>NC_092236.1:33145869-33518907 GCF_036320965.1 Panulirus ornatus
ACTCTCGTCCTAAGCCCCTAACTTTCTCATGTCCAGCCTGATCCTCGTCCAAAGCTTCTCGGTAATGTCCGGCCTTACTCTTGTCCCATGCCTCTCTCTTCTGTCCTGCCTTAATCTCGTCCCAAGCCTCTCTCTCGTGTCCTGCCTGACTCTCGTCGCAAGCCTTTTCCCTCCTGTCCAGCCTGATTCTCGTCCTAAGCCCCTCTCTCATATCCTGCTTGACTCTCGTCCTAAGCTTCTCTCTCCTGTCCAGCCTTACTCTCGTCCCATGCCTTTCTCTCCTGTCCTGCCTGATTCTCGTCCCAAGCCCCTCTCTCTCTCCTGTCCAGCTTGATTCTCGTACCAATCCTCTCTCTGCAGTCCTACCTGACTCCCGTCACAAGACTCTTTCTCCTGTCGTGCCTGACTCTCGTCACAAGCCTCTCTCTCCTGTCCTGCCTTACTGTCGTCCTAAACCTACTCTCCAGTCCAGCCTGACTCCCATCCCAATTCCATCTATCTCTCAGGTACCGGCTGACTCTCGTCCTAACCCCCCTCTCTCCTGTCCTGCCTGACTCTCGTTCCAGTCCTCTCTCTACCATCCTCCCTGACTCTCGTCCTAAGCCTCTCTCTCCTGTCAAGCCTTACTCTCGTCCCAAGCACCACTCTCTCTCCTGTCCAGCCTGATTCTCGTCCCAAGCATCTCTCCAGTCCTGCCTAACTCTTGTCCTGGACTCTCTCTCTTGTCCTGCCTAACTATAGTCCCAAGCCTGTCTCTCTTCTCCTGCCTAACTCTCGTCACAAGCTTCTCTCTCCTGTCCTGCCTGACTCTCATCGCAATCCACTCTCTCCTGTCCTGCCTAACTGTCGTCCCAAGCCTCTCTCTCTTTTCCTGCCTGACTCTCGTCCCAACCCTCTCTCTCTTGTCCTGCCTGACTCTCGTCCCAAGCATCTCTCTCCTGTCTTGCCTGACTCTCGTCCCAACCCTCTCTTTCCTGTTTTGCCTGACTCTCTTGCCAAAATTTTCTATCTTCCCTGCCTGACTCTCTTACTAAGCCTCTCTCTCCTGTCCTGCCTGACTCTCTTCCTAACCCTCTCTCTCCTGTCCTGCCTGGCTCTCGTCCTAAGCCTCGCTCTCCTGTCCACCCTAACTCTCTTCCCAAGCCCCTCCCTCTCTCAGTCCTGCCTAACTCTCGTTTCAAGCATCTCTCTCCTATCCTACCTGACTCTCGTCCCAAGCCTCTCTCTCATGTCCAGCCTGACTCTCGTGTTAGGACTCTCTCTCCTGTCCAGCCTGACTCTCGTCCCAAGCCCCTTTCTCCTGTCCTGCCTGACTCTTGTCCCAAGACTCTCTCTCCTGTCCTGCCTGACTCTCGTCCTAAGCCCCTCTCTTATATCCTGCTAGACTCTCGTCCCATGCCTTTCTCTCCTGTCCTGCCTGATTCTCGTCCCAAGCCCCTCTCTCTCTTTCCTTTCCAGCTTGATTCTCGTACCAATCCTCTCTCTGCAGTCCTACCTGACTCCCGTTACAAGACACTTTCTCCTGTCGAGCCTGAATCTCGTCCCAAGCCTCTCTCTCCTGTCCTGCCTTACTGTCGTCCTAAACCTACTCTCCTGTCCAGCATGACTCCCGTCCCAATTCCATCTATCTCTCATGTTCCGGCTGATTCTCGTCCTAAGCACCTCTCTCCTGTCCTGCCTGACTCTCGTTCCAGGCCTCTCTCTCCCATTCTCCCTGACTCTCGTAATAAGCCTCTCCTGTCAAGCCTTACTCTCGTCCCAAGCATCTCTCTAGTCCTACCTGACTCTTGTCCTAGGCCTCTCTCTCCTGTCCTGCCTAACTATAGTCCCAAGCCTGTCTCGCTTCTCCTGCCTAACTCTCGTCCCAAGCCTCTCTCTCCTGTCCTGCTTGACTCTCGTCGCAATCCTCTCTCTCCTGTCCTGCCTAACTGTAGTACCAAGCCTCTCTCTCTTTTCCTGCCTGACTCTCGTCCCAAACCCTCTCTCTCCTGTCCTGCCTGACTCTCGTCCCAAGCATCACTTTCCTGTCTTGCCTGACTCTCGTCCCAAGCCTCTCTCTCCAGTCTTGCCTGACTCTCGTGCCAAAATTTACTATCTTCCCCTGCCTGACTCTCTTCCTAAGCCTCTCTCTCCATTCCTGCCTGAATCTCGTCCTAAGCCTCCCTCTCCTAGACGCCCTGACTCTCGTCTTAAGCCACTCCCTCTCTCACGTCCACCCTGTTCCTCGTCTAAAACCTTCTCTCTCCAGTCATGCATGACTCTCGTCGCAAGCCTCTCTCTCCTCTCATGACTGACTCTCGTCCCAATCGTCTCTTTCCTGTCCTGCCTGACTCTCGTCCTAACCCTCTCTCTCTCTCCTGTCCTGCTTGACTCTCCTCCCAAGTCTCTCTCTCCTGTCCTACCTGACTCTCATCTTAAGCCTCTCTCTCCTATCAAGCCTGACTCTCGTCCCAAGCCCCTCTCTCCTGTCTTACTTGACTCTTGACCCATGGCTCTCTCTACTGTCCTGCCTGATTCCCGACTCAAGCCTCTCTCTCCTCTCAAGCTTGACTCTCGTCCCATGCGTCTCTCTCCTGTCCTTCCTAACTCTCGCCCTATGCCTCTCTTTCCTGTCCTGTCTGACTCTCGTCCCAGGCCTCTCTCTCCTATCCAGCCTGATTCTCGTCCCAAGTCTCTCTCTCCTGTCCTTCCTGACTCTCGTCCCAAGACTCTCTCTACTGTCTTGCCTGACTCTCGTCCCAAACCTCTCTCTCCATTTCTGCCTAACTCTCGTCTCAAGCCTCTCTCTCTTGTCCTGATGACTCTCTTCCCAAGCTTCTTTCTTGTGTTCTGCCTTACTCTCGTGCCATGCCTCTCTCTCCTATCCTGCCTGACTCTCGTCCTTATCCTCTCTCTCCTGTCCAGCCTGACTCTCTCCTATCCAGCCCCTTTCTCCTGTCTTGCCTGACTCTTGTCCCAAGACTGTCTCTCCTGTCCTGCCTAATTCTCTCCTCAAGCCTCTCTCTCCTCCCATGCCTGACTATCGTCCTAAGCGTCTCTCTCCTGCTCTGCCTGACTCTCGTCCTAAGCCTCTTAATGCAGTCCTGCCTGACTGTCGTCAAAAGCCTCTCTCTCCTGTCCTCCGTGAATCTTGTCCCAAGTCTCTCTCTCCAGTCCTATCTTACTCTAGTCTTAAGCCTCTCTCTCCTGTCCTCCCTGACTCTCGTCCCAGGCCTCTCTGTCCTCTCCTGCCTGACTCTCGTCCCAAGACTCTCTCTCGTGTCCTGCCTAACCCTCGTTTCAAGCCTCTCTCTCCTATCCTACCTGACTCTCATACCAAGCCTCTCTCTCATGTCCAGCCTACTCTCATGTTAAGACTCTCTCTCCTGTCCAGCCTGACTCTCTTCCCAAGCCCCTTTCTCCTGTCCTGCCTGACTCTTGTCCCAAGAGTCTCTCTCCTGTCCTGCCTGATTCTCTCCTCAAGCCTCTCTCTCTTCCCATGACTGACTATCGTCCTAAGCGTCTCTCTCCTCTCCTGCCTGACTCTCGTCCTAAGCCCTGCCTGACTGTCGTCCCAAGTCTCTCTCATCTGTCCTCCCTGCCACTTGTCCCTAGTCTCTCTCTCCAGTCCTATCTTATTCTAGTCTTAAGCCTTTCTCTCCTGCCCTGCGTGACTCTCGTCCCAAAACTCTCTCTTTTGTCCTGCCTTACTCTCGTCCCAAGCCTCTCTCTCATGGCCTGCGAGAATCTCGTCCCAATCCTCTCTCTCCTGTCCAGCCTGACTCTCAGCCTAAGCCCCTCTCTCCTGTCCTGTCTGACTCTCGTCCTAAGCCTCTCTCTCCTGTCCAGCCTTACTCTCGTCCCAAGCACCACTCTCTCTCCTGTCCAACCTGATTCTCGTCCTAAGCATCTCTCCAGTCCTGCCTGATTCTTGTCCTAACCCTGTCTCTCCTGTCCTGCCTAACTATAGTTCCAAGCCTGTCTCTCTTCTCCTGCCTGCCTCTCGTTCCAAGCATCTCTCTCTTGTCGTTCCTGACTCTCGTCCCAATCCTCTCTCTCCTGTCCTACCTGACTCTCGTCCTAAGCCTCTCACTCCTGTCCTGCCTGACTCTCGTCCCAACCCTCTCTCTCCTGTCCTGCCTGACTCTCTTCCTAAGCCTCTCTCCATTCTTGCCTGACTCTCTTCCTAAGCCTCTCTCTCCTGTCCTTCATGACTCTCGTCCTAAGCCTCTCTCTCCTGTCCACCCTCACTCTCGTCCCAAGCCCCTCCCTCTCTCATGTCCAGCCTGTTCCTCGTCTCAAGCCTTCTCTCTTCAGTCCTGCATGACTCTCGTCGCAAGCCTCTCTCTCCTCTCATGCCAGACTCTCGTCGCAATCGTCTCTTTCCTGTCCTGCCTGAATCTCGTCCTAAGCCTCTCTCTCCTGACCTGCCTGACACTCGTCCTAACCCTCTCTCTCTCCTGTCCTGCTTGACTCTCGTCCCAAGTCTCTCTCTCCTGTCCTACCTGACTCTCATCTTAAGCCTCTCTCTCCTCTTCAGCCTGACTCTCGTCCCAAGCACCTCTCTCCTGTCCTACTTGACTCTTTTCCCAGGCCTCTCTCTCCTGTCCTGCCTGATTCCCGCCTGAAGCCTCTCTCTCCTCTCAAGCTTGACTCTCGTCCCAAGCGTCTCTCTCCTGTCCTTCCTAACTCTCGTCCTAAGCCTCTCTCTCATGTCCTCTCTGACTCTCGTCCCAGGCCTCTCTCTCCCGTCCTGCCTGACTCTCGTCCCAAGTCTCTCTCTCCTGTCCTTCCTGACTCTCGTCTAAAGACTCTCTCTCCTGTCCTGCCTGACTCTCGTCCCAACCCTCTCTCTCCATTCCTGCCTGACTGTCGTCTCTAGCCTCTCTCTCTTGTCCTGATGACTCTCTTCCCAAGCCTCTCTCTTGTGTCCTGCCTTTTTTTCGTCCCATGCCTCTTTCTCCTATCCTGCCTGACTCTCGTCCTTATCCTCTCTCTCCTGTCCAGCCTGACTCTCGTCCCAAGCCTCTATGTCCTCTCCTGCCTGAATCTCGTCCCAAGACTCTCTCTCGTGTCCTGCATAACTCTCGTTTCAAGCCTCTCCTTTCCTACCTGACTCTCGTCCAAAGCATCTCTCTCATGTCCAGCCTGACTCTCGGGTTAGGACTCTCTCTCCTGTCCAGCCTGACTCTCGTCCCAAGCCAATTTCGCCTGTCCTGCCTGACTCTTGTCCCAAGACTCTATCTTCTGTCCTGCCTGATTCTCTCCTCAAGCCTCTCTCTCCTCCTATGCCTGACTATCGTCGTAAGCGTCTCTCTTCT
Organism: Panulirus ornatus; assembly: GCF_036320965.1. Lineage (NCBI taxonomy): Eukaryota > Metazoa > Arthropoda > Malacostraca > Decapoda > Palinuridae > Panulirus > Panulirus ornatus. Next base: position 33,151,170 of record NC_092236.1, read on the forward strand.
GTCCTGCCTGACTCTCGTCCTAAGCATCTTAATGCAGTCCTGCCTGAGTGTCGTCCCAAGCCTCTCTCTCCTGTCCTCCCTGACTCTTGTCCCACGTCTCTTTCTCCAGTCCTATCTTATTCTAGTCTTAAAAATTTCTCATCTGTCCTGCCTAACTCTCATCCCAAGCCTCTCTCTCCAGTCCTGCTTGACTCTCATCCCAAGCGTCTCTCTCCTCTCCTGCCTGACTCTCATCCAAAGCCTCTCTCTCCTGTCCTGTCTGACTCTCGTCCCAAGCCTCTCTCTCCAGTCTTGCCTGACTCTCGTGCCAAAATTTTCTATCTTCCCCTACCTGACTCTCTTCCTAAGCCTCTCTCTCCATTCCTGCCTGACTCTCGTCCTAAGCCTTCCTCTCCTAGACGCCCTGACTCTCGTCTTAAGCCCCTCCCTCTCTCAAGTCCACCCTGTTCCTCGTCTCAAACCTTCTCTCTCCAGTCATGCATGACTCTCGTCGCAAGCCTCTCTCTCCTCTCATGACTGACTCTCGTCCCAATCGTCTCTTTCCTGTCCTGCCTGACTCTCGTCCTAAACCTCTCTCTCTCCTGTCCTGCTTGACTCTCCTCCCAAGTCTCTCTCTCCTGTCCTACCTGACTCTCATCTTAAGCCTCTCTCTCCTATCAAGCCTGACTCTCGTCCCAAGCCCCTCTCTCCTGTCCTACTTGACTCTTGACCCATGCCGCTCTCTACTGTCCTGCCTGATTCCCGACTCAAGCCTCTCTCTCCTCTCAAGCTTGACTCTCGTCCCATGCGTCTCTCTCCTGTCCTTCCTAACTCTCGCCCTATGCCTCTCTTTCCTGTCCTGTCTGACTCTCGTCCCAGGCCTCTCTCTCCTATCCAGCCTGATTCTCGTCCCAAGTCTCTCTCTCCTGTCCTTCCTGACTCTCGTCCCAAGACTCTCTCTACTGTCTTGCCTGACTCTCGTCCCAACCCTCTCTCTCCATTCCTGCCTAACTCTCGTCTCAAGCCTCTCTCTCTTGTTCTGATGACTCTCTTCCCAAGCTTCTTTCTTGTGTTCTGCCTTACTCTCGTGCCATGCCTCTCTCTCCTATCCTGCCTGACTCTCGTCCTTATCCTCTCTCTCCTGTCCAGCCTGACTCTAATCCCAAGCCTCTATGTCCTCTCCTGCCTGACTCTCGTCCCAAGACTCTCGTGTCCTGCCTAACTCTCGTTTCAAGCCTCTCTCTCCTATCCTACCTAACTCTCGTCCCAAGCATTTCTCTCATGTCCAGCATGACTCTCATGTTAAGACTATCTCTCCTGTCCAGCCTGACTCTCGTCCCAAGCCCCTTTCTCCTGTCTTGCCTGACTCTTGTCCCAAGACTGTCTCTCCTGTCCTGCCTGATTCTCTCCTCAAGCCTCTCTCTCCTCCCATGCCTGACTATCGTCCTAAGCGTCTCTCTCCTCTCCTGCCTGACTCTCGTCCTAAGCCTCTTAATGCAGTCCTGCCTGACTGTCGTCCAAAGCCTCTCTCTCCTGTCCTCCGTGAATCTTGTCCCAAGTCTCTCTCTCCAGTCCTATCTTATTCTAGTCTTAAGCCTCTCTCTCCTGTCCTCCCTGACTCTCGTCCCAGGCCTCTCTGTCCTCTCCTGCCTGACTCTCGTCCCAAGACTCTCTCTCGTGTCCTGCCTAACCCTCGTTTCAAGCCTCTCTCTCCTATCCTACCTGACTCTCATACCAAGCCTCTCTCTCATGTCCAGCCTGACTCTCATGTTAAGACTCTCTCTCCTGTCCAGCCTGACTCTCGTCCCAAGCCCCTTTCTCCTGTCCTGCCTGACTCTTGTCCCAAGAGTCTCTCCCCTGTCCTGCCTGATTCTCTCCTCAAGCCTCTCTCTCTTCCCATGACTGACTATCGTCCTAAGCGTCTCTCTCCTCTCCTGCCTGACTCTCGTCCTAAGCCCTTCCTGACTGTCGTCCCAAGTCTCTCTCATCTGTCCTCCCTGCCACTTGTCCCTAGTCTCTCTCTCCAGTCCTATCTTATTCTAGTCTTAAGCCTTTCTCTCCTGCCCTGCGTGACTCTCGTCCCAAACCTCTCTCTTTTGTCCTGCCTTACTCTCGTCCCAAGCCTCTCTCTCATGGACTGCGTGAATCTCGTCCCAATCCTCTCTCTCCTGTCCAGCCTGACTCTCAGCCTAAGCCCCTCTCTCCTGTCCTGTCTGACTCTCGTCCTACGCCTCTCTCTCCTGTCCAGCCTTACTCTCGTCCCAAGCACCACTCTCTCTCCTGTCCAACCTGATTCTCGTCCTAAGCATTTCTCCAGTCCTGCCTGATTCTTGTCCTAACCCTCTCTCTCCTGTCCTGCCTAACTATAGTCCCAAGCCTGTCTCTCTTCTCCTGCCTGCCTCTCGTCCCAAGCATCTCTCTCTTGTCGTTCCTGACTCTTGTCCCAATCCTCTCTCTCCTGTCCTACCTGACTCTCGTCCTAAGCCTCTCACTCCTGTCCTGCCTGACTCTCGTCCCAACCCTCTCTCTCCTGTCCTGCCTGACTCTCTTCCTAAGCCTCTCTCCATTCCTGCCTGACTCTCTTCCTAAGGCTCTCTCTCCTGTCATGCCTGGCTCTCGTCCTAAGCCTCTCTCTCCTGTCCACCCTCACTCTCGTCCCAAGCCCCTCCCTCTCTCATGTCCAGCCTGTTCCTCGTCTCAAGCCTTCTCTCTTCAGTCCTGCATGATCTCGTCGTAAGCCTCTCTCTCCTCTCATGCCAAACTCTCGTCGCAATCGTCTCTTTCCTGTCCTGCCTGACTCTCGTCCTAAGCCTCTCTCTCCTGACCTGCCTGACACTCGTCCTAACCCTCTCTCTCTCCTGTCCTGCTTGACTCTCGTCCCAAGTCTCTCTCTCCTGTCCTACCTGACTCTCATCTTAAGCCTCTCTCTCCTCTTCAGCCTGACTCTCGTCCCAAGCACCTCTCTCCTGTCTTACTTGACTCTTGTCACAGGCCTCTCTCTCCTGTCCTGCCTGATTCCCGCCTGAAGCCTCTCTCTCCTCTCAAGCTTGACTCTCGTCCCAAGCGTCTCTCTCCTGCCCTTCCTAACTCTCGTCCTAAGCCTCTCTTTCCTGTCCTGTCTGACTCTCGTCCCAGGCCTCTCTCTCCTGTCCTGCCTGACTCTCGTCCCAAGTCTCTCTCTCCTGTCCTTCCTGACTCTCGTCTAAAGACTCTCTCTCTTGTCCTACCTGACTCTCGTCCCAAACCTCTCTCTCCATTCCTGCCTGACTCTCGTCTCTAGCCTCTCTCTCTTGTCCTGATAACTCTCTTCCCAAGCCTCTTTCTTGTGTCCTGCCTTTCTCTCGTCCCATGCCTCTTTCTCCTATCCTGCCTGAGTCTCGTCCTTATTCTCTCTCTCCTGTCCAGCCTGACTCTCGTCCCAAGCCTCTATGTCCTCTCGTTTCCTGCCTAACTATCGTTTCAAGCCTCTCCTATCCTACCTGACTCTCGTCCAAAGCATCTCTCTCATGTCCAGCCCGACTCTCGGGTTACGACTCTCTCTCCTGTCCAACCTGACTCTCGTCCCAAGCCAATTTCTCCTGTCCTGCCTGACCCTTGTCCCAAGACTTTCTCTCCTGTCCTGCCTGGTTTCTCTCCTCAAGCCTCTCTCTCCTCCCATGCCAGACTATCGTCCTAAGAATCTCTCTCCTGTCCTGCCTGACTCTCGTCCTAAGCCTCTTAATGCAGTCCTGCCTGACTGTCGTCCCAAGCCTCTCTCTCCTGTCCTCCCTGACTCTTGTTCCAAGTCTCTCTCTCCAGTCCTATCTTATTCTGTTCTTAAGAATTTCTCCCCTGTCCCTGCCTAACTCTCGTCCCAAGCCTCTCTCTCCTGACCTGCCTGACTCTCGTCCCAAGCCTCTCTCCTCTCCTGATAACTCTCTTCCCAAGCCTCTTTCTTGTGTCCTGCCTTTCTCTCGTCCCATGCCTCTTTCTCCTATCCTGCCTGAGTCTCGTCCTTATTCTCTCTCTCCTGTCCAGCCTGACTCTCGTCCCAAGCCTCTATGTCCTCTCGTTTCCTGCCTAACTATCGTTTCAAGCCTCTCCTATCCTACCTGACTCTCGTCCAAAGCATCTCTCTCATGTCCAGCCCGACTCTCGGGTTACGACTCTCTCTCCTGTCCAACCTGACTCTCGTCCCAAGCCAATTTCTCCTGTCCTGCCTGACCTCTTGTCCCAAGACTTTCTCTCCTGTCCTGCCTGGTTCTCTCCTCAAGCCTCTCTCTCCTCCCATGCCAGACTATCGTCCTAAGAATCTCTCTCCTGTCCTGCCTGACTCTCGTCCTAAGCCTCTTAATGCAGTCCTGCCTGACTGTCGTCCCAAGCCTCTCTCTCCTGTCCTCCCTGACTCTTGTTCCAAGTCTCTCTCTCCAGTCCTATCTTATTCTGTTCTTAAGAATTTCTCCCCTGTCCTGCCTAACTCTCGTCCCAAGCCTCTCTCTCCTGACCTGCCTGACTCTCGTCCCAAGCCTCTCTCTCCTCTCCTGCCTGACTCTCATCCAAAGCCTCTCTCTCCTGTCCTGTCTGACTCTCGTCCCAAGTCTCTATCTTCTGACCTGACTAACTCTATTCCCAAGCCTTCCTTTCCTCTCCTACCTGACTCTCTACCCTAGCCTCTCTCTTCTGTCCATCATGACTCTCGTCCTAAGCCTCTCTCTCCTGTCCTGTCTGTCTCTCGTCCTAAGCCTCTCTCTGCTGTCCACCCTGACTCTCGTCCCAAGTCCCTCTCTCTCTCATGTCCATCCTGATCCTCGTTTCAAGTCTCTCTCTGCATTCCTGACTGACTCTCGTCCCAAGACTCTCTCTCCTGTCCAGCCTGACTCTCGTTCCATGCCTCTCTCTCCTGTCCTGCCTGACACTTGTCCTAAGACACTCTCTCCTGTCCTGCCTGATTCCCTGTTCAAGCCTCTCTCTCGTCTCATGCCTTACTCTCGTCCCAAGCGTCTCACTCATGTCCTGCCTGACTCTAGTCCTAAGCCTCTCTCTCCTGTCCCGCCTGACTCCCGTCCCAAGCCTCTCTCTCCTGTTCTGCATTACTGTCGTCTTAAGGCTCTCTCTCCTGTCCTACCTGACTCTTGTCCCAATCCTCTCTCTCCTCTCCTGCCTGACTCTCTTCCTAAGCCTCTCTCCATTCTTGCTTGACTCTCTACCCAAGCCTCTCTCTCCTGTCCTTCATGACTCTCGTCGTAAGTCGTAAGCCTCTCTCTCCTGTTCACCCTGACTCTCTTCCCAAGCCCCTCCCTCTCTCATGTCCAGCCTGTTCGTCGTCTCAAGCCTTCTCTATTCAGTCCTGCATGACTCTCATAGCAAGCCTCTCTCTCCTCTCATACATGACTCTCGTCGCAATCGTCTCTTTCCTGTCCTGCCTGAATCTCGTCCTAAGCCTCTCTCTCCTGACCTGCCTGACACTCGTCCTTAACCCTCTCTCTCTCCTGTCCTGCTTGACTCTCGTCACAAGTCTCTCTCTCCTGTCCTACATGACTCTCATCTTAAGCCTCTCTATCCTATTCAGCCTGACTCTCGTCCCAAGCCCCTCTCATGTCCTACTTGACTCTTGTCACAGGCCTCTCTCTCCTGTCCTGCCTAATTCCCGACTCAAGCCTCTCTCTCCTCTCAAGCTTGACTCTCGTCCCAAGCGTCTCTCTCCTGTCCTACCTAACTCTCGTCCTAAGCCTCTCTTTCCTGTCCTGTCTGACTCTCGTCCCAGGAGTCTCTCTCCTGTCCTGCCTGACTCTCGTCCCAAGTCTCTCTCTCCTGTCCTTCCTGACTCTCGTCTAAAGACTCTCTCTCCTGTCCTACCTGACTCTCGTCCCAAACCTCTCTCCCCATTCCTGCCTGACTCTCGTCTCTAGGCTCTCTCTCTTGTCCTGAAGACTTTCTTCCCAAGCTTCTCTCTTTTGTCCTGCCTTTTCTCTCGTCCCATGCCTCTTTCTCCTATCCTGCCTCAGTCTCGTCCCTATCCTCTCTCTCCTGTACAGCCTGACTCTCGTCCCAAGACTCTATGTCCTCTCCTGCCTCAATCTAGTCCCAAGACTTTCTCTCATTTCCTGCCTAACTATCGTTTCAAGCCTCTCCTATCCTACCTGACTCTCGTCCAAAGCATCTCTCTCATGTCCAGCCTGACTCTCGGGTTACGACTCTCACTCCTGTCCAACCTGACTCTCGTCCCAAGCCAATTTCTCCTGTCCTGCCTGACTCTTGTCCCAAGACTTTCTCTCCTGTCCTGCCTGGTTCTCTCCTCAAGCCTCTCTCTCCTCCCATGCCAGACTATCGTCCTAAGAATCTCTCTCCTGTCCTGCCTGACTCTCGTCCTAAGCCTCTTAATGCAGTCCTGCCTGACTGTCGTCCCAAGCCTCTCTCTCCTGTCCTCCCTGACTCTTGTCCCAAGTCTCTCTCTCCAGTCCTATCTTATTCTAGTCTTAAGAATTTCTCCCCTGTCCTGCCTAACTCTCGTCCCAAGCCTCTCTCTCCTGTCCTGCTTGACTCTCGTCCCAAGCCTCTCTCTCCTCTCCTGCCTGACTCTCATCCAAAGCCTCTCTCTCCTGTCCTGTCTGACTCTCGTCCCAAGTCTCTATCTTCTGACCTGACTAACTCTAGTCCCAAGCCTCCCTTTCCTCTCCTGCCTGACTCTCTACCCTAGCCTCTCTCTTATGTCCATCATGACTCTCGTCCTAAGCCTCTCTCTCCTGTCCTGCCTGTCTCTCGTCCTAAGCCTCTCTCTGTTGTCCACCCTGACTCTCGTCCCAAGTCCCTCTCTCTCTCATGTCCATCCTGATCCTCGTTTCAAGTCTCTCTCTGCATTCCTGACTGACTCTCGCCCCAAGACTCTCTCTCCTGTCCAGCCTGACTCTCGTTCCATGCCTCTCTCTCCTGTCCTGCCTGACACTTGTCCTAAGCCACTCTCTCCTGTCCTGCCTGATTCCCTGTTCAAGCCTCTCTCTCGTCTCATGCCTTACTCTCGTCCCAAGCGTCTCACTCATGTCCTGCCTGACTCTAGTCCTAAGCCTCTCTCTCCTGTCCTGCCTGACTCCCGTCCCAAGCCTCTCTCTCCTGTCCTCCCTGACTCTTGTCCCAAGTCTCTCTCTCCAGTCCTATCTTATTCTAGTCCTAAGAATGTCTCCCCTGTCCTGCCTAACTCACGTCCCAAGCCTCTCTCTCCTGTCCTGCTTGACTCTCGTCCCAATCCTCTCTCTCCTCTCCTGCCTGACTCTCATCCAAAGCCTCTCTCTCCTGTCCTGTCTGACTCTCGTCCCAAGTCTCTCTCTTCTGACCTGACTAACTCTAGTCCCAAGCTTCCCTTTCCTCTCCTGCCTGACTCTCTACCCTAGCCTCTCTCTTCTGTCCATCATGACTCTCGTCCTAAGCCTCTCTCTCCTGTCCTGCCTGTCTCTCGTCCTAAGCCTCTCTCTGCTGTCCACCCTGACTCTGGCCCCAAGTCCCTCTCTCTCTCATGTCCATCCTGATCCTCGTTTCAAGTCTCTCTCTGCATTCCTGACTGACTCTCGTCCCAAGTCTCTCTCTCCTGTCCAGCCTGACTCTCGTTCCATGCCTCTCTCTCCTGTCCTGACTGACACTTGTCCTAAGCCACTCTATCCTGTCCTGCCTGATTCCCTGCGCAAGCCTCTCTCTCGTCTCATGCCTTACTCTCGTCCCAAGCGTCTCACTCATGTCCTGCCTGACTCTAGTCCTAAGCCTCTCTCTCCTGTCCTGCCTGACTCTCGTCCCAAGCCTCTCTCTCCTGTCCTGTATGACTGTCGTCTTAATCCTGTCTCCCCTGTCCTGCCTGACACTTGTCCCAACCCTCTCTCTCCTGTCCTGCCTGACTCTCTTCCTAAGCCTCTCACCATTCTTGCCTGACTCTCTACCTAAGCCTCTCTCTCCTGTCCTTCATGACTCTCGTCCTAAGCCTCTCGCTCCTGTCCACCCTGACTCTCGTCCAAAGCCCCTCCCTCTCTCATGTCCAGACTGTTTCTCGTCTCAAGTCTTCTCTATTCAGTCATGCATGACTCTCGTCGCAAGCCTCTCTCTCCTCTCATGCCTGACTCTCGTCACAATCGTCTCTTTCCTGTCCTGCCTGACTCTCGTCCTAAGCCTCTCTCTCCTGACCTGCCTGACACTCGTCCTAACCCTCTCTCTCTCCTGTCCTGCTTGACTCTCGTCACAAGTCTCTCTCTCCTGTCCTACCTGACTCTCATCTTAAGCCTCTCTCTCCTCTTCAGCCTGACTCTCGTCCCAAGCCCCTCTCTCCTGTCCTACTTGACTCTTGTCACTGGCCTCTCTCTCCTGTCCTGCCTAATTCAAGACTCAAGCCTCTCTCTCCTCTCAAGCTTGACTCTCGTCCCAAGCCCCTCTCTACTGTCCTACTTGACTCTTTTCACTGGCCTCTCTCTCCTGTCCTGCCTAATTCAAGACTCAAGCCTCTCTCTCCTCTCAAGCTTGACTCTCGTCCCAAGCGTCTCTCTCCTGTCCTACCTAACTCTCGTCCTAAGCCTCTCTTTCCTTTCCTGTCTGACTCTCGTCACAGGCCTCTCTCTCCTGTCCTGCCTGACTCTCGTCCCAAGTCTCTCTCTCCTGTCCTTCCTGACTCTCGTCTAAAGACTCTCTCTCCTGTCTTACCTGACTCTCGTCCCAAACCTCTCTCCCCATTCCTGCCTGACTCTCGTCTTTAGCCTCTCTCTCTTGTCCTGATAACTCTCTTCCCAAGCTTCTCTCTTGTGTCCTGCCTTTCTCTCGTCCCATGCCTCTTTCTCCTATCCTGCCTCAGTCTCGTCCCTATCCTCTCTCTCTTTCCAGCCTGACTCTCGTCCCAAGACTCTATGTCCTCTCCTGCCTCAATCTAGTCCCAAGACTTCCTCTCATTTCTTGCCTAACTATCGTTTCAAGCCTCTCCTATCCTACCTGACTCTCGTCCAAAGCATCTCTCTCATGTCCAGCCTGACTCTCGGGTTACGACTCTCTCTCCTGTCCAACCTGACTCTCGTCCCAAGCCAATTTCTTCTGTCCTGCCTGACTCTTGTCCCAAGACTTTCTCTCCTGTCCTGCCTGGTTCTCTCCTCAAGCCTCTCTCTCCTCCCATGCCAGACTATCGTCCCAAGAATCTCTCTCCTGTCCTGCCTGACTCTCGTCCTAAGACTCTTAATGCAGTCCTGCCTGACTGTCGTCCCAAGCCTCTCTCTCCTGTCCTCCCTGACTCTTGTCCCAAGTCTCTCTCTCCAGTCCTATCTTATTCTAGTCTTAAGAATTTCTCCCCTGTCCTGCCTAACTCTCGTCCCAAGCCTCTCTCTCCTGTCCTGCTTGACTCTCGTCCCAAGCCTCTCTCTCCTCTCCTGCCTGACTCTCATCCAAAGCCTCTCTCTCCTGTCCTGTCTGACTCTCGTCTCAAGTCTCTATCTTCTGACCTGACTAACTCTAGTCCCAAGCCTCCCTTTCCTCTCCTGCCTGACTCTCTACCCTAGCCTCTCTCTTATGTCCATCATGACTCTCGTCCAAGCCTCTCTCTCCTGTCCTGCCTGTGTCTCGTCCTAAGCCTCTCTCTGTTGTCCACCCTGACTCTCGTCCCAAGTCCCTCTCTCTCTCATGTCCATCCTGATCCTCGTTTCAAGTCTCTCTCTGCATTCCTGACTGACTCTCGCCCCAAGACTCTCTCTCCTTTCCAGCCTGACTCTCGTTCCATGCCTCTCTCTCCTGTCCTGCCTGACACTTGTCCTAAGCCACTCTCTCCTGTCCTGCCTGATTCCCTGTTCAAGCCTCTCTCTCGTCTCATGCCTTACTCTCGTCCCAAGCGTCTCACTCATGTCCTGCCTGACTCTAGTCCTAAGCCTCTCTCTCCTGTCCTGCCTGACTCCCGTCCCAAGCCTCTCACTCCTGTCCTCCCTGACTCTTGTCCCAAGTCTCTCTCTCTCCATTCCTATCTTATTCTAGTCTTAAGAATGTCTCCCCTGTCCTGCCTAACTCACGTCCCAAGCCTCTCTCTCCTGTCCTGCTTGACTCTCGTCCCAAGCCTCTCTCTCCTCTCCTGCCTGACTCTCATCCAAAGCCTCTCTCTCCTGTCCTGTCTGACTCTCGTCCCAAGTCTCTTTCTTCTGACCTGACTAACTCTAGTCCCAAGCCTCCCTTTCCTCTCCTGCCTGACTCTCTACCCTAGCCTCTCTCTTCTGTCCATCATGACTCTCGTCCTAAGCCTCTCTCTCCTGTCCTGCCTGTCTCTCGTCCTAAGCCTCTCTCTGCTGTCCACCCTGACTCTCGTCCCAAGTCCCTCTCTCTCTCATGTCCATCCTGATCCTCGTTTCAAGTCTCTCTCTGCATTCCTGACTGACTCTCGTCCCAAGTCTCTCTCTCCTGTCCAGCCTGACTCTCGTTCCATGCCTCTCTCTCCTGTCCTGCCTGACACTTGTCCTAAGCCACTCTCTCCTGTCCTGCCTGATTCCCTGTTCAAGCCTATCTCTCGTCTCATGCCTTACTCTCGTCCCAAGCGTCTCACTCATGTCCTGCCTGACTCTAGTCCTAAGCCTCTCTCTCCTGTCCTGCCTGACTCCCGTCCCAAGCCTCTCACTCCTGTCCTCCTGATCTTGTCCCAAGTCTCTCTCTCCATTCCTATCTTATTCTAGTCTAAGAATTTCTCTCCCTGTCCTGCCTAACTCACGTCCCAAGCCTCTCTCTCTTCTGCTTGACTCTCTCCTAAGCCTCTCTCTCCTCTCCTGCTGACTCTCATCCAAAGCCTCTCTCTCCTGTCCTGTCTGACTCTCGTCCCAAGTCTCTTTCTTCTGACCTGCAACTCTAGTCCCAAGCCTCCTTTCTCCTGCCTGACTCTCTACCTAGCCTATCTCTTCTGTCCTCATGACTCTCGTCCTAAGCCTCTCTTCCTGTCCTGCCTGTCTCTCGTCCTAAGCCTCTCTCTGCTGTCCACCCTGACTCTCGTCCCAAGTCCCTCTCTCTCTCATGTCCATCCTGATCCTCGTTTCAAGTCTCTCTCTGCATTCCTGACTGACTCTCGTCCCAAGTCTCTCTCTCCTTTCCAGCCTGACTCTCGTTCCATGCCTCTCTCTCCTGTCCTGCCTGACACTTGTCCTAAGCCACTCTATCCTGTTCTGCCTGATTCCCTGCTCAAGCCTCTCTCTCGTCTCATGCCTTACTCTCGTCTCAAGCGTCTCACTCATGTCCTGCCTGACTCTAGTCCTAAGCCTCTCTCTCCTGTCCTGCCTGACTCTCGTCCCAAGCCTCTCTCTCCTGTCCTGCATGACTGTCGTCTTAATCCTGTCTCCCCTGTCCTGCCTAACTCTTGTCCCAACCCTCTCTCTCCTGTCCTGCCTGACTCTCTTCCTAAGCCTCTCACCATTCTTGCCTGACTCTCTACCTAAGCCTCTCTCTCCTGTCCTTCATGACTCTCGTCCTAAGCCTCTCGCTCCTGTCCACCCTGACTCTCGTCCAAAGCCCCTCCCTCTCTCATGTCCAGCCTGTTTCTCGTCTCAAGTCTTCTCTATTCAGTCATGCATGACTCTCGTCGCAAGCCTCTCTCTCCTCTCATGCCTGACTCTCGTCACAATCGTCTCTTTCCTGTCCTGCCTGACTCTCGTCCAAAGCCTCTCTCTCCTGACCTGCCTGACACTCGTCCTAACCCTCTCTCTCTCCTGTCCTGATTGACTCTCGTCACAAGTCTCTCTCTCCTGTCCTACCTGACTCTCATCTTAAGCCTCTCTCTCCTCTTCAACCTGACTCTCGTCCCAAGCCCCTCTCTCCTGTCCTACTTAACTCTTGTCACTGGCCTCTCTCTCCTGTCCTGCCTAATTCAAGACTCAAGCCTCTCTTTCCTCTCAAGCTTGACTCTCGTCCCAAGCGTCTCTCTCCTGTCCTACCTAACTCTCGTCCTAAGCCTCTCTTTCCTTTCCTGTCTGACTCTCGTCACAGGCCTCTCTCTCCTGTCCTGCCTGACTCTCGTCCCAAGTCTCTCTCTCATGTCCTTCCTGACTCTCGTCTAAAGACTCTCTCTCCTGTCCTACCTGACTCTCGTCCCAAACCTCTCTCCCCATTCCTGCCTGACTCTCGTCTTTAGCCTCTCTCTCTTGTCCTGATAACTCTCTTCCCAAGCTTCTCTCTTGTGTCCTGCCTTTCTCTCGTCCCATGCCTCTTTCTCCTATCCTGCCTCAGTCTCGTCCCTATCCTCTCTCTCCTGTCCAGCCTGACTCTCGTCCCAAGACTCTATGTCCTCTCCTGCCTCAATCTAGTCCCAAGACTTCCTCTCATTTCCTGCCTAACTATCGTTTCAAGCCTCTCCTATCCTACCTGACTCTCGTCCAAAGCATCTCTCTCATGTCCAGCCTGACTCTCGGGTTACGACTCTCCTGTCCAACCTGACTCTCCTCCCAAGCCAATTTCTCCTGTCCTGCCTGACTCTTGTCCCAAGACTTTCTCTCCTGTCCAGCCTGATTCTCTCCTCAAGCCTCTCTCTCCTCCCATGCCAGACTTTCATCCCAAGAATCTCTCTCCTATCCTGCCTTCCTCCCGTCATAAGCCTCTTAATGCAGTCCTGCCTGACTGTCGTCCCAAGCCTCTCTCTCCTGTCCTCCCTGACTCTTGTCCCAAGTCTCTCTCTCCAGTCCTATCTTATTCTAGTCTTAAGAATTTCTCCCCTGTCCTGTCTAACTCTCGTCCCAAGCCTCTCTCTCCTGTCCTGCTTGACTCTCGTCCCAAGCCTCTCTCTCCTCTCCTGCCTGACTCTCATCCAAAGCCTCTCTCTCCTGTCCTGTCTGACTCTCGTCCCAAGTCTCTCTCTTCTGACCTGGCTAACTCTAGTCCCAGGCCTCCCTTTCCTCTCCTGCCTGACTCTCTACCCTAGCCTCTCTCTTCTGTCCATCATGACTCTTGTCCTAAGCCTCTCTCTCCTGTCCTGCCTGTCTCTCGTCCTAAGCCTCTCTCTGCTGTCCACCCTGACTCTCGTCCCAAGTCCCTCTCTCTCTCATGTCCATCCTGATCCTCGTTTCAAGTCTCTCTCTGTATTCCTGACTGACTCTCGTCCCAAGTCTCTCTCTCCTGTCCAGCCTGACTCTCGTTCCATGCCTCTCTCTCTTGTCCTGCCTGACACTTGTCCTAAGCCACTCTCTCCTGTCCTGCCTGATTCCCTGTTCAAGCCTCTCTCTCGTCTCATGCCTTACTCTCGTCCCAAGCGTCTCACTCATGTCCTGCCTGACTCTAGTCCTAAGCCTCTCTCTCCTGTCCTGCCTGTCTCAAGTCAAAAGCCTCTCTCTCCTGTCCTGCCTGACTCTTGTCCTAATCCTCTCTCCTGTCCTGCCTGACTCTCTTCCTAAGCCTCTCTCCATTCTTGCTTGACTCTCTACCTAAGCCTCTCTCTCCTGTCCTTCATGACTCTCGTCCTAAGCCTCTCTCTCCTGTTCACCATGACTCTCGTCCCAAGCACCTCCCTCTCTCATGTCCAGCCTGTTCCTCGTCTCAAGCCTTCTCTATTCAGTCCTGCATGACTCTCATAGCAAGCCTCTCTCTCCTCTCATACCTGACTCTCGTCGCAATCGTCTCTTTCCTGTCCTGCCTGACTCTCGTCCTAAGCCTCTCTCTCTCCTGTCCTGCCTGACTCTCGTCCTAACCCTCTCTCTCTCGTGTCCTGCCTGACTCTCGTCCCAAGTGTCTCTCTCCTTTCCTACCTGGCTCTCATCTTAAGCCTCTCTCTCCTCTCCAGCCTAACTCTCGTCCCAAGCCCGTCTCTCCTGCCCTAATTGACTCTTGTCCCAGGCCTCTCTCCCCTGTCCTGCCAGATTCCCGCATCAAGCCTCTCTCTCCTCTCAAGCTTGACTCTCGTCCCAAGCGTCTCTCTCCTGTCCTTCCTAACTCTCGTCCTAAGCCTCTCTTTCCTGTCCGGTCTGACTCTCGTCCCAGGACTCTCTCTCCTGTCCTGCCTGAATCTCGTCCCAAGTCTCTCTCTCCTATCCTACCTGACTCTCGTCCCAAGCCTCTCTCTCATGTCCAGCCTGACTCTCGTGTTAAGACTCTCTCTCCTGTCCAGCCTAACTCTCGTCCCAAGCCCCTTTCTCCTGTCCTGCCTGATTCTTTCCTCAAGCCCATCTCTCCTCCCATTCCTGACTATCGTCCTAAGCGTCTCTCTCCTGTCCTGTCTGACTCTCGTCCTAAGCCTCTTAATCCAGCCCTGCCTGAATGACGTCGCAAGCCTCTCTCTCCTGTCCTCCCTGACTCTTGTCACAACTCTTTCTCTCCAGTCCTATCTTATTCTAGTCTTAAGAATTTCAGTCCTGTCCTGCCTGACTCTCCTCCCAAGCCTCTCTCTCCTGTCCTGCCTGAATCTCGTCGCAAGCCTCTCTCTCCTGTCCTGTCTGATTCTCGTCCCAAATGTTTCTCTTCTGACCTGACTAACTCTAGTCCCAAGCCTCCCTCTCCTCTCCTGCCTTACTCTCTACCCTAGCCTCTGTCTTCTGTCCATCATGACTCTCGTCCCAAGCCACTCTCTCCTGTCCTCCCTGACTCTCATCCTAAGCCTCTCTCTGCTGTCTACCCAGACTCTCGTCCCAAGTCCCTCTCTCTCTCAAGTCCAGCCTGATCCTCGTTTCAAGCCTCTCTCGGCATTCCTGACTGACTCTCGTCCCAAGTCTCTCTCTCCTGTCCAGCCTGACTCTCGTTAAATGCCTCTCTCTCCTGTCCTACCTGACACTTGTCCCAAGCCACTCTCTTCTGTTTCCCTGATTCCCTCCTCAAACCTCTCTCTCCTCTCATGCCTGACTCTCGTCCCAAGCGTCTCACTCCTTTCCTGCCTGACTCTAGTCCTAAGCCTCTCTCTCCTGTCCTGCCTGACTCTCGTCCCAAGCCTCTCTCTCCTGTCCTGCCTGACTGTCGTCTTAAGCCTCTCTCTCCTTTCCTGCCTGACTCTCGTCCCAACCCTCTCTCTCCTGTACTGCCTGACTCTCTTCCTAAGCATCTCTCCATTCCTGCCTGACTCTCTTCCTATGCCTCTCTCTCCTGTCCTGCCTGGCTCTCGTCCTAAGCCTCTCTCTCCTGTCCACCCTGACTCTCGTCCCAAGCCCCTCCCTCTCTCATGTCCAGCCTGTTCCTCGTCTCAAGCCTTCTCTCACCAGCCCTGCATGACTCTCGTCGCAAGCCTCTCTCTCCTCTCATGCCTGACTCTCGTCGCAATCGTCTCTTTCCTGTCCTGCCTGACTCTCGTCCTAAGCCTCTCTCTCGTGACCTGCCTGACTCTCGTCCTAACCCTCTCTCTCTCCTGTCCTGCTTTACTCGTCCCAAGTCTCTCTCTCCTGTCCTACCTGGCTCTCATCTTAAGCCTCTCTCTCCTCTTCAGCCTGACTCTCGTCCCAAGCCCCTCTCTCCTGTCCTACTTGACTCTTCTCCCAGGCCTCTCTCTCCTGTCCTGCCTGATTCCCGCCTCAAGCCTCTCTCTCCTCTCAAGCTTGACTCTCGTCCCAAGCGTCTCTTTCCTGTCCTTCCTAACTCTCGTCCCAAGACTCTCTCCCCTGTCCTGCCTGACTCTCGTCCCAAGCCTCTCTCTCCTGTCCTGCCTGACTGTCGTCTTAAGCCTCTCTCTCCTATCTTGCCTGACTCTCGTCCTTATCCTCTCTCTCCTGTCAGCCTGACTCACGTCTGAAATTTCTCTGTCCTCTCCTGCCTGACTCTCGTCCCAAGACTCTCTCTCGTGTCCTGCCTAACTCTCGTTTCAAGCATCTCTCTCATATCCTACCTGACTCTCGTCCCAAGCCTCTCTCTCATGTCCAGCCTGACTCTCGTGTTCGGACTCTCTTTCCTGTCCAGCCTGACTCTCGTCCAAGCCCCTTTCTACTGTCCTGCCTGACTCTTGTCCCAAGACTCTCTCTCCTGTCCTGCCTGATTCTCCTCCCATGCCTGACTATCGTCCTAAGCGTCTCTGCCCTGTCCAGCTTGACTCTCGTCCTAAGCCTCTTGATGCAGTCCTGCTTGAATGTCGTCCCAAGCCTCTCTCTCCTGTCCTGCCTGACTCTCGTCACAAGCCTCTCTCTCCTGTCCTTCCTGACTTTCGTCTGAAGACTCTCTCTCTTGTCCTGAATGAGTCTCGTCCCAAACCTCTTTCTCCATTCCTGCCTGACTCTCGTCTCAAGCCTCACTCTCTTATCCTGAAGACTCTCTTCCCAAGCCTCTCTCTTGTGTCCTGCCTTTCTCTCGTCCCATGCCTCTCTCTCCTATCCTGCCTGACTCTAGTCCTTATCCTCTCTCTCCTGTCCAGCCTGACTCTCGTCCTAAGCCCCTTTCTTCTGTCCTGCCCGACTCTTGTCCCAAGACTCTCTCTCCTCTCCTGCCTGATTCTCTCCTCAGGCCTCTCTCTCCTCCCATGCCTGACTATCGTCCTAAGCATCTCTCTTCTGTCCTACCTGACTCTCGTCGTAAGCCTTTTAATCCAGTCCTGCCTGACTGTCGTCCCAAAACTCTCTCTCCTGTCCTCCCTGAATCTTGTCCCAAGTCTCCCTCTCCAGTCCAATCTTATTCTAGTCTTAAGCCTTTCTCCCCTGTCCTGCCTGACTCTCGTCCCAAGCCTCTCTCTCCTGTCCTGCTTGACTCTCGTCCCAAGCCTCTCTCTCCTCTCCTGCCTGACTCTCATACTAAGCCTCTTTCTCCTGTCCTGTCTGACTCTCGTCCCAAGTCTCTCTCTTCTGACCTGACTAACTCTAATCCCAAGCCTCCCTCTCCTCTCCTGCCTGACTCTCTACCCTAGGCTCTCTCTTCTGTCCATCATGACTCTCGTCCAAAGCCTGTCTCTCCTGTCCTGCCTGACTCTCGTCCTAAGCCTCTCTCAGCTGTCCACCCTGACTCTCGTCCCAAGTCCCTCTCTCTCTCATGTCCAGCCTGATCCTCGTTTCAAGTCTCTATCTGCATTCCTGAATGACTTTCGTCCCAAGTCTCTCTCTCCTGTACAGCCTGACTCTCGTTCCATGCCTCTCTCTTCTGTCCTGCCTGACACTTGTCCCAAGCCACTCTCTCCTGTCCTGCCTGATTCCCTCCTCAAGCCTCTCTCTTCTCTCATGCCTGACTCTCGTCCCAAGCGTCTCACTCCTCTCCTGCCTGAATCTAGTCCTAAACCTCTCTCTCCTGTCCTGCCTGACTCTTGTCCCAAGCCTCTCTCTCCTGTCCCGTCTGACTTTCGTCTTAAGCCTCTCTCTCCTGTCCAGCCTGACTCTCGTCCCAAGCCCCGCTCTCCTCTCCTGCCTGACACTTGTCTCAAGCCTCTATCTCTTTTCCTGCCCGATGCTCTCCTCAAACTTCTCTCTCCTCTCAAGCCTGATTCTCGTCCCAAGCGTCTCTCTTCTGTCTTGCTTAACTGTCGTCCTAAGCCTCTCTCTCCATTTCTGCCACTTGTTCCAAGCCACCCTCTCCTGTTCCGCATGAGTCCCTCCTCAAGCCTCTCTCTCCTGTCCTGCCTAACTGTCGTCCCAAGCCTCTCTCTCCTGTCCTGCCTGACTCTCGTCCCAACCATCTCTGTCCTGTCCTGCCTGACTCTCGTCCCAAGCATCCCTCTCCTGTCCTGCCTAACTCTCGTCCCAAGCCTCTCTCTCCTGTCTTCCCTGACTCTCGTGCCAAAACTTTCTATCTTGCCCCTGCCTGACTCTCTTCCTAAACCTCTCTCTCTAATCCTGCCTGACTCTCTTCCTAAGCCTCTCTCTCCTGTCCTGCCTGACTCTCGTCCTAAGCCTCTATCTCCTGTCCACCCTGACTCTCGTCCCAAGCCCCTCCCTCTCTCATGTCCAGCCTGCTCCTCGTCTCAAGCCTTCTCTCTTCATTCCTGCATGACTCTCGTCGCAAGCCTCTCTCTCCTCTCAAGCCTGACTCTCGTCCCAATCGTCTCTTTCCTGTCCTGCCTGACTCTCGTCCTAAGCCTCTCTCTCTCCTGTCCTGCCTGACTCTCGTCCTAACCCTCTCTCTCTCCTGTCCTGCCTGACTCTCGTCCCAAGTGTCTCTCTCCTTTCCTACCTGGCTCTCATCTTAAGCCTCTCTCTCCTCTCCAGCCTGACTCTCGTCCCAAGCCCGTCTCTCCTGCCCTAATTGACTCTTGTCCCAGGCCAATCTCCCCTGTCCTGCCAGATTCCCGCATCAAGCCTCTCTCTCCTCTCAAGCTTGACTCTCGTCCCAAGCGTCTCTCTCCTGTCCTTCCTAACTCTCGTCCTAAGCCTCTCTTTCCTGTCCGGTCTGACTCTCGTCCCAGGACTCTCTCTCCTGTTCTGCCTGACTCTCGTCCCAAGTCTCTCTCTCCTATCCTACCTGACTCTCGTCCCAAGCCTCTCTCTCATGTCCAGCCTGGCTCTCGTGTTAAGACTCTCTCTCCTGTCCAGCCTAACTCTCGTCCCAAGCCCCTTTCTCCTGTCCTGCCTGACTCTTGTCCCAAGACTCTCTCTCCTGTCCTGCCTGATTCTTTCCTCAAGCCTCTCTCTCCTCCCATTCCTGACTATCGTCCTAAGCGTCTCTCTCCTGTCCTGCCTGACTCTCGTCCTAAGCCTCTTAATCCAGCCCTGCCTGAATGACGTCGCAAGCCTCTCTCTCCTGTCCTCCCTGACTCTTGTCCCAACTCTTTCTCTCCAGTCCTATCTTATTCTAGTCTTAAGAATTTCAGTCCTGTCCTGCCTGACTCGTCCCAAGCCTCTCTCTCTCTTGTCCTGCCTGAATCTCGTCCCAAGCCTCTCTCTCCTCTCCTGCCTGATTCTCATCCTAAGCCTCTCTCTCCTGTCCTGTCTGATTCTCGTCCCAAATGTCTCTCTTATGACCTGACTAACTCTAGTCCCAAGCCTCCCTCTCCTCTCCTGCCTTACTCTCTACACTAGCCTCTGTCTTCTGTCCATCATGACTCTCGTCCCAAGCCTCTCTCTCCTGTCCTCCCTGACTCTCATCCTAAGCCTCTCTCTGCTGTCTACCCTGACTCTCGTCCCAAGTCCCTCTCTCTCTCAAGTCCAGCCTGATCCTCGTTTCAAGCCTCTCTCGGCATTCCTGACTGACTCTCGTCCCAAGTCTCTCTCTCCTGTCCAGCCTGACTCTCGTTAAATGCCTCTCTCTCCTGTCCTGCCTGACACTTGTCCCAAGCCACTCTCTTCTGTTTCCCTGATTCCCTCCTCAAATCTCTCTCTCCTCTCATGTCTGACTCTCGTCCCAAGCGTCTCACTCCTTTCCTGCCTGACTTTAGTCCTAAGCCTCTCTCTCCTGTCCTGCCTGACTATCGTCCCAAGCCTCTCTCTCCTGTCCTGCCTGGCTGTCGTCTTAAGCCTCTCTCTCTTTTCCTGCCTGACTCTCGTCCCAACCCTCTCTCTCCTGTACTGCCTGACTCTCTTCCTAAGCTTCTCTCCATTCCTGCCTGACTCTCTTCCTAAGCCTCTCTCTCCTGTCCTGCCTGGCTCTCGTCCTAAGGTCTCTCTCCTGTCCACCCTGACTCTCGTCCCAAGCCCCTCCCTCTCTCAAGTCCAGCCTGTTCCTCGTCTCAAGCCTTCTCTCACCAGTCCTGCATGACTCTCGTCGCAAGCCTCTCTCTCCTCTCATGCCTGACTCTCGTCGCAATCGTCTCTTTCCTGTCCTGCCTGACTCTCGTCCTAATCCTCTCTCTCGTGACCTGCCTGACTCTCGTCCTAACCCTCTCTCTCTCCTGTCCTGCTTGACTCGTCCCAAGTCTCTCTCTCCTGTCCTACCTGGCTCTCATCTTAAGCCTCTCTCTCCTCTTCAGCCTGACTCTCGTCCCAAGCCCCTCTCTCCTGTCCTACTTGACTCTTCTCCCAGGCCTCTCTCTCCTGTCCTGCCTGATTCCCGCCTCAAGCCTCTCTCTCCTCTCAAGCTTGACTCTCGTCCCAAGCGTCTCTTTCCTGTCCTTCCTAACTCTCGTCCCAAGACTCTCTCCCCTGTCCTGCCTGACTCTCGTCCCAAGCCTCTCTCTCCTGTCCTGCCTGACTGTCGTCTTAAGCCTCTCTCTCCTATCTTGCCTGACTCTCGTCCTTATCCTCTCTCTCCTGTCAGCCTGACTCTCGTCCGAAACTTCTCTGTCCTCTCCTGCCTGACTCTCGTCCCAAGACTCTCTCTCGTGTCCTGCCTAACTCTCGTTTCAAGCATCTCTCTCATATCCTACCTGACTCTCGTCCCAAGCCTCTCTCTCATGTCCAGCCTGACTCTCGTGTTCGGACTCTCTTTCCTGTCCAGCCTGACTCTCGTCCCAAGCCCCTTTCTACTGTCCTGCCTGACTCTTGTCCCAAGACTCACTCTCCTGTCCTGCCTGATTCTCTCCTCAAACCTCTCTCTCCTCCCATGCCTGACTATCGTCCTAAGCGTCTCTGCCCTGTCCTGCCTGACTCTCGTCCTAAGCCTCTTAATGCAGTCCTGCCTGACTGTCGTCCCAAGCCCCTCTCTCCTGTGCTCCCTGACTCTTCTCCTAAGTCTCCCTCTCCAGTACTATCTTATTCTAGTCTTAAGCCTTTCTCTTCTGTATTACCTGACTTTCGTCCCAAGCCTCTCTCTCCTACCCTGCCTGACTCTCGTCCAAAGCCTCTCTCTCCTCTCCTGCCTGACTCTCGCCCTATGCCTCTGTCTCCTGTCCTGTCTGATTCTCGTCGTAGTCTCTCTCTTCTGTCCTGACTAACTCTATTCCCAAGCCTCCCTATCCTCTCCTGCCTGACTCTCTACCCTAGCCTATCTTTTCTGTCCTTCATGACTCTCGTCCCAATCATCTCTCTCCTGTCCTGCATGACTCTCGTCCTAAGCCTCTCTTTGCCGTCCACCCTGACTTTCGTCCCGAGTCCCTCTCTCTCTCATGTCCAGCCTGATCCTCGTTTCAAGCCTCTCTCTGCATTCCTGACTGACTCTCGTCCCAAGTCTCTCTCTCCTGTCCAGCCTGACTCTCGTTCCATGCCTCTCTCTCCTGCCCTGCCTGACACTTGCCCCAAGCCACTCTCTCATGTCCTGCCTGATTCCCTCCTCAAGCCTCTCTCTCCTCTCATGACTTACTCTCGGTCCAAGCGTCTCACTCCTGTCCTGCCTGACTCTAGTCCTAAGACTCTCTCTCCTGTCCTGCCTGACTCTCGTCCCAAGCCTCTCTCTCCTGTCCTACCTAATTGTCGTCTTAAGGCTCTCTCTCCTGTCCTGCCTGACTCTCGTCCCAACCCTATCTCTCCTGTCCTGCCTGACTCTCTTCCTAAGCCTCTCTCCATTCCTGCCTGACTCTCTTCCTAAGCCTCTCTCTCCTGTCCTGCCTGGCCCTCGTCCTAAGCCTCTCTCTCCTGTCCACCCTGACTCTCGTCCCAAGCTCCTCCCTCTCTCATGTCCAGCCTGTTCATCGTCTCAAGCCTTCTCTCTCCAGTCTTGCATGACTCTCGTTGGAAGCCTCTCTCTCCTCTCATGCCTGACTCTCGTCGCAAACGTCACTTTCCTGTCCTGCCTGACTCTCGTCCTAACTCTCTCTCTCTCCTCTCCTGCTTGACTCTCGTCCCAAGTCTCTCTCTCCTGTCCTACCTGACTCTCATCTTAAGCCTCTTTCTCCTCTTCAGCCTGACTCTCGTCCCAAGCCCCTCTCTCCTGTCCTACTTGACTCTTGTCCCAGGTCTTTCTCTCCTGTCCTGCCTGATTCCCGCCTCAAGCCTCTCTCTCCTCTCAAGCTTGACTCTCGTCCCAAGCGTCTCTCTCCTGTACTTCCTAACTCTCGTCCTAAGCCTCTCTTTCCTGTCCTGTCTGACTCTCGTCGTAGGCCTCTCTTTCCTGTCCTGCCTGACTCTCGTCCCAAGTCTCTCTCTCCTGTCCTTCCTGGCTCTCGTCTAAAGACTCTCTCTCCTGTCCTGCCTGACTCTCGTCCCAAACCTCTTTCCCCATTCCTGTCTGACTCTCTCTCAAGCCTCTCTCTCTTGTCCTGATGACTCTCTTCCCAAGACTCTCTCTTTTGTCCTGCCTTTCTCTCGTCCCATGCCTCTCTCTCCTATCCTGCCTGACTCTCGTCCTTATCCTCTCTCTCCTGTCCAGCCTGACTCTCGTCCCAAGCCTCTCTGTCCTCTCATGCCTAACTCTCGTCCCAAGACTCTCTCTCGTGTCCTGCCTGACTCTCGTTTCAAGCCTCTCTCTCCTATCCTACCTAACTCTAGTCCCAAGCCTCTCTCTCATGTCTAGCCTGACTCTCGTGTTAGGACTCTCTTTCCTGTCCAGCCTGACTCTCGTCCCAAGCCCCTTTCTCCTGTCCTGCCTGATTCTTGTCCCAAGACTCTCTCTCCTGTCCTGCCTGATTCTCTCCTGAAGCCTCTCTCTCCTCCCATTCCTGACTATTGTCTTAAGCGTCTCCCTCCTGTCCTGCCTGACTGTCATCCTAAGCCTCTTAATGCAGTCCTGCCTGACTGTCGTACCAAGCCTCTCTCTCCCGTCCTCCCTGACTCTTGTCCCAAGTCTCCCTCTCCAGCCCTATTTTATTCTAGTCTTAAGTCTTTCTCCCCTGTCCTCCCTGACTCTCGTCCCAAGCCTCTTTCTCCTGTCCTGCTTCACTCTCGTCCCAAGCCTCTCTCCTCTCCTGCCTGACTCTCATCCTAAGCCTCTCTGTCCTGTCCTATCTGATTCTCGTCCCAAGTCTCTCTCTTCTGACCTGACTAACTCTAGTCCTAAGACTCCCTCTCCTCTCCTGCCTTACTCTCTACCCTAGCCTCTTTCTTCTGTCCATCATGACTCTCGTCCTAAGCATCTCTCTCCTCTCCTGCCTGACTCTCGTCCTAAGCCTCCCTCTGCTGTCCACCCTGACTCTCGTCCCAAGTCCCTCTCTATCTTATGTCCAGCCTGATCCTCGTTTCAAGCCTCTCTCTGCATTCCTGACTGACTCTCGTCCCAAGTCTCTCTCTCCTGTCCAGCCTGACTCTCGTCCCAAGTCCCTCTCTATCTTATGTCCAGCTTGATCCTCGTTTCAAACCTTTCTCTGCATTCCTGACTGACTCTCGTTCCATGCCTCTCTCTCATGTCCTGCCTGACACTTGTCTCAAGCCACTCTCTCCTGTTCTTCCTGATTCCCTCCTCAAGCCTCCCTCTCATCTCATGCCTGACTCTCGTCCCAAGCATCTCACTCCTGTCCTGCCTGACTCTAGTCCTAAGCCTCTCTCTCCTGTCCTTCCTGACTCTTATCCCGAGCCCCTCTCTCCTGTCCTGCCTCACTGTCGTCTTAAGGCTCTCTCTCCTGTCTTGCCTGACTCTCGTCCCAACCCTCTCTCTCCTGTCCTGCCTGACTCTCTTCCTAAGCCTCTCTCCATTATTGCCTGACTCTCTTCCTAAGCCTCTCTCTCCTGTCCTGCCTGGCTCTCGTCCTAAGCCTCTCTCTCCTGTCCACACTGACTCTCGTCCCAAGCCCCTCCCTCTCTCATGTCCATCCTGTTCCTCGTCTCAAGCCTTCTCTCTCCAGTCATGCATGACTCTTGTCGCAAGCATCTCTCTCCTCTCATGCCTGACTCTAGTCGCAATCGTCTCTTTCCTGTCCTGCCTGAATCTCGTCCTAAGCCTCTCTCTGCTGTCCTGCCTGACTCTCGTCCTAACCCTCTCTCTCTCATGTCCTGCTTGACTCTCGTCCCAAGTCTCTCTTTCCTGTCCTACCTGACTCTCATCTTAAGCCTCTCTCTACTCTTCAGCCTGACTTTCGTCCTAAGCCCCTCTCTCCTGTCCTACTTGACCCTTGTCCCAGGACTCTCTCTCCAGTCCTGCCTGATTCCCGCCTCAAGCCTCTCTCTTCTCTCAAGCTTGACTCTCGTCCCAAGCGTCTCTCCTGTCCTTCCTAACTCTCGTCCTAAGCCTCTCTTTCCTGTCCTGTCTGACTCTCGTCCCAGGCCTCTCTCTCCTGTCCTCCCTGACTCACGTCACAAGCCTCTCTCTCCAGTCCTTCCTGACTCACGTCCGAAGACTCTCTTTCTTGTCCTGAATGACTCTCGTCCCAAACCTCTTTCTCCATTTCTGCCTGACTCTCGTCTCAAGCCTCTCTCTCTTGTCCTGAAGACTCTCTTCCCAAGCCTCTCTCTTGTTTCCTGACTTTCTCTCATCCCATGCCTCTCTCTCCTATCCTGCCTGACTCTCGTCCTTATCCCGTCTCCCCTGTTCAGCCTGACTCTCGTCCCAAGCCCCTTTATCCTGTCCTGCCTGACTCTTGTCCCAAGACTCTCCCTCCTGTCCTGCCTGATTCTCTTCTCAAGCCTCTCTCTCCTCCCATGCCTGACTCTCGTCCTAAGCGTCTCTCTTCTTTCCTGCCTGACTCTCGTCCTAAGCCTCTCTCTCCTGTCCTGCTTGACTCTCGTCCCAAGCCTCTCTCTCCTATCCTGCCTTACTCTCATCCTAAGCCTCTCTCTCCTGTCCTGTCTGACTCTCGTCCCAAGTCTCTCTCTTCTGACCTGACTAACTCTAGTCCCAAGCATCCCTTTCCTCTCCTGCCTGACTCTCTACCCTAGCCTCAATCTTCTGTCCATCAAAACTCTCGTTCCAAGCCTCTCTCTCCTGTCCTGCCTGACTATCGTCGTAAGCCTCTCTCTGTTGTCCACCCTGACTCTCATCCCAAGTCCCTCTCTCCGTCATGTCCAGCCTGATCCTCTTTTCAAGCCACTCTCTGCATTCCTGACTGACTCTCGTCCCAAGTCTCTCTCCTGTCCAGCCTTACTCTCGTTTCATGCCTCTCTCTCCTGTCCTGCCTGACACTAGTCCCAAGCCACCCATTCCTGTTCTACCTGATTCCCTCCTCAAGCCTCTCTCTCCTTTCATGCCTGACTCTCGTCCCAAGCGTCTCACTCCTGTCCTGCCTGACTCTAGTCCTAAGCCTCTCTCTCCTGTCCTGCCTGACTCTCGTCTGAAGCCTCTCTCTCCTGTCCTGCCTGACTGTCGTCTTAAGCCTCTCTCTCCTGTCCTGCCTGACTCTCGTCCCAATCCTTTCTCTCCTGTCCTGCCTAACTCTCTTCCTAAGCTTCTCTCCATTCCTGCCTGACTCTCTTCCTAAGCCTCTCTCTCCTGTCCTGCATGGCTCTCGTCCTAAGCCTCTCTCTCCTGTCTAACCTGACGCTCGTCCCAAGCCCCTCCATCTCTCATGTCCACCCTGTTCCTCGTCTCAAGCCTTCTCTCTCCAGTCCTGCATGACACTCGTCGCAAGACTCTCTCTCCTCTCATGCCTAACTCTCGTCGCAATCGTCTCTTTCCTGTCCTGCCTGACTCTCGTCCTAAGCCTCTCTCTCCTGTCCTGCCTGACTCTCGTCCTAAGCCTCTCTCTCCTCTCCAGCCTGACTCTCAAACCCCTCTCTCCTGTCCTACTTGACTCTTGTCCCAGGCCTCACTCTCCTGTCCTGCCTGATTCCCGCCTCAAGCCTCTCTCTCCTCTCAAGCTTGACTCTCGTCACAAGCGTCACTCTCCTGTCCTTCCTGACTCTCGTCCTAAGCCTCTCTTTCCTGTCCTGTCTGAATGTCGTCCCAGGCGTCTCTCTCCTGTCCTGCCTGACTCTCGTCCCAAGCCTCTCTCTCCTGTCCTTCCTGACTCTCGTCCGACGACTCTCTCTCTTTTCCTGAATAAATCTCGACCCAAACCTCTTTCTCCATTCCTGCCTGACTCTCGTCTAAAGCCTCTATCTCTTGTCCTGAAGACTCTCTTCCCAAGCCTCTCTCTTGCGTCCTGCCTTTCTCTCGTCCCATGCCTCTTTCTCCTATCCTGCCTGACTCTCGTCCTTATCCTTTCTCTCCTGTCCAGCCTGACTCTCGTCCCAAGCCCCTTTCTCCTATCCTGCCTGACTCTTGTCCCAAGACTCTCTCTTCTGTCCTGCCTGATTCTCTCCTCAAGCCTCTCTC
Source organism: Panulirus ornatus (assembly GCF_036320965.1). Lineage (NCBI taxonomy): Eukaryota > Metazoa > Arthropoda > Malacostraca > Decapoda > Palinuridae > Panulirus > Panulirus ornatus. The sequence continues at coordinate 33,176,970 of NC_092236.1, forward strand.
TCCTCCCATGACTGACTATCGTCCTAAACGTCTCTCTCCTGTCCTGCCATACTCTCGCCCTAAGCCTCTTAATCCAGTCCTGCCTGACTGTCGTCCCAAGCCTCTCTTTCCTGTCCTCCCTGACTCTTGTCCCAAGTCTCTCTCTCCAGTCCTATCTTATTCTGGTCTTAACCCTTTCTCTACTGCCCTGCCTGACTCTCGGCCCAAGCCTCTCTCTCCTGTCCTGCCTGACTCTCGTCCCAAGCCTCTCTCTCCTCTCCTGCTTGACTCTCATCCTCAGCCTCTCTCTCTACTGTCCTGTCTGACTCTCGTCCCAAGTCTCTCTCTTCTGACCTGACTTACTCTAGTACCAAGCCTTCCTCTCCTCTCCTGCCTGACTCTCTTCACTACCCTCTCTCTTCTGTTCATCATGACTCTCGTCCCAAGCCTCTCTCTCCTGTCTTGCCTGACTCTCGTCCTAAGCCTCTCACTACTATCCACCCTGACTCTCGTCCCAAGTCCCTCTCTCTCTCATGTCCAGCCTGGTCCTCGTTTGAAGTCTCTCTCTGCATTCCTGACTGACTCTCGTCCCAAGTCTCTCTCTCCTGTCCAGCCTGCCTCTAGTTCCATGCCTCTCTCTCTAGTCCTGCCTGACACTTGTCCCAAGCCACTCTCTCCTGTCCTGCCTGATTCCCTCCTCAAGCCTCTCTCTCCTCTCATGCCTGACTCTCGTCCCAAGCGTCTCACTCCTGTCCTGCCTGACTCTAGTCCTAAACCTCTCTCTCCTGTCCTGCCTGACTCTTGTCCCAAGCCTCTCTCTCTTGTCCTGTCTGATTGTCGTCTTAAGGCTCTCCATCCTGTCCAGCCTGACTCTCGTCCCAATCCCCTCTCTCCTCTCCTGCCTGACACTTGTCTCAAGCCTCTATCTCTTTTCCTGCCCGATGCTCTACTCAAACTTCTCTCTCCTCTCAAGCCTGATTCTCGTCCCAGGCGTCTCTCTTCTGTCTTTCTTAACTGTCGTCCTAAGCCTCTCATTCCAGTTCTGCCTGACTCTCGTCCCATGCCTCTCTCTCCTATCCTGCTTGACTCTCGTCCTTATCCTCTCTCTACTGTCCAGTATGACTCTCGTCCTAAGCCTCTCTGTCCTTTCCTGCCTGACGCACGTCCGAAGACTCTCTCTCGTGTCCTGCCTAACTCTCGTTTCAAGCCTCTCTCTCCTATCCTATCTGAATCTCGTCCCAAGCCTCCCTCTCATATTCAGCCTGACTCTCGTGTTAAGACTCTCTCTCCTGTCCAGCCTGACTCTCGTGTTAAGACTCTCTCTCCTGTCCAGCCTGACTCTCGTCCCAAGCCTCTTTCTCCTGTACTGCCTGACTCTTGTCCCAAGACTCTCTCCTGTCCTGCCTGATTCACTCCTCAAGCCTCTCACTGCTCCCATCCCTGACTATCGTCCTAAGCGTATCTCTCCTGCCCTGCATGACTCTCGTCCTAAGCCTTTAATCCAGTCTTGCCTGACTGTCGTCCCAAGCCTACCTCTCCTGTCCTCCCTGACTCTTGTCCCAAGTCTCTCTATCCAGTCCTATCTTATTCTAGTCTTAAGCCTTTGTCTCCTGTCCTGCCTGATTCACTCCTCAAGCCTCTCACTGCTCCCATCCCTGACTATCGTCCTAAGCGTCTTTCTCCTGCCCTGCATGACTCTCGTCCTAAGCCTTTAATCCAGTCTTGCCTGACTGTCGTCCCAAGCCTACCTCTCCTGTCCTCCCTGACTCTTGTCCCAAGTCTCTCTATCCAGTCCTATCTTATTCTAGTCTTAAGCCTTTGTCTCCTGTCCTGCCTGACTCTCGTCCCAAGCCTCTCTCTCCTGTCCTGCCTGACTCTCGTCCCAAGCCTCTCTCTCCTCTCCTGCCTGACTCTCGTCCTTAGCCTCTCTCTCCTGTCCTGTCTGACTCTCGTCCCAAGTCTGTCTCTTCTCACCTGACTAACTCTAGTCTCAAGACTCTCTCTCCTCTCCTGCCTGACTCTCTACCCTAGCCTCTCTCTTATGTCCATCATGACTCTCGTCCCAAGCCTCTCTCTCATGTCCTGCCTGACTCTCGTCCTAAGCCTCTCTATGCTGTCCACCCTGACTCTCGTCCCAAGTCCCTCTCTCTCATGTCCAGCCTGATCCTCGTTTCAAGACTCTCTTTGCATTCCTGACTGACTCTCGTCCCAAGTCTCTCCCTCCTGTCCAGCCTGACTCTCGACCCATACCTCTCTCTCCTGTCCTGTCAGACACTTGTCCCAAGCCACTCTCTCCTGTCCTGCCTGATTCCCTCCTCAAGCCTCTCTCTCCTCTCATGCCTGACTCTCGTCGCAATCGTCTCTTTCCTGTCCTGCCTGACTCTCGTACTAATCCTCTCTCTCCTGTCCCCCTTGACTCTCGTCCCAAGTCTCTCTCTCCTGTCCTACCTGACTCTCATCTTAAGCCTCTCTCTCCTCTCCAGCCTGACTCTCGTCCCAAGCCCCTCTCTCCTGTCCTACTTGACTCTTGTCCCAGGCCTCTCTCTCCTTTCCTGCCTGATTCCCGCCTAAAGCCTCTCTCTCCTCTCAAGCTTGACTCTCGTCCCAAGAGTCTCTCTCCTGTCCTTCCTAACTCTCGTCCTAAACCTCTCTTTCCTGTCCTGTCTGACTCTCGTCCCAGGCCTCTCTCTCCTGTAATGCCTGACTCTCGTCCTAAGCCTCTCTCTCCTGTCCTACCTGACTCTCGTCCGAAGACTCTCTCTCTTGTCCTGAATGACTCTCGTCCCAAACCTCTTTCTCCATTCCTGCCTGACTCTCGTCTCAAGCATCTCTCTCTTGTCTTGCCTGACTCTCGTCCTAAACATCTTTCTACATTCCTGCCTGATTCTCGTCTCAAGCCTCTCTCTCTTGTCCTGGAGACCCTCTTCCCAAGCCTCTATCTTGTGTTCTGCCTTTCTCTCGTTCCATGCCTCTCTCTCCTATCCTGCCTGACTCTCGTCCTTATCCTCTCTCTCCTGTCCAGACTGACTCTCGTCCCAAGCCCCTTTCTCCTGTCTTGCCTGACTCTTGTCCAAAGACTCTCTCTCCTGTCCTGCCTGATTCTCTCCTCAAGCCTCTCTCTCCTCCAATGTCTGACTATCGTCCTAAGCGTCTCTCTCCTGTCCTGCCTGACTCTCGTCCTAAACCTCTTAATCCAGTCCTGCCTGACTGTCGTCCCAAGCCTTTCTCTCCTGTCCTCCCTGACTCTTGTCCCAAGTCTCTCTCTCAGTCCTAACTTATTTAGTCTTAAACCTTTCTCTCCGGTCCTGCCTGACTCTCGTCCCAAGCCTCTCTCTCCTGTCCTGCCTGACTCTCGTCCTAAGCCTCTCTCACCTCTCCTGCCTGACTCTCATCCTAAGCCTCTCTCTCCTGTCCTGTCTGACTCTCGTGTGTGGTGTGGTGTGTCAGCTGCTCCTCTCCAACGGTCATATATGCGTTCAGCCTTTGCTTACAGGCCACCTGACCGAGATATGGTGGCCACAGGGTGTCTCAGAAAGGGAAAGCAATGTCCCAAGTCTCTCTTTTCTGACCTGACTAACTTTAGTCCCAAGCCTTCCTCTCCTCTCCTGCCTGATCTTCTACCGTAGCCTCTCTCTTTTGTCAATCATGACTCTCGTTCCAAGCCTCTCTCTCCTGTCCTGCCTGACTCTCGTCCTAAGCCTCTATCTGTTGTCCACACTGACTCTCGTCCCAAGTCCCTCTCTCTCTCATGTCCAGCCTGATCCTCTTTCAAGCTCTCTCTGCATTCCTGACTGACTCTCGTCCCAAGTCTCTCTCCTGTCCAGCCTGCTCTCGTTCCATGCCCTCTCTCTGTCCTCCCTGACACTTGTCCAAGCCACTCTCTCCTGTCCTGCCTGATTCCCTCCTCAAGCCTCTCTCTCCTCTCATGCCTGACTCTCGTCCCAAGCGTCTCACTCCTGTCCTGCCTGACTCTAGTCCTAAACCTCTCTCTCCTGTCCTGCCTGACTCTCGTCCTAAGCCTCTCTCTCTGTCCTGTCTGACTGTCGTCTTAAGCTCTCCTCTCCTTCCAGCCTGACTCTCGTCCCAAGCCCTCTCTCCTCTCCTGCCTGACACTTGTCTCAAGCCTCTATCTCTTTTCCTGCCTGACTCTCGTCCTAGCCTCTCTCTCCTGTCCTGTCTGACTCTCGTCCCAAGTCTTCTCTTCTGACCTGACTAACTCTAGTCCCAAGCCTCTCTCCTCTCCTGCCTGACTCTCTACCTAGCCTCTTCTTTGTCCATCATGACTCTCGTTCCAAGCCTCTCTCTCTGTCCTGCCTGACTCTCGTCCTAAGCCTCTCTTGCTGTCCACCCTGACTCTCGTCCCAAGTCCCTCTCTCTCTCATGTCCAGCCTGATCCTCGTTTCAAGCTCTCTCTCATTCTGCTACTCTGTCCAAGCTCCTCTCCTGTCCAGCTACTTCTCTCTGTCCTCCTAACTTGTCCAGCCCTCTTCCTGTCCTGCCTGATTCCTCCTCAAGCCTCTCTCCTCTCTGCCTGACTCTCGTCCCAAGCTCTCACTCCGTCTGCCTGACTCTAGTCCTAACCTCTCTTCCTGTCCTGCCTGACTCTCGTCCCAAGCCTCTCTCCTGTCCTGCCTGACTATGTTTAACTTTCTTCGCTGACTCTGCCGACTCTCTTGCTAACGTCTCGCTCTCTTTCCTGCCTGTTCTTCCTAACTGCTCTCTCTCAACTTGACTCTCGTCCCAATCCTCTCTCTCCTGTCCTGCCTACTTCGCAAACCTCTCTTCCTGTCCGCCTGACTCTCGTCATCTTTTCCTGTCCTACCTGACCTCATCCTTAGCTCCTCTCCTCTCCAGCCTACTCTCGTCAAGCCTGCTCTCTGCCAACTTTGATCTTGTCCCATGCCTCTCTCTCCTTTCCTGCCTGATTCCCCTAAACCTCTCTCTCTCTGCGCTTGACTCTCGTCCAAGCCTCTCTCTCCTGGTCCTCCTACTCTCGTCTAAGCCTCTCTTTCCTGTCCTGTCTGACTCTCGTCCAAGGCCTCTCTCTCCTGCATGCCTGACTTCGTCCTAAGCCTCTCTCTCCTGTCCTACCTGACTCTCGTCCAAAGACTCTCTCTCTTGTCCTGAATGACTCTCGTCCCAAACCTCTTTCTCCATTCCTGCCTGACTCTCGTCTCAAGCCTCTCTCTCTTGTCCTGCCTGACTCTCGTCCCAAACCTCTTTCTCCATTCCTGCCTGATTCTCGTCTCAAGCCTCTCTCTCTTGTCCTGAAGACTCTCTTCCCAAGCCTCTATCTTGTGTCCTGCCTTTCTCTCGATCCATGCCTCTCTCTCCTATCTTGCCTGACTCTCGTCCTTATCCTCTCTCTCCTGTCCAGCCTGACTCTCGTCCCAAGCCCCTTTCTCCCGTCTTGCCTGACTCTTGTCCAAAGACTCTCTCTCCTGTCCTGCCTGATTCTCTCCTCAAGCCTCTCTCTCCTCCCATGCCTGAATATCGTCCTAAGCGTCTCTCTCCTGTCCTGCCTGACTCTCGTCCTAAGCCTCTTAATCCAGTCCTGCCTGACTGTCGTCCCAAGCCTCTCTCTCCTGTCCTCCCTGACTCTTGTCCCAAGTCTCTCTCTCCAGTCCTAACTTATTCTAGTCTTAAGCCTTTCTCTCCGGTCCTGCCTGACTCTCGTCCCAAGCCTCTCTCTCCTGTCCTGCCTGACTCTCGTCCTAAGCCTCTCTCACCTCTCCTGCCTGACTCTCATCCTAAGCCTCTCTCTCCTGTCCTGTCTGACTCTCGTCCCAAGTCTCTCTCTTCTGACCTGACTAACTTTAGTCCCAAGCCTTCCTCTCCTCTCCTGCCTGACCTTCTACCGTAGCCTCTCTCTTCTGTCCATCATGACTCTCGTTCCAAGACTCTCTCTCCTGTCCTGCCTGACTCTCGTCCTAAGCCTCTCTCTGTTGTCAACCCTGACTCTCGTCCCAAGTCCCTCTCTCTCTCATATCCAGCCTGAACTTCGTTTCAAGTCTCTCTCTTCATTCCTGACTAACTCTCGTCCCAAGTCTCTCTCTCCTGTCCAGTCTGACTCTCGTTCCATGCCTCTCTCTCCTGTCCTGCCTGACACTTGTCAAAAGCCACTCTCTCCTGTCCTGCCTGATTCCCTCCTCAAGCCTCTCTCTCCTCTCAAGCCAGACTCTCGTCCCAAGCGTCTCACTCCTGTCCAGCCTGACTCTAGTCCTAAACCTCTCTCTCCTGTCCTGCCTGACTCTCGTCACAAGCCTCTCTCTCCTTTCCTGTCTGACTGTCGTCTTAAGCATCTCTCTCCTCTACAGCCTGACTATCGTCCCAAGGCCCTCTCTCCTTTCCTACCTGACACTTGTCTCAAGCCTCTATCTCTTTTCCTGCCTTATGCTCTCCTCAAACTTCTCTCTCCTCTCAAGCCTTGTTCTCGTCCTAAGCGTCTCTCTTCTGTCTTGCTTAACTGTCGTCCTAAGCCTCTCTCTCCAGTTCTGTCTGACGCTCGTCCCAATCCTCTCTCTCCTGTCCTGCCTAACTGTCGTCCCAAGCCTCTCTCCTCTGTCCTGCCTGACTCTCGTCCCTAAGCCTCTCTCTCCTGTCTTGCCTGACTCTCGTGCCAAAACTTTTTATCTTGCCCTGCCTGACTCTTTTCCTAAGCCTCTCTCTATTCCTGCCTGACTCTCTTCCTAAACTTCTCTCTATTCCTGCCTGACTCTCTTCCTAAGCCTCTCTCTCCTGGCCTGCCTGACTCTCGAGCTAAGCCTCTCTCTCCTGTCCTGCCTGACTCTCGTCCTAACCCTCTCTCTGTCTCTCCTGTCCTGCCTGACTCTCGTCCTAAGTCTCCCTCTAATATCCTACCTGACTCTCAACTTAAGTCTCTCTTCCTAAGACTCTCTCTCCTGTCCTGCCTGACTCTCGTCCTAAGCCTCTCTCTCCTATCCACCCTGACTCTCGTCCCAAGCACCTCCCTCTCTCATGTCCAGCCTGTTCCTCGTCTCAAGCCTTCTCTCATCAGTCCTACATGACTCTCGTCGCAAGCCTCTCTCTCCTGTCATGCCTGACTCTCGTCCCAATCGTCTCTTTCCTGTCCTGCCTGACTCTCGTCCTAAGCCTCTCTCTCCTGTCCTGCCTGACTCTCGTCCTAACCATCTCTATCTCCTATCCTGCCTGACTCTCTTCCCAAGTCTCTCTCTCCTGTCATACCTGGCTCTCATCTTAAGCCTCTCTCTCCTCTCCAGCCTGAATCTCGTCCCAAGCCCCTCTCTCCTGCCCTACTTGACTCTTCTCCCAAGCCTCTCTCCCATGTCCTGGCTGATTCCCGCATCAAGCCTCTCTCTCCTCTCAAGCTTGACTGTCGTCCCAAGCGCCTCTCTCCTGTCCTTCCTAACTCTCGTCCTAAGCCTCTCTTTCGTGTCCGGTCTGACTGTCATCCCATTCCTCTTTCTCCTGCCCTGCCTGACTCTCGTTCCAAGTCTCTCTCTCCTATCCCACCTGACTCTCGTTCCAAGCCTGACTCTCGTGTTAAGACTCTCTCTCCTGTCCAGCCTAACTCTCGTCTCAAACCCCTTTCTCCTGTCCTGCCTGACTCTTGTCCCAAGACTCTCTCTCCTGTCCTGCCTGAATCTCTCCTCAAGCCTCTCTCTCCTCCCATGTCTGACTATCGTCCTAAGCGTCTCTCTCCTGTCCTGCCTGACTCTCGTCCTAAGCCTATTAATCCAGTCCTGCCTGACTGACGTCCCAAGCCTCTCTCTCCTGTCCTCCCTGACTCTTGTCCCAAGTCTCTCTTTCCAGTCCTATCTTATTCTAGTCTTAAGCCATTCTCTCCTGTCCTGCCTGACTCTCGTCCCAAGCCTCTCTATAATGTCCTGCCTGACTCTCGTCCAAGCTTCTCTCTCTCTCCTGATTGACTCTCGTCCTAAGCCGCTCTCTCCTGTCCTGTCTGATTCTCGTCCCAAGTCTCTCTCCTCTGACCTGACTAACTCTAGTCCCAAGCCTCCCTCTCCTCTCCTGCCTGACTCTCTACCCTAGCCTCTCTCTTCTGTCCATCATGACTCTCGTTCCAAGCCTCTCTCTTCTGTCCTGCCTGACTTTCGTCCTAAGCCTCTCTCTGCTGTCCACACTGACTCTCGTCCCAAGTCCCTCTCTCTCTCATGTCCAGCCTGATCCTCGTTTCAAGACTCTCTCTGCATTGCTGACTGACTCTCGTCCCAAGTCTCTCTCTCCTGTCCAGCCTGACTCTCGTTCCATGCCTCTATCTCCTGTCCTCCCTGACACTTGTCCCAAGCCACTCTTTCCTGTCCTGCCTGATTCCCTCCTCAAGCCTCTCTCTCCTCTCATGCCTGACTCTCGTCCCAAGCGTCTCACTCCTGTCCTGCCTGACTCTAGTCCTAAACCTCTCTCTCCTGTCCTGCCTGACTCTCGTCCCAAGCCTCTCTCTCCTGTCCTGCCTGACTATCGTATTAAGCCTCTCTCTCATGTCCAGCCTGACTCTCGTCCCAAGGCCCTCTCTCCTCTCCTGCCTGACACTTGTCTCAAGCCTCTATCTCTTTTCCTGCCTGTTGCTCTCCTCAAACTTGTCTCTCCTCTCAAGCCTTACTCTCGTCCCAATCCTCTCTCTCCTGTCCTGCCTGACTGTCGTCCCAAGCCTCTCTCTCCTGTCCTGCCTGACTCTCGTCCCAACACTTTCTGTCCTGTCCTACCTGACTCTTGTCCCAAGCCTTCATCTCCTGTCCTACCTAACTCTCGTCCTAAGCCTCTCTCTCCTGTCTTGCCTGACTCTCGTGCCAAAACTTTTTATCTTGCCCTGCCTGACTCTCTTCCTAAGCCTCTCTCTATTCCTGCCTGACTCTCTTCCTAAACTTCTCTCTATTCCTGCCTGACTCTCTTCCTAAGCCTCTCTCTCCTGTCCTGCCTGACTCTCGAGCTAAGCCTCTCTCTCCTGTCCTGCCTGACTCTCGTCCTAACCCTCTCTCTGTCTCTCCTGTCCTGCCTGACTCTCGTCCTAAGTCTCTCTCTAATATCCTACCTGACTCTCAACTTAAGTCTCTCTCTCCTCTCCAGCCTGACTCGAGTCCCAAGCCCCTCTCTCCAGTCCTACTTGACTCTTGTCCCAAGCCTCTCTCTCCTGTCCTGCCTGATTCCCGCTTCAAGCCTCTCTCTCCTCTCAAGCTTAACTCTCGTCCTAAGCGTCTCTCTCCTGTCCTTACCAACTCTCGTCCTAAGCCTCTCTTTCCTGTCCTGTCTGACTCTCGTCCCAGGCATCTCTCTCCTTTAGTGCCTGATTCTCGTCCCAATTCTCTCTCTCCTATCCTTCCTGACTCTCGTCCTAAGACTTTCTCCCCTGTCCTGCCTGACTCTCGTCCCAAACCTCTCTCTCCATTCCTGCCTGACTCACGTCTCAAGCCTCTCTCTCTTGTCCTGATGACTCTCTTCCCAAGCCTCTCTCTTCTGTCCTGCCTTACTCTCGTCCCATGCCTCTCTCTCCTATCCTGCCTGACTCTCGTCCTTATCCTCTCTCTCCTGTCCAGCCTGACTCTCGTCCCAGGCCTCTCTGTCCTCTCCTGCCTGACGCTCGTCCGAAGACTCTCTCTCGTGTCCTGCCTAACTCTCGTTTCAAGCCTTTCTCTCCTATCCTATCTGACTCTCCTCCCAAGCCTCCCTCTCATATCCAGCCTGACTCTCGTGTTAAGACTCTCTCTCCTGTCCAGCCTGACTCTCGTCCCAAGCCCCTTTCTCTTGTCCTGCCTGACTCTTGTCCCAAGACTCTCTCCTGTCCTGCCTGATTGACTCCTCAAGCCTCTCTCTGCTCCCATCCCTGATTATCGTCCTAAGCGTCTCTCTCCTGTCCTGCCTGACTCTCGTCCTAAGCCTCTTAATCCAGTCTTGCCTGACAGTCGTCCCAAGCCTCCCTCTCCTGTCCTCCCTGACATTTGTCCCAAGTCTCTCTATCCAGTCCTATCTTATTCTAGTCTTAAGCCTTTCTCTCCTGTCCTGCCTGACTCTCGTCCCAAGCCTCTCTCTCCTGTCCTGCATGACTCTCGTCTCAAGCCTCTCTCTCCTCTCCTGCCTGACTCTCGTCCTAAGCCTCTCTCTCCTGTCCTGTCTGACTCTCGTCCCAAGTCTCTCTCTTCTGACCTGACTAACTCTAGTCCGAAGCCTCCCTCTCCTCTCCTGCCTGACTCTCTACCCTAGCCTCTCTCTTCGATACATCATGACTCTCGTTCCAAGCCCCTGTCCGGCCTGACTCTCGTCCTAAGCCTCTCTCTGCTGTCCACCCTGACTCTCATCCTAAGTCCCTCTCTCTCTCATGTCCAACCTGATCCACGTTTCAAGCCTCTCTCTGCATTCCTGACTGACTCTTGTCCCAAGTCTCTCTTTCCAGTCCAGTCTGACTCTCGTTAAATGCCTCTCTCTCCTCTCCTGTCTGACACTTGTCCCAAGCCACTCTCTTCTGTCCTGCCTGATTCCCTCCTCAAGCCTCTCTCTCCTCTCATGCCTGAATCTCTTCCCAAGCGTCTCACTCCTGTTCTGCTTGACTCCAGTCCTAAGGGTCTCTCTCATGTCCTGCCTGACTCTCGTCCAAAGCATCTCTCTTCCTTCCTGCATGACTGTCGTCTTATGCCTCTCTCCTGTCCTGCCTGACTCTCGTCCCAAGCCCCTCTCTCCTATCCTACCTGACACTCTTATCAAGCCTCTATCTCTTTTCCTGCCTGATGCTCTCCTCAAATATCTCTCTCCTCTCAAGCCTGACTCTCGTCCCAAGCGTCTCTCTTCTGTCTTGCTTAACTGTCGTCCTAAGCCTCTCTCTTCAGTCCTGCCTGACTCTCGTCCCAAACCTCTCTCTCTTCTCCGTCCTGACTCTCGTAACAAGCCCCTCTCTCCTTTCCTGCAAGACTCTCGTCCCAAGCATCTCTCTCCTGACTTGACTGACTCTGGTCCCATGTCTCTCTCATCTCTCCTGCTTGACTCTTGTCCCAAGCCTCTCCCTGCTCTCCTCCCTGACACAAGTCCCAGGACTCTCTCTCCTGTCATGCCTGACTCTCGTCCTAAGTCTCTCTCTCCTGTCCTGCCTGACTGTCGTCCCAAGCCTCTCTCTCCTGTCCTGCCTGACTCTCGTCCCAACAATCTCTGTCCTGTCCTACCTGACTCTCGTCCCAAGCATCCCTCTACTGTCCTGCCTAACTCTCGTCCCAAGCCTCTCTCTCATGCCTTGCCTGACCCTCGTGCCAAAACTTTCTATCTTGCCCTGCCTGAATCTCTTCCTAAACCTTTCTCTGTAATCCTGCCTGACTCTCTTCCTAAGACTCTCTCTCCTGTCCTGCCTGACTCTCGTCCTAAGCCTCTCTCTCCTGTCCACCCTGACTCTCGTCCCAAGCATCTCCCTCTCTCATGTCCAGCCTGTTCCTCGTCTCAAGCCTTCTCTCATCAGTCCTACATGACTCTCGTCGCAAGCCTCTCTCTCCTGTCATGCCTGACTCTCGTCCCAATCGTCTCTTTCCTGTCCTGCCTGACTCTCATCCTAAGCCTCTCTCTCCTGTCCTGCCTGACTCTCGTCCTAAACATCTCTATCTCCTGTCCTGCCTGACTCTCTTCCCAAGTCTCTCTCTCCTGTCATACCTGGCTCTCATCTTAAGCCTCTCTCTCCTCTCCAGGCTGAATCTCGTCCCAAGCCCCTCTCTCCTGCCCTACTTGACTCTTCTCCCAAGCCTCTCTCCCATATCCTGGCTGATTCCCGCATCAAGCCTCTCTCTCCTCTCAAGCTTGACTGTCGTCCCAAGCGTCTCTCTCCAGTCCTTCCTAACTCTCGTCCTAAGCCTCTCTTTTCTGTCCGGTCTGACTGTCATCCCATGCCTCTTTCTCCTGCCCTGCCTGACTCTCGTTCCAAGTCTCTCTCTCCTATCCTACCTGACTCTCGTTCCAAGCCTGACTCTCGTGTTAAGACTCTCTCTCCTGTCCAGCCTAACTCTCGTCTCAAGCCCCTTTCTCCTGTCCTGCCTGACTCTTGTCCCAAGACTCTCTCTCCTGTCCTGCCTGAATCTCTCCTCAAGCCTCTCTCTCCTCCCAAGTATGACTATCGTCCTAAACGTCTCTCTCCTGTCCTGCCTGACTCTCGTCCTAAGCCTATTAATCCAGTCCTGCCTGACTGACGTCCCAAGCCTCTCTCTCCTGTCCTCCCTGACTCTTGTCCCAAGTCTCTCTTTCCAGTCCTATCTTATTCTAGTCTTAAGCCATTCTCTCCTGTCCTGTCTGACTCTCGTCCCAAGCCTCTCTATAATGTCCTGCCTGACTCTCGTCCCAAGCTTCTCTCTCCTCTCCTGATTGACTCTCGTCCTAAGCCGCTCTCTCCTGTCCTGTCTGATTCTCGTCCCAAGTCTCTCTCCTCTGACCTGACTAACTCTAGTCCCAAGCCTCCCTCTCCTCTCCTGCCTGACTCTCTATCCTAGCCTCTTTCTTCTGTCCATCATGACTCTCGTTCCAAGCCTCTCTCTTCTGTCCTGCCTGACTTTCGTCCTAAGCCTCTCTCTGCTGTCCACACTGACTCTCGTCCCAAGTCCCTCTCTCTCTCATGTCCAGCCTGATCCTCGTTTCAAGACTCTCTCTGCATTGCTGACTGACTCTTGTCACAAGTCTCTCTCTCCTGTCCAGCCTGACTCTCTCTCCTGTCCTCCCTGACACTTGTCCCAAGCCACTCTTTCCTGTCCTGCCTGATTCCCTCCTCAAGCCTCTCTCTCCTCTCATGCCTGACTCTCGTCCCAAGCGTCTCACTCCTGTCCTGCCTGACTCTAGTCCTAAACCTCTCTCTCCTGTCCTGCCTGACTCTCGTCCCAAGCCTCTCTCTCCTGTCCTGCCTGACTATCGTATTAAGCCTCTCTCTCATGTCCAGCCTGACTCTCGTCCCAAGGCCCTCTCTCCTCTCCTGCCTGACACTTGTCTCAAGCCTCTATCTCTTTTCCTGCCTGTTGCTCTCCTCAAACTTGTCTCTCCTCTCAAGCCTTACTCTCGTCCCAATCCTCTCTCTCCAGTCCTGCCTGACTGTCGTCCCAAGCCTCTCTCTCCTGTCCTGCCTGACTCTCGTTCCAACTCTTTCTGTCCTGTCCTACCTGACTCTCGTCCCAAGCATCCATCTCCTGTCCTACCTAACTCTCGTCCTAAGCCTCTCTCTCCTGTCTTGCCTGACTCTCGTGCCAAAACTTTTTATCTTGCCCTGCCTGACTCTCTCCTAAGCCTCTCTCTATTCCTGCCTGACTCTCTTCCTAAACTTCTCTCTATTCCTGCCTGACTCTCTTCCTAAGCCTCTCTCTCCTGGCCTGCCTGACTCTCGAGCTAAGCCTCTCTCTCCTGTCCTGCCTGACTCTCGTCCTAACCCTCTCTCTGTCTCTCCTGTCCTGCCTGACTCTCGTCCTAAGTCTCCCTCTAATATCCTACCTGACTCTCAACTTAAGTCTCTCTCTCCTCTCCAGCCGACTCGAGTCCCAAGCCCCTCTCTCCAGTCCTACTTGACTCTTGTCCCAAGCCTCTCTCTCCTGTCCTGCCTGATTCCCGCTTCAAGAATCTCTCTCCTCTCAAGCTTGACTCTCGTCCCAAGCGTCTCTCTCCTGTCCTTCCTAACTCTCGTCCTAAGCCTCTCTTTCCTGTCCTGTCTGACTCTCGTCCTAGGCCTCTCTCTCCTGTCGTGCCTTGTTCTCGTCCCAAGTCTCTCTCTCCTATCCTACCTGACTCTCGTCCCATGCCTCTCTCTCATGTCCAGCCTGACTCTCGTGTTAAGACTCCCTCTCTTGTCCAGCCTGACTCTCGTCCCAAGCCCCTTTCTCGTGTCCTGCCTGACTCTTGTCCCAAGACTCTCTCTCTTGTCCTGCCTGATTCTCTCCTCAAGCCTCTCTCTCCTCCCATGCCTGACTATCGCCCTAAGCGTCTCTCTCCTGTCCTGCCTGACTTCTCGTCCTTAGCCTCTTAATCCAGTCCTCCCTGACTGTCGTCCCAAGCCTCTCTCTCCTGTCCTCCCTGAGTTTTGTCCCAAGTCTCTCTCTCCAGTCCTATCTTATTCTAGTCTTAAGCCTTTCTTTCCTGTCCTGCCTGACTCTCGTCCCAAGCCTCTCTCTACTGTCCTGCCTGATTCTCGTCCTAAGCCTCTCTCTCCTGTCCTGTCTGACTCTCGTTCCAAATCTCTCTCTTCTGACCTGACTAACTCTAGTCCCAAGACTCCCTCTCCTCTCCTGCCTGACTCTCCACCCTAGCCTCTCTCTTCTGTCCATCATGACTCTCGTCCCAAGCCTCTCTCTCCTGTCCTGCCTGACTCTCGTCCTAATCCTCTCTCTGCTGTCCACCCTGACTCTCGTCCCAAGTCCCTCTCTCTCTCATGTCCAGCCTGATCCTCGTTTCAAGCCTCTCTCTGCATTTCTGACTGATTCTCGTCCCAAGTCTCTCTCTCCTGTCCAGCCTGACTCTCGTCCCATGCCTCTCTCTCCTGTCTTGCCTGACACTTGTCCCAAGCCACTCTCTCCTGTCCTGCCTGAGTCCCTCCTCAAGCCTCTCTCTCCTCTCATGCCTGACTCTCGTCCCAAGCGTCTCACTCCTGTCCTGCCTGACTCTAGTCCTAAGCCTCTCTCTCCTGTCCTGCCTGACTCTCGTCCCAAGCCTCTCTCTCCTGTCCTGGTTGACCGTCGTCTTAAGCATCTCTCTCCTGTCCAGCCTGACTCTCGTCCCAAGCTCCTCTCTCCTCTCCTGCCTGACACTTGTCTCAAGCCTCTATCTCTTTTCCTGCCTGATGCTCTCCATAAACTTCTCTCTCCTCTCAAGCCTGACTCTCGTCCCAAGGGTCTCTCTTCTGTCTTGCTTAACTGTCGTCCTAAGCCTCTCTCTCCAGTTCTGCCTGACTCTCTTCCCAATCCTCTCTCCTGTCCTGCCTGACTGTCGTCCTAAGCCTCTCTCTCCTGTCCTGCCTGACTCTCGTCCCAACCCTCTCTATTCTGTCCTGCCTGACTCTCGTCCCAAGCCTCTCTCTCCTGTCCTGATTGACTCTCGTCACAAGCCTTTCTCTCCTGTCCTGGTTGACCGTCGTCTTAAGCCTCTCTCTCCTGTCCAGCCTGACTCTCGTCCCAAGCTCCTCTCTCCTCTCCTGCCTGACACTTGTCTCAAGCCTCTATCTCTTTTCCTGCCTGATGCTCTCCATAAACTTCTCTCTCCTCTCAAGCCTGACTCTCGTCCCAAGGGTCTCTCTTCTGTCTTGCTTACCTGTCGTCCTAAGCCTCTCTCTTCAGTTCTGCCTGACTCTCGTCCCAATCCTCTCTCTCCTGTCCTGCCTGACTGTCGTCCTAAGCCTCTCTCTCCTGTCCTGCCTGACTCTCGTCCGAACCCTCTCTATTCTGTCCTGCCTGACTCTCGTCCCAAGCCTCTCTCTCCTGTCTTGCTTGACTCTCGTGCCAAAACTTTCTATCTTGCCCTGCCTGACTCTCTTCCTAAGCCTCTCTCTCTATTCCTGCCTGACTCTCTTCCTAAGCCTCTCTCTACTGTCCTTGCCTGACTCTCGTCCTAAGCCTCTCTCTCCTGTCCACCCTGACTCTCGTCCCAAGCCCCTCCCTCTCTCATGTGTAGCCTGTTCCTCGTCTCAAGCCTTCTCTCTCCAGTCCTTCATGACTCTCGT
The DNA here is from genome assembly GCF_036320965.1 of Panulirus ornatus. Lineage (NCBI taxonomy): Eukaryota > Metazoa > Arthropoda > Malacostraca > Decapoda > Palinuridae > Panulirus > Panulirus ornatus. Next base: position 33,192,592 of record NC_092236.1, read on the forward strand.
CGCAAGCTTCTCTCTCTTCACATGCCTGACTCTCGTCCCAATCGTCTCTTTCCTGTCCTGCTTGACTCTCGTCCTAAGCCTCTCTCTCCTATCCTGCCTGACTCTCGTCATAACCCACTCTCTCTCCTGTCCTGCCTGTCTCTTGTCCTAAGTCTTTCTCTCCTGTCCTACCTGACTCTCATCTTAAGCCTCTCTCTCCTCTCCAGCCTGACTCTCGTCCAAAGCCCCTCTCTCCTGTCCTGCCTGATTCCCGCCTCAAGCCTCTCTCTCCTCTCAAGCTTAACTATCGTCCTAAGCGTCTCTCACCTGTCCTTCCCAACTCTCGTCCTAAGCCTCTCTTTCCTGTCCTGTCTGACTCTCGTCCCAGGCCTCTCTCTCCTGTAGTGCCTGATTCTCGTCCCAATTCTCTCTCTCCTATCCTTCCTGACTCTCGTCCTAAGACTTTCTCTCCTGTCCTGCCTGACTCTCGTCCCAAACCTCTCTCTCCATTCCTGCCTGACTCTCGTCTCAAGCCTCTCTCTCTTGTCCTGATGACTCTCTACCCAAGCCTCTCTCTTCTGTCCTGCCTTACTCTCGTCCCATGCCTCTCTCTCCTATCCTGCCTGACTCTCGTCCTTATCCTCTCTCTCCTGTCCAGCCTGACTCTCGTCCCAAGCCTCTCTGTCCTCTCCTGCCTGACGCTCGTCCGAAGACTCTCTCTCGTGTCCTGCCTTACTCTCGTTTCAAGCCTCTCTCTCCTATCCTATCTGACTCTCCTCCCAAGCGTCCCTCTCATATCCAGCCTGACTCTCGTGTTAAGACGCTCTCTCCTGTCCAGCCTGACTCTCGCCACAAGCCCCTTTCTCTTGTGTCTGACTCTTGTCCCAAGAGTCTCTCCTGTCCTGCCTGATTCATACCTCAAGCCTCTCTCTGCTCCCATCCCTGACTATCGTCCTAAGCGTCTCTCTCCTGTCCTGCCTGACTCTCGTCCTAAGCCTCTTAATCCAGTCTTGCCTGACAGTCGTCCCAAGCCTCCCTCTCCTGTCCTCCCTGACTTTTGTCCCAAGTCTCTCTATCTAGTCCTATCTTATTCTAGTCTTAAGCCTTTCTCTCCTGTCCTGCCTGACTCTCGTCCCAAGCCTCTCTCTCCTGTCCTGCATGACTCTCGTCTCAAGCCTCTCTCTCCTCTCCTGCCTGACTCTCGTCCTAAGCCTCTCTCTCCTGTCCTGTCTGACTCTCGTCCCAAGTCTCTCTCTTCTGACCTGACTAACTCTAGTCCCAAGCCTCCCTCTCCTCTCCTGCCTGACTCTCTACCCTAGCCTCTCTCTTCGATACATCATGACTCTCGTTCCAAGCCTCTCTCTCCTGTCCTGCCTGACTCTCGTCCTAAGCCTCTCTCTGCTGTCCACCCTGACTCTCATCCCAAGTCCCTCTCTCTCTCATGTCCAACCTGATCCACGTTTCAAGCCTCTCTCTGCATTCCTGACTGACTCTTGTCCGAAGTCTCTCTCTCCAGTCCAGCCTGACTCTCGTTAAATGCCTCTCTCTCCTCTCCTGTCTGACACTTGTCCCAAGCCACTCTCTTCTGTCCTGCCTGATTCCCTCCTCAAGCCTCTCTCTCCTCTCATGCCTGAATCTCTTCCCAAGCGTCTCACTCCTGTTCTGCCTGACTCCAGTCCTAAGGCTCTCTCTCATGTCCTGCCTGACTCTCGTCCCAAGCATCTCTCTTCTTTCCTGCCTGACTGTCGTCTTATGCCTCTCTCCTGTCCTGCCTGACTCTCGTCCCAAGCCCCTCTCTCCTATCCTGCGTGACACTTGTATCAAGCCTCTATCTCTTTTCCTGCCTGATGCTCTCCTCAAACATCTCTCTCCTCTCAAGCCTGACTCTCGTCCCAAGCGTCTCTCTTCTGTCTTTCTTAACTGTCGTCCTTAGTCTCTCTCTTCAGTCCTGCCTGACTCTCGTCCCAAACCTCTCTCTCTTCTCCGTCCTGACTCTCGTAACAAGCCCCTCTCTCCTTTCCTGCAAGACTCTCGTCCCAAGCTTCTCTCTCCTGACTTGACTGACTCTGGTCCCATGTCTCTCTCATCTCTCCTGCTTGACTCTTGTCCCAAGCCTCTCCCTGCTCTCCTGCCTGACACAAGTCCCAGGCCTCTCTCTCCTGTCATGCCTGACTCTCGTCCTAAGTCTCTCTCTCCTGTCCTGCCTGACTGTCGTCCCAAGCCTCTCTCTCCTGTCCTGCCTGACTCTCGTCCCAACCATCTCTGTCCTGTCCTACCTGACTCTCGTCCCAAGCATCCCTCTACTGTCCTGCCTAACTCTCGTCCCAAGCCTCTCTCTCATGCCTTGCCTAACGCTCGTGCCAAAACTTTCTACCTTGCCCTTCCTGACTCTCTTCCTAAACCTCTCTCTATAATCCTGCCTGACTCTCTTCCTAAGACTCTCTCTCCTGTCCTGCCTGACTCTCGTCCTAAGCCTCTCTCTCCTGTCCACCCTGACTCTCGTCCCAAGCATCTCCCTCTCTCATGTCCAGCCTGTTCCTCGTCTCAAGCCTTCTCTCATCAGTCCTACATGACTCTCGTCGCAAGCCTCTCTCTCCTGTCATGCCTGACTCTCGTCCCAATCGCCTCTTTCCTGTCCTGCCTGACTCTCGTCCTAAGCCTCTCTCTCCTGTCCTGCCTGACTCTCGTCCTAACCATCTCTATCTCCTGTCCTGCCTGACTCTCTTCCCAAGTCTCTCTCTCCTGTCATACCTGGCTCTCATCTTAAGCCTCTCTCTCCTCTCCAGGCTGAATCTCGTCCCAAGCCCCTCTCTCCTGCCCTACTTGACTCTTCTCCCAAGCCTCTCTCCCATATCCTGGCTGATTCCCGCATCAAGCCTCTCTCTCCTCTCAAGCTTGACTGTCGTCCCAAGCGTCTCTCTCCTGTCCTTCCTAACTCTCGTCCTAAGCCTCTCTTTCCTGTCCGGTCTGACTGTCATCCCATGCCTCTTTCTCCTGCCCTCCCTGACTCTCGTTCCAAGTCTCTCTCTCCTATCCTACATGACTCTTGTTCCAAGCCTGACTCGCGTTAAGACTCTCTCTCCTGTCCAGCCTAACTCTCGTCTCAAACCCCTTTCTCCTGTCCTGCCTGACTCTTGTCCCAAGACTCTCTCTCCTGTCCTGCCTGAATCTCTCCTCAAGCCTCTCTCTCCTCCCATGTCTGACTATCGTCCTAAGCGTCTCTCTCCTGTCCTGCCTGACTCTCGTCCTAAGCCTATTAATCCAGTCCTGCCTGACTGACGTCCCAAGCCTCTCTCTCCTGTCCTCCCTGACTCTTGTCCCAAGTCTCTCTTTCCAGTCCTATCGTATTCTAGTCTTAAGCCTTTCTCTCCTGTCCTGCCTGACTCTCGTCCCAAGCCTCTCTATAATGTCCTGCCTGACTCTCGTCCCAAGCTTCTCTCTCTCTCCTGATTGACTCTCGTCCTAAGCCGCTCTCTCCTGTCCTGTCTGATTCTCGTCCCAAGTCTCTCTCCTCTGACCTGACTAACTCTAGTCCCAAGCCTCCCTCTCCTCTCCTGCCTGACTCTCTACCCTAGCCTCTCTCTTCTGTCCATCATGACTCTCGTTCCAAGCCTCTCTCTTCTGTCCTGCCTGACTTTCGTCCTAAGCCTCTCTCTGCTGTCCACACTGACTCTCGTCCCAAGTCCCTCTCTCTCTCATGTCCAGCCTGATCCTCGTTTCAAGACTCTCTCTGCATTGCTGACTGACTCTCGTCCCAAGTTTCTCTCTCCTGTCCAGCCTGACTCTCTCCTGTCCTCCCTGACACTTGTCCCAAGCCACTCTTTCCTGTCCTGCCTGATTCCCTCCTCAAGCCTCTCTCTCCTCTCATGCCTGACTCTCGTCCCAAGCGTCTCACTCCTGTCCTGCCTGACTCTAGTCCTAAACCTCTCTCTCCTGTCCTGCCTGACTCTCGTCCCAAGCCTCTCTCTCCTGTCCTGCCTGACTATCGTATTAAGCCTCCCTCTCATGTCCAGCCTGACTCTCGTCCCAAGGCCCTCTCTCCTCTCCTGCCTGACACTTGTCTCAAGCCTCTATCTCTTTTCCTGCCTGTTGCTCTCCTCAAACTTGTCTCTCCTCTCAAGCCTTACTCTCGTCCCAATCCTCTCTCTCCAGTCCTGCCTGACTGTCGTCCCAAGCCTCTCTCTCCTGTCCTGCCTGACTCTCGTCCCAACCCTTTCTGTCCTGTCCTACCTGACTCTCGTCCCAAGCATCCATCTCCTGTCCTACCTAACTCTCGTCCTAAGCCTCTCTCTCCTGTCTTGCTTGACTCTCGTGCCAAAACTTTTTATCTTGCCCTGCCTGACTCTCTTCCTAAGCCTCTCTTTATTCCTGCCTGACTCTCTTCCTAAACTTCTCTCTATTCCTGCCTGACTCTCTTCCTAAGCCTCTCTCTCCTGGCCTGCCTGACTCTCGAGCTAAGCCTCTCTCTCCTGTCCTGCCTGACTCTCGTCCTAACCCTCTCTCTGTCTCTCCTGTCCTGCCTGACTCTCGGCCTAAGTCTCTCTCTAATATCCTACCTGACTCTCAACTTAAGTCTCTCTCTCCTCTCCAGCCTGACTCTAGTCCCAAGCCACTCTCTCCAGTCCTACTTGACTCTTGTCCCAAGCCTCTCTCTCCTGTCCTGCCTGATTCCCGCTTCAAGCCTCTCTCTCCTCTCAAGCTTGACTCTCGTCCCAAGCGTCTCTCTCCTGTCCTTTCTAACTCTCGTCCTAAGCCTCTTTTTCCTGTCCTGTCTGACTCTCGTCCTAGGCCTCTCTCTCCTGTCGTGCCTGGCTCTCGTCCCAAGTCTCTCTCTCTCATCCTACCTGACTCTCGTCCCATGCCTCTCTCTCATGTCCAGCCTGACTCTCGTGTTAAGACTCCCTCTCTTGTCCAGCCTGACTCTCGTCCCAAGCCCCTTTCTCGTGTCCTGCCTGACTCTTGTCCCAAGACTCTCTCTCTTGTCCTGCCTGATTCTCTCCTCAAGCCTCTCTCTCCTCCCATGCCTGACTATCGCCCTAAGCGTCTCTCTCCTGTCCTGCCTGACTCTCGTCCTAAGCCTCTTAATCCAGTCCTCCCTGACTGTCGTCCCAAGCCTCTCTCTCCTGTCCTCCCTGAGTTTTGTCCCAAGTCTCTCTCTCCAGTCCTATCTTATTCTAGTCTTAAGCCTTTCTTTCCTGTCCTGCCTGACTCTCGTCCCAAGCCTCTCTCTCCTGTCCTGCCTGATTCTCGTCCTAAGCCTCTCTCTCCTGTCCTGTCTGACTCTCGTTCCAAATCTCTCTCTTCTGACCTGACTAACTCTAGTCCCAAGACTCCCTCTCCTCTCCTGCCTGACTCTCCACCCTAGCCTCTCTCTTCTGTCCATCATGACTCTCGTCCCAAGCCTCTCTCTCCTGTCCTGCCTGACTCTCGTCCTAATCCTCTCTCTGCTGTCCACTTTGACTCTCGTCCCAAGTCCCTCTCTCTCTCATGTCCAGCCTGATCCTCGTTTCAAGCCTCTCTCTGCATTTCTGACTGATTCTCGTCCCAAGTCTCTCTCTCCTGTCCAGCCTGACTCTTGTCCCAAGCCACTCTCTCCTGTCCTGCCTGAGTCCCTCCTCAAGCCTCTCTCTCCTCTCATGCCTGACTCTCGTCCCAAGCGTCTCACTCCTGTCCTGCCTGACTCTAGTCCTAAGCCTCTCTCTCCTGTCCTGCCTGACTCTCGTCCCAAGCCTCTCTCTCCTGTCCTGGTTGACCGTCGTCTTAAGCCTCTCTCTCCTGTCCAGCCTGACTCTCGTCCCAAGATCCTTTCTCCTCTCCTGCCTGACACTTGTCTCAAGCCTCTATGTCTTTCCCTGCCTGATGCTCTCCATAAACTTCTCTCTCCTCTCAAGCCTGACTCTCGTCCCAAGGGTCTCTCTTCTGTCTTGCTTAACTGTCGTCCTAAGCCTCTCTCTCCAGTTCTGCCTGACTCTCGTCCCAATCCTCTCTCTCCTGTCCTGCTGGACTGTCGTCCTAAGCCTCTCTCTCCTGTCCTGCCTGACTCTCGTCCCAACCCTCTCTATTCTGTCCTGCCTGACTCTCGTCCCAAGCATCTCTCTCCTGTCCTGCCTGACTCTCGTCCCAAGCCTCTCTTTCCTGTCTTGCCTGACTCTCGTGCCAAAACTTTCTATCTTGCCCTGCCTGACTCTCTTCCTAAGCCTCTCTCTCTATTCCTGCCTGACTCTCTTCCTAAGCCTCTCTCTCCTGTCCTGCCTGACTCTCGTCCTAAGCCTCTCTCTCCTGTCCACCCTGACTCTCGTTCCAAGCCCCTCCCTCTCTCATGTGTAGCCTGTTCCTCGTCTCAAGCCTTCTCTCTCCAGTCCTTCATGACTCTTGTCGCAAGCTTCTCTCTCTTCTCATGCCTGACTCTCGTCCCAATCGTCTCTTTCCTGTCCTGCTTGAATCTCGTCCTAAGCCTCTCTCTCCTATCCTGCCTGACTCTCGCCATAACCCACTCTCTCTCCTGTCCTGCCTGTCTCTTGTCCTAAGTCTTTCTCTCCTGTCCTACCTGACTCTCATCTTAAGCCTCTCTCTCCTCTCCAGCCTGACTCTCGTCCAAAGCCCCTCTCTCCTGTCCTACTTGACTCTTGTCCCAAGCCTCTCTCTCCTATCCTGCCTGATTCCCGCCTCAAGCCTCTCTCTCCTCTCAAGCTTAACTCTCGTCCTAAGCGTCTCTCTCCTGTCCTTTCCAACTCTCGTCCTAAGCCTCTCTTTCCTGTCCTGTCTGACTCTCGTCCCAGGCCTCTCTCTCCTTTAGTGCCTGAATCTTGTCCAAATTCTCTCTCTCCTATCCTTCCTGACTCTCGTCCTAAGACTTTCTCTCCTGTCCTGCCTGACTCTCGTCCCAAACCTCTCTCTCCATTCCTGCTTGACTCTCGTCTCAAGCCTCTCTCTCTTGTCCTGATGACTCTCTTCCCAAGCCTCTCTCTTCTGTCCTGCCTTACTCTCGTCCCATGCCTCTCTCTCTTATCCTGCCTGACTCTCGTCCTTATCCTCTCTCTCCTGTCCAGCCTGACTCTCGTCCCAATCCTCTCTGTCCTCTCCTGCCTGACGCTCGTCCGAAGACTCTCTCTCGTGTCCTGCCTTACTCTCGTTTCAAGCCTCTCTCTCCTATCCTATCTGACTCTCCTCCCAAGCCTCCCTCTCATATCAAGCCTGACTCTCGTGTTAAGACGCTCTCTCCTGTCCAGCCTGACTCTCGTCCCAAGCCCCTTTCTCTTGTCCTGCCTGACTCTTGTCCCAAGACTCTCTCCTGTCCTGCCTGATTCACACATCAAGCCTCTCTCTGCTCCCATCCCTGACTATCGTCCTAAGCGTCTCTCTCCTGTCCTGCCTGACTCTCGTCCTAAGCCTCTTAATCCAGTCTTGCCTGACAGTCGTCCCAAGTCTCCCTCTCCTGTCCTCCCTGACTTTTGTCCCAAGTCTCTCTATCCAGTCATATCTTATTCTAGTCTTAAGCCTTTCTCTCCTGTCCTGCCTGACTCTCGTCCCAAGCCTCTCTCTCCTGTCCTGCATGACTCTCGTCTCAAGCCTCTCTCTCCTCTCCTGCCTGACTCTCGTCCTAAGCCTCTCTCTCCTGTCCTGTCTGACTCTCGTCCCAAGTCTCTCTCTTATGACCTGACTAACTCTAGTCCCAAGCTTCCCTCTCCTCTCCTGCCTGACTCTCTACCCTAGCCTCTCTCTTCGATATATCATGACTCTCGTTCCAAGCCTCTCTCTCCTGTCCTGCCTGACTCTCGTCCTAAGCCTCTCTCTGCTGTCCACCCTGACTCTCATCCCAAGTCCCTCTCTCTCTCATGTCCAACCTGATCCACGTTTCAAGCCTCTCTCTGCATTCCTGACTGACTCTTGTCCCAAGTCTCTCTCTCCAATCCAGCCTGACTCTCGTTAGATGCCTCTCTCTCCTCTCCTGTCTGACACTTGTCCCAAGCCACTCTCTTCTGTCCTGCCTGATTCCCTCCTCAAGCCTCTCTCTCCTCTCATGCCTCAATCTCTTCCCAAGCGTCTCACTCCTGTTCTGCCTGACTCCAGTCCTAAGGCTCTCTCTCATGTCCTGCCTGACTCTCGTCCCAAGCATCTCTCTTCTTTCCTGCCTGACTGTCGTCTTATGCTTCTCTCCTGTCCTGCCTGACTCTCGTCCCAAGCCCCTCTCTCCTATCCTGCCTGACACTTGTATCAAGCCTCTATCTCTTTTCCTGCCTGATGCTCTCCTCAAACATCTCTCTCCTCTCAAGCCTGACTCTCGTCCCAAGCGTCTCTCTTCTGTCTTGCTTAACTGTCGTCCTAAGCCTCTCTCTTCAGTCCTGCCTGACTCTCGTCCCAAACCTCTCTCTCTTCTCCGTCCTGACTCTCGTAACAAGCCCCTCTCTCCTTTCCTGCAAGACTCTCGTCCCAAGCTTCTCTCTCCTGACTTGACTGACTCTGGTCCCATGTCTCTCTCATCTCTCCTGCTTGACTCTTGTCCCAAGCCTCTCCCTGCTCTCCTGCCTGACACAAGTCCCAGGCCTCTCTCTCCTGTCATGCCTGACTCTCGTCCTAAGTCTCTCTCTCCTGTCCTGCCTGACTGTCATCCCAAGCCTCTCTCTCCTGTCCTGCCTGACTCTCGTCCCAACCCTCTCTCTCTCCTGTCTTGCCTGAATCTCGTCCCAAGCATCTCTCTCCTGTCCTTCCTCACTCTCGCCCCAAGCCTTATTCTGTCTTGCCTGACTCTCGTGCCAAGACTTTCTATAATGCCATGCCTGACTCTTTTCCTAAGCCTCTCTCTCAATTCCTGCCTGACTCTCGTCCTAAACCTCTCTCTCCTGTCCACCCTGACTCTCGTCCTAAGCCACTAACTTTCTCTTGTCCAGCCTGATCCTCGTCCAAAGCCTCTCTCTATTGTCCTGCCTTACTCTTATCCCATGCCTCTCTCTTCTGTCCTGCCTGACTCTCGTCCCAAGCCTTTTCTCTCCTGTCCAGCCTGACTCTCGTCCTAAGCCCCTCTCTCCTCTCAAGCCTGACTCTCGTCCCAAGCTTCTCTCTCCTGTCCAGCCTTACTCTCGTCCCAAGCCACTCTCTCCTGTCCAGCCTTACTTTTGTCCAAGAGCCTCTCTCCTGTCCTGTCCAGCCTGAATCTCGTTCCAAGCCTCTTTCTTCTGTCAAGACTGAATTTCGTCCCAAGCCCCACTCTCTATCTGTCCAGCTTGATTCTCGTCACGAGCCTCTCTCTCTTGTCCTGCCTGACTATCGTGCCAACAATCTCTCTCATGTCCTGCCTGACTCTCTACCCGAGGCTCTCCTGTCCTGCCTGACTGTCGTCCCAAGCCTCTCTCTCCTGTCCATCCTGAATCTCGTCCTAACCCTCTCTCTCCAGTCCTGACTGACTCTCGTTTCAAGCCTCCTTCTCCTGTCCAGCATGACTCTCGTCCCTAGTCTCTCTCTCCAGTCCTACCTGACTCTCGTCCCAAGCCTCTCTCTCCTGTCCTGCCTGACTCTCGTCCCAAGCCATTCATTCCTATCCTGACTGACACTCGTTCCCAAGCCTCTTTCTCCTGTCCTGCCTGACTCTCATCCCAAGCATCTCTCCAGTCCTGCCTGACTCTTGTCACAGGCCTCTCTCTCCTGTCCTGCCTAGCTCTCGTGCCAAGACTTTCTCTCTTGTCCTGCCTGACTCTTCCCAAGCCTCTCTTTCATGTTGTGCTTGACTTTCGTCTTAATCCTCTCTCTCTCCTTTCCACCCAGACTCTCGTCCCAAGCTCTTCCCTCTCTCATGTCCAGTCTGATCCTCGTCCTAAGCCTCTCTCTCGAGTCCTGCCTGACTCTTGTCCCAAGCCTCTCTCTCCTGTCCTGATGACTCTCGTCCTAAGCCTCACTCTTCTGTCCTGCCTTACTCTCGTCCCAGGCCTCTCTCTCTTGTCCTACCTGACTCTCATCCTAAGCCTCTCTCTCCTGTCCAGCCTGACTCTCGTCCCAAGCCTATCTCTCCTGTCCTGCCTGACTCTCGTCCGAAGCCTCTCTCTCGTGTCCAGCCTAACTCTCGTCTTAAGACTCTCTCTCCTGTCTAGCCTGACTGTCTTCCCAAGCCCCTCTCTCCTGTCCTGCCTGACTCTTGTCCCAAGCCTCTGTCTCTCCTGTCCTGCCTGATTCTTTCCTCGAGCCTCGCTCTCCTCCCATGACTGACCCTCGTCTCAAGGGTCTCTCTCCTGTCCTGCCTGACTCTCGTCCTAAGCCTCTCTCTCCATTTTTGCCTGACTCTCTTCCCAAGCCTCTCTCTCCTGTCCTGCCTGACTCTCGTCCCAAGTATCTCTCTCCTGACCTGTCTGACTTTCGTTCCAAGACTCTCTCTCAACTCCCGCCTGACTCTCTTCCCAAGCCTCTTTCTTCTCTCCATCCTGACTCTCTTCCCAAGCCTCTCTCTCCTGTCCTGCCTGACTCTCGTCCCAAGTCTCTCTCTCCAGTCCTACCTGACTCTCGTCCCAAGCCTCTCTCTCCTGTCCTGCCTGACTCTCGTCCAAAGTCTCTCTCTATTGACCTGTCTTACTTTCGTTCCAAGACTCTCTCTCAACTCCCGCCTGACTCTCTTCCCAAGCTTCTTTCTTCTCTCCAGCCTGACTCTCGTCCCAAGCCTCTCTCTCCTGTCCTGCCTGACTCTCATCCCATGTCTCTCTCTCCTGACCTGTCTGACTTTCGTTCCAAGACTCTCTCTCTATTCCTGCCTGACTCTCGTTCCAATCCTCTCTCTCCTGCCCAACGTAACTCTCGTCCCAACCCTATGTCTCCTCTCCTACCTGACACTTGTCCCGACCCACTATCTCCTGTCCTGCCGGATTCTCTCCTCAAGCCTCTCTCTCATCGCCTGCCTGACTCTTGTCCCAAGCGTTCCTCTCCTATCCTGCCTGACTCTCGTCCTAAGCCTCTCTCTCCTGTCCTGCGTGACTCTCGTCCCAAGCCCCTCTCTCCTGTCCTGCCTGAGTCTCGTCCCAAGCCTCTCTCGCCTGTCCTGCCTGACTCTAGTCCCAAGCCTCTCTCTCTCCTGTCCTGCCTGACTCTCGTCCCAAGTCTCTCTCTATTGACCTGTCTTACTTTCGTTCCAAGACTCTCTCTCAACTCCCGCCTGACTCTCTTCCCAAGCCTCTTTCTTCTCTCCAGCCTGACTCTCGTCCCAAGCCTCTCTCTCCTGTCCTGCCTGACTCTAGTCCCATGTCTCTCTCTCCTGACCTGTCTGACTTTCGTTCCAAGACTCTCTCTCTATTCCTGCCTGACTCTCGTTCCAATCCTCTCTCTCCTGCCCAACGTAACTCTCGTCCCAACCCTATGTCTCCTCTCCTGCCTGACACTTGTCCCGACCCACTATCTCCTGTCCTGCCGGATTCTCTCCTCAAGCCTCTCTCTCATCGCCTGCCTGACTCTTGTCCCAAGCGTTCCTCTCCTATCCTGCCTGACTCTCGTCCTAAGCCTCTCTCTCCTGTCCTGCGTGACTCTCGTCCCAAGCCCCTCTCTCCTGTCCTGCCTGAGTCTCGTCCCAAGCCTCTCTCGCCTGTCCTGCCTGACTCTAGTCCCAAGCCTCTCTCTCTTCTGTCCTGCCTTACTCGCGTCTTAAGCCTCTCTCTCCTTTCCAGCCTGACTATCGTCCCAAGCCCCTCTCTCCTGTCCTGCCTGACTTTTGTCCCAAGCCTCTCTCTCCTGTCCTGTCTGATTCTCTCCTCAAGCCTATCTCTCCTTTCATGCCTAACTCTCGTCACAAGCGTCTCTCTCCTGTCCTGCCTAACTCTCGTCCTAGGCCTATCTCACCTGTCCTGCATGACTCTAGTCCCATGCCTCTCTCTTCTCTCCTGCCTGACTCTCGTCCACAGTCTCTCTCTCCTGTCCTGCCTGACTCTCGTCCCAAACCTCAATCTCCTTTCCTGCCAGATTATAGTCCCAAGTCTTTCCCTCCTATCCTGCCTAACTTTCATCCCAATCCTCTCTTTCCTCTCCAGCCTGACTCTCTTTCAAATCCTCTCTCTCCTGTCCTCCTTGACACTCGTCCCAAGCCTTTCTCTCATGTCCAGGATTACTCTAGTCCCAAGAGCCTCTCTCCTGTCATGTCCAGCCATACTCTCGTCCCAAGCCTCTCTCTCCTGTCCTGCCTGACTCTCGTCCCAAGCCCCTCTCACTCCTGTCCGCTCTGAATCCCGAACCAATCCTCTCTCTCTTCTCCTGCCTGACATCCGTCCGAAGACTCTTTCTCCTGTCCTGCCTGACTCTCGTCCCAAGCCTCTCTCTCCTGTCCTTCCTTACTGTCATCCTAAACCTATCTCTCCTGTCCAGCCTGAATCTCGTCCCAAACCCATCTCTCTCTCATGTCCCGCCTGATTCTGCTCCTAATCCTCTCTCTCCTGTCCTGCCTGACTCTCGTTCCAAGCCTCTCTCTTCTGTCCTCCCTGACTCTCGTCCAAAGCCTGACTCTCCTGTCAAGCCTTACTCTCGTCCCAAGAACCTCTCTCCTGTCCTGTCCAGCCTGACTCTTGTCCAAAGCCTCTCTCTCCTGTCCTGCCTAATTCTCGTCCCAAGTCCCTCTCTTTGTCCTGTCCAGCCTGACTTTCGTCCCTAGCCTCTCTCTCCTATCCTGCCTGACTCTCGGCCTAAGGCTCTCTCTCCTCTCCTACCTGACTCTCGTCCTAAACCTCTCTCTCCTGTCCAGCCATACTCTCGTCCCAAGCCTCTCTCTCCTGTCCTGCCTGACTCTCGTCCCAAGCCTCTCTCTCCTGTCCTACCTGACTCTCGTCTTAAGCCTCTCTCTCCTCTACAGCCTGACTCTCGTCATAAGCCCCTCTCTCCTCTCCTACCTGACTCTTGTCCCAAGCCTCTCTCTCCTGTCCTGCCTGATTCTCTCCTCAAGCCTCTCTCTCTTGTCAAGCTTGACTCTCGTCCCAAGCGTCTCTCTCCTGTGCTTCCTAACTCTCGTCCTGCCTGACTCTCGTCCCAACCCTCTCTCTCCTTTCCTGCCTGACTTTCACCCGAGCATCTCTCTCCTGTCTTGCCTGACTCTCGTCCCAAGCCTCTCTCTCCTGACTTGTCTGACTCTCGTGCCAAGACTTTCTATCTTGCCATGCTTGACTCCCTTCCTAAGCCTCTCTCTCCATTCCTGCCTGACTCTCGTCCTAAGCCTCTCTCCTGTCCTGCCTGACTATCTTCCTAAGCCTCTCTTTCCTGTCCACCCTGACTCTCGTCCCAAGCACCTCCCTCTCTCATGTCTAGCCTGATCCTCGTCCCAAGCCTCTCTCTCCTGTCCTGCCTGACTCTCGTCGCAAGCCTCTCTCTCCTCTCATGCCTGACTCTCGTTCGAATCGTCTCCTTCCTGTCCTGCCAGACTCTCGTCCTAAGCCTCTCTCTCCTGTCCTTCCTGACTCTCGTCCTAACCCTCTCTCTCTCCTGTCCTGCCTGACTCTCGTCCCAACCCTCTCTCTCCTGTCCTACCTGACTCTCGTCTTAAGCCTCTCTCTCCTCTACAGCCTGACTCTCGTCATAAGCCCCTCTCTCCTCTCCTACCTGACTCTTGTCCCAAGCCTCTCTCTCCTGTCCTGCCTGATTCTCTTCTCAAGCCTCTCTCTCTTGTCAAGCTTGACTCTCGTCCCAAGCGTCTCTCTCCTGTGCTTCCTAACTCTCGTCCTAAGCCTCTCTCTTGTCCTGATGACTCTCTTCCCAAGCCTCTCTCTTGTGTTCTGCCTTACTCTCGTCCCACGCCTCTCTCTCCTATCCTTCCTCACTCTCGTCCTTATCCTTTCTCTCCTGATTCTCGTCTTAAGCCTCTCTCTCCTCTACAGCCTGACCCTCGTCATAAGCCCCTCTCTCCTCTCCTACCTGACTCTTGTCCCAAGCCTCTCTCTCCTGTCCTGCCTGATTCTCTTCTCAAGCCTCTCTCTCTTGTCAAGCTTGACTCTCGTCCCAACCCTCTCTCTCCTGTCCTACCTGACTCTCGTCTTAAGCCTCTCTCTCCTCTACAGCCTGACTCTCGTCATAAGCCCCTCTCTCCTCTCCTACCTGACTCTTGTCCCAAGCCTCTCTCTCCTGTCCTGCCTGATTCTCTCCTCAAGCCTCTCTCTCTTGTCAAGCTTGACTCTCGTCCCAAGCGTCTCTCTCCTGTGCTTCCTAACTCTCGTCCTAAGCCTCTCTCTCTTGTCCTGATGACTCTCTTCCCAAGCCTCTCTCTTGTGTCCTGCCTTACTCTCGTCCCACGCCTCTCTCTCCTATCCTGCCTGACTCTCGTCCCTAGCCTCTCTCTCCTGTCCAGCCTGATTCTCGTCCCAAGCCTCTCTGTCCTCTCCTGCCTGACTCTCGTCCCAAGACTCTCTCTCGTGTCCTGCCTGACTCTCGTTTCAAGCCTCTCTCTCCTATCCTACCTGACTCTCGTCTCAACCCGTGTCCAGCCTGACTCTCGTGTTAAGACTCTCTCTCCTGTCCAGCCTGACTCTCGTCCCAAGCCCCTTTCCCATGTCCTGCTTGACTCTTGTCACAAGACTCTCTATCCTGTCCTGCCTGATTGTCTCATCAAGCCTCTCTGTCCTCCCATGCCTGATTCTCGTCCTAAGCGTCTCTCTCCAGTCCTGCCTGACTCGCGTCCTAAGCCTCTCTCTCCAGTCCTGCGAGACTCTCGTCCCAAGCCTCTCTCTCCTATCCTTCCTGACTCTCGTTCCAAGTCTCTCTCTCCAGTCCTATCTTATTCTAGTCCTAAGCCTCTCCCTCCCGTCCAGCCTGACTCTCGTCTCAACCCTCTCTCTCCTGTCAACCTGACGCTCGTCCAAAGCCCATCTCTCTCTTATATCCATCCTGATCCCCGTCCTAAGCCTCTCTCTCCTGTCCTGCTTGACTCTCGTCCTAAGCCTGTCTCTCCTGTCCCCCTGACTCTCGTCCCAAGCCCCTCTCTCTCTCATGTCCATCCTGATCTTCGTCCCAAGTCTCTCTCTCCTGTCCTGCCTGACTCTCGTCCCAAGCCTCTCTCTAATGTCCTGCCAGACTCGTCCTATGGCTCTCTCTTCTGGCCTGCCTTACTCTCGTCCCAAGCCTCTCTCTCTTGTCCTGCCTGAATCTCGTTCCAATCCTCTCTCTCATGTCCAGCCTGACACTCGTCCTAAGCCCCTCTCTCCTGTCCTGTCTGACTCTCGTCCCAAGATCTGTCTCCTGTCCAGGCTTACTCTCGTCCTAATCCCCTCTCTCTCTCTCCTGTCCTGCCTGATTCTCGTCCCAAGCATCTCTCCAGTCCTGCCTGACTCTTGTCCTAGGCCTCTCTCTCATTTCATCCCTATATCCAGTCCCAAGCCTGTCTCTCTTGTCCTGCCTGACTCTCGTCACAATCCTCTCTCTCCTGTCCTGCCTGACTGTCGTCCCAAACCTCCCTCTCCTGTCCTGCCTGACTCTCGTCCCGAGCATCTCTCTCCTGTCTTGTTTGACTCTCGTCCCAAGCCTCTCTATCCTGGCTTGTCTGACTCTCGTGCCAAGACTTTCTATCTTGCCATGCTTGACTCACTTCCTAAGCCTCTCTCTCCATTCCTACCTGACTCTCGTCCAAAGCCTCTCTCTCCTGTCCTGCCTGACTATCTTCCTAAGCCTCTCTTTCCTGTCTACCCTGACTCTTGTCCCAAGCCCCTCCCTCCCTTCTGATGTCTAGCCTGATCATCGTCCCAATCCTGTCTCTCCTGTCCCGCCTGACTCTCGTCGCAAGCCTCTCTCTCCTCTCATGCCTGACTCTCGTTCGAATCGTCTCCTTCCTGTCCTGCCAGACTCTCGTCCTAAGCCTCTCTCTCCTGTCCTGCCTGACTCTCGTCCTAACCCTCTCTCTCTCCTGTCCTGCCTGACTCTCGTCCCAACCCTCTCTCTCCTTTCCTGCCTGACTTTCATCACGAGCATCTCTCTCCTGTCTTGCCTGACTCTCGTCCCAAGCCTCTCTCTCCTGGCTTGTCTGACTCTCGTGCCAAGACTTTCTATCTTGCCCTGCTTGACTCCCTTCCTAAGCCTCTCTCTCCATTCCTGCCTGACTCTCGTCCTAAGCCTCTCTCTCCTGTCCTGCCTGACTATCTTCCTAAGCCTCTCTCTCCTGTCCACCCTGACTCTCGTCCCAAGCACCTCCCTCTCTCATGTCTAGCCTGATCCTCGTCCCAAGCCTCTCTTTCCTGTCCTGCCTGACTCTCGTCGCAAGCCTCTCTCTCCTCTCATGCCTGACTCTCGTTCGAATTGTCTCCTTCCTGTCCTGCCAGACTCTCGTCCTAACCTAACGTAACCTAACCTAACCCTCTCTCTCTCCTGTCCTGCCTGACTCTCGTCCCAAGCCTCTCTCTCCTGTCCTACCTGACTCTCGTCTTAAGCCTCTCTCTCCTCTACAGCCTGACTCTCGTCCTAAGCCCCTCTCTCCTCTCCTACCTGACTCTTGTCCCAAGCCTCTCTCTCCTGTCCTGCCTGATTCTCTCCTCAAGCCTCTCTCTCTTGTCAAGCTTGACTCTCGTCCCAAGCGTCTCTCTCCTGTGCTTCCTAACTCTCGTCCTGCCTGACTCTCGTCCCAACCCTCTCTCTCCTTTCCTGCCTGACTTTCACCCCGAGCATCTCTCTCCTGTCTTGCCTGACTCTCGTCCCAAGCCTCTCTCTCCTGACTTGTCTGACTCTCGTGCCAAGACTTTCTATCTTGCCATGCTTGACTCCCTTCCTAAGCCTCTCTCTCCATTCCTGCCTGACTCTCGTCCTAAGCCTCTCTCCTGTCCTGCCTGACTATCTTCCTAAGCCTCTCTTTCCTGTCCACCCTGACTCTCGTCCCAAGCACCTCCCTCTCTCATGTCTAGCCTGATCCTCGTCCCAAGCCTCTCTCTTCTGTCCTGCCTTAATCTCGTCCCAAGCCTCTCTCTCCTGTCCTGCCTAACTCTCGTCGCAAGCCTTCTCTCTCCTGTCCAGCCTGACTCTCGTCCTAAGCCCCTCTCTCATGTCCTGCCTGACTCTCGTCCCAAGCCTTTCTTTCCTGTCCAGAATTACTCTCGTCCCAAGCCTTTCTCTCTTATCCATCCTGACTCTCGTCCTAAGCCCCTCTCTCCTGTCCTGTCTTACTCTCATCCCAAGCCTCTCTCTCCTGTCCAGCTTTACTCTCGTCCCAACAGCCTCTCTCCTGTCCTGGCCATCCTGAATCTCGTCCCAAGCGTCTTTCTTCTGTCAAGACTGAATCTCGAACCAAGCCCCTCTCTCTATCTGTCCAGCTTGATTCTCGTCCCAAGCCTCTCTCTCTACTCCTGCCTGACTTTCGTCCCAAGACTCTCTCTCCTGTCCAGCTTTACTCTCGTCCCAACAGCCTCTCTCCTGTCCTGTCCATCCTGAATCTCGTCCCAAGCGTCTTTCTTCTGTCAAGACTGAATCTCGAACCAAGCCCCTCTCTCTATCTGTCCAGCTTGATTCTCGTCCCAAGCCTCTCTCTCTACTCCTGCCTGACTTTCGTTCCAAGACTCTCTCTCCTGTCCAACCTGACTCTAGTTCAAACCCTCTCTCTCCTCTCCTGCCTGACACTTTTCACGAGCCACTCTCTCATGTCCTGCTTGATTCTCTCCTGAAGCCTCTCTCTCCTCACATGCCTGACTCTATTCTCAATCGTTTCTCCACTATCTTACCTGACTCTCGTCGTAAGCCTCTCTCTCCTGTCCTCCCTGATTTTCGTCCCAACCCTCTCTCTCCTGTCCTGCCTGACTCTCGTCCCAATCCTCTCTCTCCTGTCCTGCTTGACTCTCGTCCCAAGCCTCTCTCTCCTGTCCTGCATGACTCTCGTCTTAAGCCTCTCTCTCCTGTCCAGCCTTACTATCGTCCCAAGCCCCTCTCTCCTGTCCTGCCTGACTCTTGCCCCAATCCTCTCTCTCCTGGCCCTCCTGATTCTCTCCTCAAGCCTCTCTCTCCTCTCATGCCTGATTCTCGTCAGAAACGTCTTTCTCCTGTCCTTCCTAACTCTCGTCCTAGGCCTGTCTCTCCTGTCCTGCATGACTCACGTCCCATGCCTCTCTCTCTTGTCCTGCCTGACTCTCGTCCCAAGTCTCTCTCTCCTGTCCTGCCTGACTCTCGTCCCAAGCCTCTCTCTTCTGTCCTCCCTGACTCTTGTCCCAAGCCTCTCTCTCCTGTCCTACCTGACTCTCTTCCCAAACCTCAATCTCCTTTCCTGCCTGACTATAGTCCCAAGTCTTTCCCTCCTGTCCTGCCTAACTCTCGTCCCAAGCTTCTCTTTCCTCTCCAGCCTGACTCTCTTTCAAATCCTCTCTCACCTGTCCTGCTTGACACTTGTCCTAAGCCTCTCTCTCCTGTCCAGGATTACTCTCGTCCCAAGAGCCTCTCTCCTGTCCTGTCCAGCCATACTCTCGTCCCAAGCCTCTCTCTCCTGTCTTGCCTGACTCTCGTCCCAAGCCCCTCTCTCTCTCCTATCCACTCTGACTCTCGTAAAATCCTCTCTCTCTTCTCCTACCTGACTTCCGTCCGAAGACTCTTTTTCCTGTCCTGCCTGACTCTCGTCCAAAGCCTCTCTCTCCTGTCCTGCCTTTATGTCATTCTAAAACCTATCTCTCCTGTCTAGCCTGAATCTCGTCACAACCCCATCTCTCTCTAATGTCCTGCCTGATTCTCGTCCTAATCCTCTCTCTCGTGTCCTGCCTGACTCTCGTTCCAAGCCTCTCTCTCCTGTCCTCCCTGACTCTCGTCCCAAGCCTCTCTCTCTCTCCACTCAAGCCTTACTCTCGTCTTAAGAAACTCTCTCATGTCCTGTCCAGCCTGACTCTTGTCCTAAGCCTCTCTCTCCTGTCCTACCTAATTCTCGTCCCAAGTCCCTCTCTCTGTCCTGTTCAGACTGATTCTCGTCCCAAGCCTCTCTCTCCTATCCTGCCTGACTCGCGTCCTAAGCCTCTCTCTCCTGTCCAGCTTGACTCGCGTCCGAAACCTCTGTCCCCTGTCCAGCCTGACTCTCGTCCTAAGAGCCTCTCTCCTGTAATGTCAAGCCTGACTCTCGGACTAAGCCTCTCTCTCCTATCCTGCCTGACTCTTGTCCTAAGCCTCTCTATCCTGTCCTGCCTGACTCTTGCCCCAAGCCTCTCTCTCGTGTCCTACCTGACTCTCTTCCCAAACCTCACTCTCCTTTCCTGCCTGACTATAGTCCCAAGTCTTTCAATCCTGTCCTGCCTAACTCTCGTCCCAAGCTTCTCTTTCCTCTCCAGCCTGACTCTCTTTAAAATCTTCTCTCTCCTGTCCTTCTTGACACATGTCCCAAGCCTCTCTCTCCTGTCCAGGATTACTCTCGTCCCAAGAGCCTCTCTCCTGTCCTGTCCAGCCATACTCTCGTCCCAAGCCTCTCTCTCCTGTCTTGCCTGACTCTCGTCCCAAGCCCCTCTCTCTCCTGTCCATTTTGACTCTCGTACAATCCTCTCTCTCTTCTCCTACCTGACTTCCGTCCGAAGACTCTTTCTCCTGTCCTGCCTGACTCTCGTCCAAAGCCTCTCTGTCCTGTCCTGCCTCACTGTCATTCTAAAACCTATCTCTCCTGTCCAGCCTGAATCTCGTCACAACCCCATCTCTCTCTAATGTCCTGCCTGATTCTCGTCCTAATCCTCTCTCTCGTGTCCTGCCTGACTCTCGTACCAAGCCTCTTTCTCCTGTCCTCCCTGACTCTCGTCCCAAGCCTCTCTCTCTCCAGCCAAGCCTTACTCTCGTCTTAAGAACCTATCTCATGTCCTGTCCAGCCTAACTCTTGTCCTAAGCCTCTCTCTCCTGTCCTGCCTAATTCTCGTCCCAAGTCCCTCTCTCTGTCCTGTCCAGCCTGACTCTCGTACCAAGCCTCTCTCTCCTATCCTGACTGACTCTCGTGCTCAGCCTCTCCCTCCTGTCCAGCCTGACTCGCGTCCGAAACCTCTGTCCCCTGTCCAGCCTAACTCTCGTCCCAAGAGCCTGTCTCCTGTAATGTCCAGCATGACTCTCGTACCAAGCCTCTCTCTCCTATACTGCCTGACTCTTGTCCTAAGCCTCTCTCTCCTGTCCACCCTGACTCTCGTCCCAAGCCCCTCTCTCTCTCTCACGTCCAGCCTACTCCTTTGTCCCAAGTCTCTCTCTCCTGTCCTGCCTGACTCTCGTCCCAAGCCTCTCTCTCAAGCCCTGCCTGACTCTCGTCCCAAGCTTCTCTCTCCTGACCTGCCTGACTCTCGTCCCATGTCTCTCTCACCTTTCCTGCCTGACTCTTGTCCCAAGCCTCTCCTCCCTGTCCTGCCTGACTATCGTCCCAAACCTCTCTCTCCTGTCATGCCTGACTCTCGTCCTAAGCTTCTCTCTCCTGACCTGCCTGACTCTCGTACCAAGTCTCTCTCTCTCCTGTCCAGCCTGACTCTCGTCCCAGACCTCTCTCTCCTGTCCTGCCTGATTTTCGTCACAAACCTCTCTCTCCTTTCCTGACTGACTATAGTCCCAAGCCTGCCTCTCTTCTCCTGCTTGGCTCTCGTCACAAGGCTCTCTCTCCTGTAATGCCTCACTCTCGTCCCAATCCTCTCTCTCCTGTCCTGCCTGACTGTCGTCACAAGCCTCTCTCTCCTTTCCTGACTGACTATAGTCCCAAGCCTGCCTCTCTTCTCCTGCTTGACTCTCGTCACAAGGCTCTCTCTCCTGTAATGCCTCACTCTCGTCCCAATCCTCTCTCTCCTGTCCTGCCTGACTGTCGTCCCAATCCTCTCTCTCCTGTCCTGCCTGACTCTCGTGCCAAGCCTCTCTCTCCTTTCCTGACTGACTATAGTCCCAAGCCTGCCTCTCTTTTCCTGCTTGACTCTCGTCACAAGGCTCTCTCTCCTGTAATGCCTCACTCTCGTCCCAATCCTCTCTCTCCTGTCTTGACTGACTCTCGTCCCAAGGATCTCCTTTCCTGCCTGACTCTCGTCCCAAGCCTCTGTCTCCTGTCCTGCCTGACTCTCGTGCCAAGACTTATTATCTTGCCCTGCCTGACTCTCTTCCTAAGCCTTTATCTCCATTCCTGCCTGACTCTCGTCCTAAGCCTCCTCCTGTCTACCCTGACTCTCGACCCAAGCCCCTCCCTTTCTCAAGTCTAGCCTCATCCTCGTCTCATGCCTCTCTCTAATGTCCTGCCTTACTCTCGCCCCAAGCCTCTCTCTTCTGTCCTGCCTTAATCTCGTCCGAAGCATCTCTCTCCTGTCCTGCCTAACTCTCGTCGCAAGCCTTCTCTCTCCTGTCCAGCCTGACTTTCGTCTAAAGCCCCTCTCTCATGGCCTGCCTGACTCTCGTCCCAAGCTTTTCTCTCCTCTCCAGCCTTACTTTCGTCCCAAGATTTTCTCTCCTGTCCTGCCTGACTCTCGTCCCAATCCTCTCTCTCCTGTCGAGCCTGACTCTCGTCCTAAGCCCCTCTCTCCTCCCCTGCCATACTCTCGTCCCAAGCCTCTCTCTCCTGTCCAGCTTTACTCTTGTCCCAAGAGCCTCTCTCCTGTCCTGTCCAGCCTGAATCTCGTCCCAAACATCCTTCGTCTGTCAAGACTAAATCTCGTCCCAAGCCCCTCTCTCTATCAGTCCAGATTGATTCTCGTCACGACTCTCTCTCTCCTGTCCAGCCTGACTCTCGTCCTAAGCCTCTCTCTCATGTCCTGTCTGACTCTCGTCCCAAGCTTTTCTCTCCTGTCCAGCCATACTCTCGTCCCAAGATTTTCTCTCCTGTCCTGCCTGACTCTAGACCTAAGCTTCTCTCTCCTGTCGAGCCTGACTCTCGTCCTAAGCCCTTTTCTCCTCCCCTGCCTTACTCTCGTCCCAAGCCTCTCTCTCCTGTCCAGCTTTACTCTCGTCCCATGAGCCTCTCTCCTGTCCTGTCCAGCCTGAATCTCGTCCCAAACCTCTTTCTTCTGTCAAGACTGAATTTCGTCCCAAGCCCCTCTCTCTATCTGTCCAGCTTGATTCTCCTCACGACTCTCTCTCTCCTGTCCTGCTCGACTCGTGCCAACACACTTTCTGTTGTCCTGCTTGACTCTCTACCCAAGCCTTTCTCTCCTGTCCTATCTGACTGTCGTCACAAGCCTCTCTCTATTGTACTGCCTGAATCTCGTCCTAACCCTCTCTCTCCAGTCCTGCCTGACTTTCGTTCCAAGCATCTCTCACCTGTCCTGCCTGACTCTCGTCACAAGTCTCTCTCTCCAGTCCTACCTGACTCTCGTCCCAAGCCTGTCTCCCCTGTCCTGCCTGACTCTCGCCCCAAGCCTTTCTCTTCTGTCCTGCCTCTCACTCGTCCCAAGCCTCTCATTCCTGTCCTGCCTGACTCTCATCCCAAGCATCTCTCCAGTA
Organism: Panulirus ornatus; assembly: GCF_036320965.1. Lineage (NCBI taxonomy): Eukaryota > Metazoa > Arthropoda > Malacostraca > Decapoda > Palinuridae > Panulirus > Panulirus ornatus. The sequence continues at coordinate 33,214,888 of NC_092236.1, forward strand.
CTGTCTGACTCTTGTCACAGGCCTCTCTCTCCTGTCCTGCCTAGCTCTCGTGCCAAGACTTTCTCTCTAGTCCTGCCTGACTCTCTTCCCAAGCCTCTCTCTCCTGTCTTGACTGACTCTCGTGCTAAGCCTCTCTCTCCTGTCCACCCAGAGTCTCTTCCCAAGCCCCTCCCTCTCTCAAGTCCGGTCTGATCCTCGTCCCAAGCCTCTCTCTCCAGTCCTGCCTGACTCTCGTCCCAAGCCTCTCTCTCCTGTCCTGATGACTCTCGTCCAAAGCCTCTCTCTTCTGTCCCTTATTACTCTCGTCCCAGGCCTCTGTCTCCTGTCCCACCTGACTCTCGTTCTAAGCCTCTCTCTCCTATCCAGCCTGACTATGGTCCCAAGCCTCTCTCTCCTGTCCTGCCTGACTCTCGTCCCAAGCCTCTCTCTCGTGTCCTGCCTGACTGTCGTCCCAAGCCTCTCTCTCCTGTCCTGCCTGACTCTCGTCCGAAGCCTCTCTATCGTGTCCAGCATGACTCTCGTCTTAAGACTCTCTCTCCTGTCAAGCCTGACTCTATTCCCAAACCCCTCTCTCCTGTCCTGCCTGACTCTTGTCCCAAGACTCTCTCTCCCCTGTCCTGCCTGATTCTTTCCTCAAGCCTCGCTCTCCTCCAATGACTGACTCTCGTCTCAAGCGTCTCTCTCCTGTCCCGCCTGACTCTCGTCCTAAGTCTCTCTCTCTAGTCCTACCTGACTCTCGTCCCATGCCTCTCTCTCCTGTCCAGACTGACTCTCGTCCCAAGTCTTTCTTTCCTGTCCTGCCTGACTCTCGTCCGAAGTCTCTCTCTCCAGTCCTACCTGACTCTCGTCCCATGCCTCTCTCTCCTGTCCTGCCTGACTCTCGTCCCAAGTCTATCTCTCCTGACCTGCCTGACTTTCGTCCCAAGAGTCTCTCTCCTCTCCTGCCTGACTCTCTTCCCAAGCCTCTTTCTTCTCTCCAGCCTGACTCTCGTTCCAAGCCTCTCTCTCCTGGTCCTGCCTAACTCTCGTCTTAAGCCTCTCTTTCCTGTCCATCCTGACTCTCGTCCCAAGCCCCTCTCTCTCTTATATCCAGCCTGATCCTCGTCCCAAGCCTCTCTCGCCATTCCTGCCTGACTCTTGTCCGAAGACTCTCTCTCTTGCCCAACCTGACTCTCGTCGCAACCCTCTCTCTCCTCTCCTGCCTGACACTTGTTCCGAGCCACTCTCTCCTGTCCTGCCTGATTCTCTCCTCAAGCCTTTCTCTCCTCGCATGCCTGACTCTCATCCCAAGCGTTCCTCTCCTGTATTGCCTGACTCTCGTCCTAAGCCTCTCTCTCCTGTCCTCCCTGACTCTCGTCCCAACATTCTCTCTCCTGTCCTTCCTGACTCTCGTCCCAATCCTCTCTCTCCTGTCCTGCCTGACTCTCGTCTTAAGCCTCTCTCTCCTGTCCAGCCTGACTATCGTCCCAAGCCCCTCTCTCCTGTCCTGCCTGATTCTTGTCCCAAGCCTCTCTCTCCTGTCCTTCCTGATTCTCTCCTCAAGCCTCTCTCTCCTCTCATGCCTGACTCTCGTCACAAGCGTCTCTCTCCTGTCCTGCCTAACTCTCATCCTAGGCCTATCTCTCCTGTCCTGCATGACTCTCGTCCCATGCCTCTCTCTCCTGTCCTGCCTGACTTTCGTTCCAATCTCTCTCTCCTGTCCTGCCTATCTCTCGTCCCAAGCCTCTCTCTCCTGTCGAGCCTGACTCTCGTCCTAAGCCACTCTCTCCTCCCCTGCCTTACTCTCGTCCCAAGCCCCTCTCTCCTGTCCAGCTTTACTCTCGTCCCAAGAGCCTCTCTCCTGTCCTGTCCAGCCTAAATCTCGTCCCAAACATCCTTCGTCTGTCAAGACTGAATCTCGTCCCAAGCCCCTCTCTCTATCTGTCCAGCTTGATTCTCGTCACGACTCTCTCTCTCTCCTGTCCTGCCTGACTCTCGTGCCAACACTCTCTCTCTTGTCCTGCCTGACTCTCTACCCAAGCCTCGCTCTCCTGTCATGCCTGACTCTCGTCCCAAGCCTTTCTCTCCTGTCCTGTCTGAATCTCTTCTTAACCCTCTCTCTCCAGTCCTGCCTGACTCTCGTTCCAGGCCTCTCTCTCCTGTCCTGCCTGACTCTCGTCCCAAGTCTCTCTCTCCAGTCCTACCTGACTCTCGTCCCAAGCCTCTCTCTCCTGTCCTGCCTGACTGTCGTCCCAAGCCCCTCCCTTTCTCATGTCTAGCCTGATCCTAGTCCCAAGCCTCCCTCTAATGTCCTGCCTTACTCTCGTCCCAATCTTCTCTCTTCTGTCCTGCCTTAATCTCGTCCCAAGCCTTTCTCTCCTGTCCTGCCTAACTCTCGTCGCAAGGCCTTTTCTCTCCTGTCCAGCCTGACTCTCGTCATAAGCCCCTCTCAAATGTCCTGCCTGACTCTCGTCCCAAGCTTTTCTCTCCTGTCCAGCCTTACTCTCGTCCTAAGCCTTTCTCTCCTGTCCTTCCTGACTCTCGTCCCAAGCCTCTCTCTCCTGTCGAGCCTGACCCTCGTCCTAAGCCCCTCTCTCCTGCCCTGCCTTACTCTCGTCCCAAGCCTGTCTCTCCTGTTCAGCTTTACTCTCGTCCCAAGAGCCTCTCTACTGTCCTGTCCAGCCTGAATCTCGTCCTAAGCCTCTTTCTTCTGTCAAGACTGAATCTCGTCGCAAGCCCCTCTCTCTATCTGTCCAGCTTGATTCTCCTTACGAGCCTCTCTCTCATGTCCTGCTTGACTCTCGTGCCAACACTATCTCTCTTGTCCTGCTTGACTCTCTACCCAAGCCTCTCTCTCCTGTCCTACCTGACTGTCGTCCCATGCCTCTCTCTCCTGTCCTGCTTGAATCTCGTCCTAACCCTCTCTCTCCAGTCCTGCCTGACTCTCGTTCCAAGCCTTTCTCACCTGTCCTGCCTGATTCTCGTCCCAAGTCTCTCTCTCCAGTCCTCACTGACTCTCGTCCCAAGCCTCTCTCTCCTGTCCTGCCTGACTCTCGTCCCAAGCCTTTCTCTTCTGTCCTGCCTGACACTCTTCCCAAGCCTCTCTCTCGAGTCCTGCCTGACTCTCATCCCAAGCATCTCTCCAGTCCTGCCTGACTCTTGTCAAAAGCCTCTCTCTCCTGTCCTGCCTAGCTCTCGTGCCAAGACTTTCTCTCTTGTCCTACTTGACTCTCTTCGCAAGCCTCTCTCCTGTCGTGGATGACTCTCGTGCTAAACCTCTCTCTCCTGTCAACCCAGAGTCTCTTCCCAAGCCCCTCCCTCTCTCATGTCCAGTCTGATCTTTGTCTCAAGCCTCTCTCTCCCGTCCTGCCTGACTCTCGTCCCAAGCCTCTCTCTCCTGTCCTGATGACTCTCGTCCCAAGCCTCTCTCTTCTATCCTGCCTTACTCTCGTCCCAGGCCTCTGTCTCCTGTCCTACGTGACTCTCGTTCTAAGCCTCTTTCTCCTGTCCAGCCTGACTCTCGTCACAAGCCTCTCTCTCCTGTCCTGCCTGACTCCCGTCCCAAGCGTCTCTCTCGTGTCCTGCCTGACTGTAGTCCCAAGCCTCTCTCTCCTGTCCTGCCTGACTCTCGTCCGAGGCCTTTCTCTCGTGTCCAGCCTGACTCCCGTCTTAAGACTCTCTCTCCTGTCCAGCCTGGCTCTCGTCCCACGCCCCTCTCTCCTGTCCTTCCTGATTCTTTCCTCAAGCCTAGCTCTCCAATGTATGACTCTCGTCCCAAGCCTCTCTCTCCTGTCCTGCCTGACTCTCGTCCCAAGTCTCTCTCTCCTGACCTGCCTAACTTTCGTCCCAAGAGTCTCTCTCCTCTCCTGCCTGTCTCTCTTCCCAAGCCTCTTTCTTCTCTCCAGCCTGACTCTCGTTCCAAGCCTCTCTCTCCTGGTCCTGCCTAACTCTCGTCTTAAGCCTCTCTTTCCTGTCCACCCTGACTCTCGTCCCAAGCCCCTCTCTCTCTTATATCCAGCCTGTTCCTCGTCCCAAGCCTCTCTCTCCATTCATGCCTGACTCTCGTCCGAAGACTCTCTCTCCTGTCCAACCTGACTCTCGTCCCAACCCTCTCTCTCCTCTCCTGCCTGACACTTGTCCCGAGCCACTCTCTCCTGTACTGCCTGATTCTCTCCTCAAGCCTCTCTCTCCTCGCATGCCTGACTCTCGTCCCAAGCCTCTCTCTCCTCGCATGCCTGACTCTCGTCCCAAGAGTTCCTCTCCTATATTGCCTGACTTTCGTCCTAAGCCTCTCTCTCCTGTCCTCCCTGACTCTCTTCCTAACCCTCTCTCTCCTGTCCTGCCTGACTCTCGTCCCAATCCTCTCTCTCCTGTCCTGCCTGACTCTCGTCATAAGCCTCTCTCTCCTGTCAAGCCTGACTATCGTCCCAAGCCCCTTTCTCCTGTCCTGCCTGATTCTTGTCCCAAGCCTCTCTCTCCTGTCCTGCCTGATTCTCTCCTCAAGCCTCTCTCTCCTCTCATGCCTGACTCTCGTCAAAAGCGTCTCTCTCCTGTACTGCCTAACTCTCATCCTAAGCCTATCTCTCCTGTCCTGCATGACTCTCGTCCCATGCCTCTCTCTCCTGTCCTGCCTGACTTTCGTCCCAAGTCTCTCTCTCTCCTGTCCTGCCTGACTCTCATCACAAGCCTCTCTCTCCTGTCGAGCCTGACTCTCGTCCAAAGCCCCTCTCTCTTGGTCCTGCCTAACTCTCGTCTTAAGCCTCTCTTTCCTGTCCACCCTGACCCTCGTCCCAATCCCCTCTCTCTCTTGTATCCAACCTGTTCCTCGTCCCAAGCCTCTTTCTTCTGTCAAGACTGAATCTCGCCCCAAGCCCCTCTCTCTATCTGTCCAGTTTGATTCTCGTCACGACTCTCTCTCTCCTGTCCTGCCTGACTCTCTTGCCAACACTCTCTCTCTTGTCCTGCCTGACTCTCTACCCAAGCCTCGCTCTCCTGTCCTGCCTAAATGTCGTCCCACGTCTTTCTCTCCTGTCCTGCCTGAATCTCTTCCTAACCCTCTCTCTCCAGTCCTGCCTGACTCTCGTGCCAAGACTCTCTCTTCTGTCCTGCCTGACTCTAGTCCCAAGTCTCTCTCCAGCCCTACCTGACTCTCGTCCCAAGCCCCTCCCTTTCTCATGTCTAGGCTGATCCTCGTCCCAAGCCTCTCTCTAATGCCCTGCTTTACTCTCGTCTCAAGCCTCTCTCTTCTGTCCTGCCTTAATCTTGTCCCAAGCCTCTCTCTACTGTCCTGCCTAACTCTCGTCGTAAGGCCTTCTCTCTCCTGTCCTGCCTGTCTCTCGTCATAAGCCCCTCTCTCATGTCCTGCCTGACTCTCGTCCCAAGCTTTTCTCTCCTGTCTACCCTTACTCTCGTCCCTAGTCTTTCTCTCCTGTCCTGCCTGACTCTCGTCCCAAGCCTCTTCGCTCCTGTAGAGCCTGACTCTCGTCCTAAGCCCCTCTCTCCTCCCCTGCCTTACTCTCGTCCCAAGCCTGTCTCCTGTCCAGCTTTACTCTCGTCCCAAGAGCCTCTCTTCTGTCCTGTCCAGCCTGAATCTCGTCCCAAGCCTCTTTCTTCTGTCAAGACTGAATCTCGTCCCAAGACCCTCTCTCTATCGGTCCAGCTTGATTCTCCTCACGAGCCTCCCTCTATTGTCCTGCTTGACTCTCCTGCCAACACTCTCTCTCTTGTCCTGCTTGACTCTCTACCCAAGTCTCTCCCTCCAGTCCCACCTGACTCTCGTCCCAAGCCTCTCTCTCCAGTCCTGCATGACTATCGTCCGAAGTCTCTCTCTCCAGTCCTACCTGACTCTCGTCAGAAACCTCTCTCTCCTGTTCTGCCTGACTCTCGTCCCAAGTCTCTCTCTCCTGACCTGCCTGATTCTCGTCCCAATCCTCTCTCTCCTGGTCCTGCCTAACTCTCGTCTTAAGCCTCTCTTTCCTGTCCACCCTGACTCTCGTACCAAGCCCCTCTCTCTCTTATATCCAGCCTGATCCTCGTCCCAAGCCTCTCTCTCCTGTCCTGCCTGACTCTCGTCCCAAGACTCTCTCTCCTGTCCAACCTGACTCTCGTCCCAACCCTTTCTCTCCTCTCCTGCCTGACACTTGTACCGAGCCACTCTCTCCTGTCCTGCCTGATTCTCTCCTCAAGCCTCTCTCTCCTCGCATGCCTGACTCTCGTCCCAAGCGTTCCTCTCCTATATTGCCTGACTCTCGTCCTAAGCCTCTCTATCCTGTTCTCCCTGACTCTCGTCCCAACCCTCTCTCTCCTGTCATGCCTGACTCTCGTCCCAATCCTCTCTCTCCTGTCCTGCCTGACTCTCGTCCGAAGTCTCTCTCTCCAGTCCTCCTGACTCTCGTCCGAAGTCTCTCTCTCCAGTCCTACCTGACTCTCGTCCCATGCCTCTCTCTCCTGTCCTGCCTGACTCTCGTCCCAAGTCTCTCTCTCCTGACCTACCTGACTTTCGTCCCAAGAGTCTCTCTCCTCTCCTGCCTGACTCTCTTCCCAAGCCTCTTTCTTCTCTCCAGCCTGACTCTCGTCCCAATCCTCTCTCTCCTGGTCCTGCCTAACTCTCGTCTTAAGCCTCTCTTTCCTGTCCACCCTGACTCTCGTCCCAAGCCCCTCTCTCTCTCATATCCAGCCTGATCCTCGTCCCAAGCCTCTCTCTCCATTCCTGCCTGACACTCGTCCCAAGACTCTCTCTCCTGTCCAACCTGACTCTCGTCCCACCCTTTCTCTTCTCTCCTGCCTGACACTTGTCCCGAGCCACTCTCTCCTGTCCTGCCTGATTCTCTCCTCAAGCCTCTCTCTCCTCGCATGCCTGACTCTCGTCCCAAGCGTTCCTCTCCTATATTGCCTGACTCTCGTCCTAAGCCTCTCTCTCCTGTCCTCCCTGACTCTCGTCCCAACCCTCTCTCTCCTTTCCTGCCTGACTCTCGTCTCAATCCTCTCTCTCCTGTCCTGCCTCACTCTCGCCCCAAGACTCTCTCTCCTGTCCAGCCTGATATCGTCCCAAGCCCCTCTCTCCTGTCCTGCCTGATTCTTGTCCCAAGCCTCTCTCTCCTGTCCTGCCTGATTCTCTCCTCAAGCCTCTCTCTCCTCTCATGCCTGACTCTCGTCACAAACGTCTCTCTCCTGTCCTGCCTAACTCTAGTCCTAGGCCTATATCTCCTGTCCTGCATGACTCTCGTCCCATGCCTCTCTTTCCTGTCCTGCCTGACTTTCGTCCCAAGTCTCTCTCTCCTGTCCTGCCTGACTCTCGTCCCAAGCCTCTCTCTCCTGTCCTACCTGACTTTCTTCCCAAACCTCAATCTCCTTTCCTGCCTGACTATAGTCCCAAGTCTTTCCCTCCTGTCCTGCCTAACTCTCGTCCCAAGCTTCTCTTTCCTCTCCAGCTTGAATCTGAAATCCTCTCTCTCCTGTATAGCTTGACACTTGTCCCAAGCCTCTCTCTCCTGTCTTGCTTGACACTTGTCCCAAGCCTCTCTCTCCTGTCTAGGATTACTCTCGTCCCAAGAGCCTCTCTACTGTCCTGTCCAGCCATACTCTCGTTCCAGGCCTCTCTCTCCTGTCCTGCCTGACTATCGTCCCAAGCCCCTCTATCTCCTGTCCACCCAGACTCTCGTAACAATCCTCTCTCTCTTCTCCTACCTGACTTCCGTCCGAAGACTCTTTTTCCTGTCCTGCCTGACTCTCGCCCAAAGCCTCTCTCTCCTGTCCTGTCTTACTGTCATTCTAAAACCTATCTCTCCTGCCCAGCCTGACTCTCGTCCCAAACCCATCTCTCTCTAATGTCCCGCCTTATTCTCGTCCTAATACTCTCTCTCCTGTCCTGCCTGACTCTCGTTTCAATCGTCTCTCTCCTGTCCTTCCTGACTTTCGTCCCAAGTCTCTCTCTTTAGTCAAGCCTTACTCTCGTTTTAAGAACCTCTCTCCTGTCCTGTCCAGCCTGACTTTTGTCCTACGTCTCTCTCTCCTGTCCTGCCTAATTCTCGTCCCAAGTCCCTCTCTCTGTCCTGTCCAGCCTGACTCTTGTCCCAAGCCTCTCTCTCCTATCCTGCCTGACTCTCGTCCTAAGCCTCTCTCTCCTGTCCTGCCTGACTCTCGTCCCAAAACTCTCTCTCTCCTGTCCAGCCTTACTCTCGTCCCAAGAGCCTCTCTCCTGTAATGTCCAGCCTGACTCTCGTACCAAGCCTCTCTCTCCTATCCTGCCTGACTCTTGTCCTAGGCTTCTCTCTCCTGTCCTGCCTGACTCTCGTCCCAAGCCCCTCTCTCTCTTACGTCCAGCCAGCTCCTTTGTCCCAAGCCTCTTTCTATTGTCCTGCCTGACTCTCGTCCCAAGCCTCTCACTAATGTCCTGCCTGACTCTCGTCCCAAGCCTCTCTCTTCTGTCCTGCCTTACTCTTGTCCCAAGCCTCTCTATCTTGTCCTGCCTACTCTCGTCCCAATCCTCTCTCTCCTGTCTAGCATGACTCTCTTCCTAAGCCCCTCTCTCTTTCCTGCCTGACTCTCGTCCCAAACCTCTTTCTCCTGTCCAGCCTTACTCTCGTCCTAAGAGCCTCTCTCCTGTAATGTCCAGCTAGACTCTCGTACCAAGCCTCTCTCTCCAGTCCTGCCCGACTCTCGTCCCAAGCTTCTCTTTCCTGACCTGCCTGACTCTCGTCCCATGTCTCTCTCACCTCTCCTGCCTGACTCTTGTCCCAAGCCTCTCCCTCCTGTCCTGCCAGACTATCGTCCCAAGCCTCTCTCTCCTGTCATGCCTAACTCTCGTCCCAAGTCTCTCTCTCTCCTGTCCTGCCTGACTCTCGTCCTAAGTCTCTCTCTCCTGTCCTGCCTGACTTTTGTCCCAAACTTCTCTCTCCTTTCCTGCCTGACTATAGTCGCAAGCCTGCCTCTCTTCTCCTGCCTGACTCTCATCACAAGGCTCTCTCTCCTGCAATGCCTCACTCTCGTACCAATCCTCTCTCTCCTGTCCTGCCTGACTGTAGTCCTAAGCCTCTCTCTCCTGTCGTGCATGACTCTCTTCACAACCCTCTCTCTCCTGTTTTGCCTGACTCTCGTCCCAAGGATCTTCTGTCCTTCCTAACTCTCGTCCCAAGCCTCTCTCTCCTGTCCTGCCTGACTCTCGTGCGAAGACTTTCTATCTTGCCCTGCCTGACTCTCTTCGTAAGCCTCTCTCTCCATTCCCGCCTGACTCTCGTCCTAAGCCTCCTTCTCCTGTCCACCCTGACTCTCGTCCAAGCCCCTCCCTTTCTCATGTCTAGTCTGATGCTCGTACCAAGCCTCTCTCTAATGTCCTGCCTGACTATCGTCCCAAGCCTATCTCTACTGTCCAGCCTGACTCTCGTCCTAAGCCCCTCTCTCCTGTCCTGCCTGACTCTCGTCCCAAGCCTCTCTCTCCTGTCTAGTCTTACTCTCGTCCCAGGCCTTTATCTCCTGTCCTGCCTGACTCTCGTCCCTAAGCCTCTCCTTCCTGTCGAGTCTAAATCTCGTCCTAAGCTCCTCTCTCCTGTCCTGCCTGACTCTCGTCCCAAGCCTCTCTCTCCTGTCCAGCCTTACTCTCGTCCCAAGAGCCTCTCTCCTGTCCGGTCCAGCCTGAATCTCGTCCCAAGCCTCTTAGTTCTGTCAAGCCTGACTCTCGTCCCAAGCCCCTCTCTCTCACCTGTCCAGCCTGATTCTCGTCCCGAGCCTCTCTCTCCTATCCTGCCTGACTCTCGTGCCAACACTCTTTCTCTTGTCCTGCCTGACTCTTTACCCAAGCCTCTCTCTCCTGTCCTGCCTGACTCTTGTCCTAGGCTTCTCTCTGTCCTGCCTAACTCTCGTGCCAAGACTTACTCTCTTGTCCTGCCTGACTCTTGTCCCAAGCCTCTCCCTCCTGTCCTGCCTGACTTTCGTCACAAACCTCTCTCTCCTTTCCTGTCTGACTAGAGTCGGAAGTCTGTCTGTCTTGTCTTGCCTGAAAGTCGTCCCAAGCCTCTCACTCCAGTCCTGCCTGACTCACGTTCCAACCCCTCTCTCTACTATCCTGCCTGACCCTCGTCCCAAGCCCCTCACTCTCTCATATCCAGCCTGATCCTCGTCCCAAGCCTTTCCCTTCATTCCTGCCTGACTCTTGTCCCAAGCCTCTTTCTTCTCTCAAGCCTGACTCTCGTCCCAAAACTCTCTCTCTCCTGTCCAGCCTTACTCTCGTCCCGAGCCTCTCTCTCCTGTCCTGCTTGACTCTCGTGCCAACACTCTCTCTCTTGTCCTGCCTGACTCTCTACCCAAGCCTCTCTCTCCTGTCCTGCCTGACTCTCGTCCCAAGCCCCTCTCTCTCTTACGTCCAGCCAGCTCCTTTGTCCCAAGCCTCTTTCTATTGTCCTGCCTGACTCTCGTCCCAAGCCTCTCACTAATGTCCTGCCTGACTCTCGTCCCAAGCCTCTCTCTTCTGTCCTGCCTTACTCTTGTCCCAAGCCTCTCTATCTTGTCCTGCCTACTCTCGTCCCAATCCTCTCTCTCCTGTCTAGCATGACTCTCTTCCTAAGTCCCTCTCTCTTTCCTGCCTGACTCTCGTCCCAAACCGCTTTCTCCTGTCCAGCCTTACTCTCGTCCTAAGAGCCTCTCTCCTGTAATGTCCAGCTAGACTCTCGTACCAAGCCTCTCTCTCCAGTCCTGCCCGACTCTCGTCCCAAGCTTCTCTTTCCTGACCTGCCTGACTCTCGTCCCATGTCTCTCTCACCTCTCCTGCCTGACTCTTGTCCCAAGCCTCTCCCTCCTGTCCTGCCAGACTATCGTCCCAAGCCTCTCTCTCCTGTCATGCCTAACTCTCGTCCTAAGCCTCTCTCTCCTGTCCTGCCTGACTTTTGTCCCAAACTTCTCTCTCCTTTCCTGCCTGACTATAGTCGCAAGCCTGCCTCTCTTCTCCTGCCTGACTCATCACAAGGCTCTCTCTCCTGCAATGCCTCACTCTCGTAACAATCCTCTCTCTCCTGTCCTGCCTGACTGTAGTCCTAAGCCTCTCTCTCCTGTCGTGCATGACTCTCTTCACAACCCTCTCTCTCCTGTTTTGCCTGACTCTCGTCCCAAGGATCTCCTGTCCTTCCTAACTCTCGTCCCAAGCCTCTCTCTCCTGTCCTGCCTGACTCTCGTGCGAAGACTTTCTATCTTGCCCTGCCTGACTCTCTTCGTAAGCCTCTCTCTCCATTCCCGCCTGACTCTCGTCCTAAGCCTCCTTCTCCTGTCCACCCTGACTCTCGTCCAAGCCCCTCCCTTTCTCATGTCTAGTCTGATGCTCGTACCAAGCCTCTCTCTAATGTCCTGCCTGACTATCGTCCCAAGCCTATCTCTACTGTCCAGCCTGACTCTCGTCCTAAGCCCCTCTCTCCTGTCCTGCCTGACTCTCGTCCCAAGCCTCTCTCTCCTGTCTAGTCTTACTCTCGTCCCAGGCCTTTATCTCCTGTCCTGCCTGACTCTCGTCCTAAGCCTCTCCTTCCTGTCGAGTCTAAATCTCGTCCTAAGCCCCTCTCTCCTGTCCTGCCTGACTCTCGTCCCAAGCCTCTCTCTCCTGTCCAGCCTTACTCTCGTCCCAAGAGCCTCTCTCCTGTCCTGTCCAGCCTGAATCTCGTCCCAAGCCTCTTAGTTCTGTCAAGCCTGACTCTCGTCCCAAGCCCTCTCTCTCTCACCTGTCCAGCCTGATTCTCGTCCCGAGCCTCTCTCTCCTATCCTGCCTGACTCTCGTGCCAACACTCTTTCTCTTGTCCTGCCTGACTCTCTACCCAAGCCTCTCTCTCCTGTCCTGCCTGACTGTCGTCCCAAGCTTCTCTCTCCTATCCTGCCTGAATCTCGTCCCAACCCTCTGTCTCCTGTCCTGCCTGACTCTCCTCCCAAGCATCTCTCCAGTCCTGCCTGACTCTTGTCCTAGGCTTCTCTCTGTCCTGCCTAACTCTCGTACCAAGACTTACTCTCTTGTCCTGCCTGACTCTTGTCCCAAGCCTCTCCCTCCTGTCCTGCCTGACTTTCGTCACAAACCTCTCTCTCCTTTCCTGCCTGACTAGAGTCGCAAGTCTGTCTGTCTTGTCTTGCCTGAAAGTCGTCCCAAGCCTCTCACTCCAGTCCTGCCTGACTCACGTTCCAACCCTCTCTTTACTATCCTGCCTGACACTCGTCCCAAGCCCCTCACTCTCTCATGTCCAGCCTGATCCTCGTCCCAAGCCTCTCTCTTCATTCCTGCCTGACTCTTGTCCCAAGCCTCTTTCTTCTCTCAAGCCTGACTCTCGTCGCAAGCCCCTCTCTCTCTCCTGTCCAGCCTGATTCTCGTCCCGAGCCTCTCTCTCCTGTCCTGCTTGACTCTCGTGCCAACACTCTCTCTCTTGTACTGCCTGACTCTCTACCCAAGCCTCTCTCTCCTGTCCTGCCTGACTGTCGTCCCAAGCTTCTCTCTCCTATCCTGCCTGAATTTCGTCCCAACCCTCTCTCTCATGTCCTTCCTGACTCCCGTTCCAAGCATATGTCCAGTCCTGCCTGACTCTTGTCCCAGGCTTCTGTCTCCTGTCCTGACTAACTCTCGTGCCAAGACTTTCTCACTTGTCCTGCCTCACTCTCGTCCCAAGCCTCTCTCTCCTGTCCTTCCTGACTTTCGTCACAAACGTCTCTCTCGTTTCCCGGCTCACTATAGTCCCAAGCCTGTCTCTCTTGTCCAGCCTGACTCTCGTCCCAAGCCTCTCTCTCCTGTCGTGCCTGACTCTCGTTCCAATTCTCTCTCTCCTGTCCTAGCTGACTGTCGTCCCAAGACTCTCTCTCCTGTCCTGCCTTACTCTCGTCCCAACACTCTCTCTCCTGTCCTGCCTGACTCTCGTCCCAAGCCTATCTCTCCTGTCCTGCCTGACTCTCGTGCAAAGACTTTCTATCTTGCCCTGCCTGACTCTCTTCCTAAGCCTCTCTCTCCATTCCTGCCTGACTCTCGTCCTAAGCCTCTCTCTCGTGTCCTGCCTGACTCTCGTTCTAAGCCTATCTCTCCTGTCCACCCTGACTCTCGTGCCAAACCCCTCCCTCTCTCATGTCCAGCTTGATCCTCGTCCTAAGCATCTCTCTCCTGTCCAGCCTTACTCTCGTCCCAAAAGCCTCTCTCCTGTCCTGTCCAGCCTGAATCTCGTTCCAAGCCTCTTTCTTCTGTCAAGCCTGACTCTCGTTCCAAGCCCCTCTCTCTCTCCTGTCCAGCCTGATCCTCGTCTCGAGCCTCTCTCTTCTGTTCTGCCTGACTGTCGTCACAAGCTTCTCTCTCCTACCCTGCCTGAATCTCGTCCCAACCCTCTCTCTCTTTCTTTCATGACTCTCATCCCAAGCATCTCTTCAGTCCTGCCTGACTTTTGTCTCAGGCTTCTCTCTCCTGTCCTGCCTAACTCTTGTGCCAAGATTTTCTCTTTTGTCCTGCCTGACTCTCGTCCCAAGCCTCTCTCTCCTGTCCTGCCTGACTTTCGTCACAAATATCTCTCTCCTTTCCTGCCTAACTATAGTCCCAAGCCTGTCTCTCTTGTCCTGCCTGACTCTCATCCCAAGCCTCTCTCTCCTGTCCTGCCTGACTCTCGTCCGAATCCTCTCTCCCAGTCCTGCCTGACTCTCGTCCCAAGGCTCTCTCCTGTCCTGCCTGACTCTCGGCCCAACCATCTCTCTCCTGTCCTGCCTGACGTTCGTCCCAAGCTTCTCACTCCTGTCCACCCTGACTCTCGTCCCAAGCCCCTCCCTATCTCATGTCCAGCCTGATCCTCGTCCCAAGCCTCTCTCTTCATTCCTGCCTGACTCTTGTCCCAAGCCTCTTTCTTCTCTCAAGCCTGACTCTCGTCGCAAGCCCCTCTCTCTCTCCTGTCCAGCCTGATTCTCGTCCCGAGCCTCTCTCTCCTGTCCTGCTTGACTCTCGTGCCAACACTCTCTCTCTTTTACTGCCTGACTCTCTACCCAAGCCTCTCTCTCCTGTCCTGCCTGACTGTCGTCCCAAGCTTCTCTCTCCTATCCTGCCTGAATTTCGTCCCAACCCTCTCTCTCATGTCCTTCCTGACTCCCGTTCCAAGCATATGTCCAGTCCTGCCTGACTCTTGTCCCAGGCTTCTGTCTCCTGTCCTGACTAACTCTCGTGCCAAGACTTTCTCACTTGTCCTGCCTCACTCTCGTCCCAAGCCTCTCTCTCCTGTCCTTCCTGACTTTCGTCACAAACGTCTCTCTCGTTTCCCGGCTCACTATAGTCCCAAGCCTGTCTCTCTTGTCCAGCCTGACTCTCGTCCCAAGCCTCTCTCTCCTGTCGTGCCTGACTCTCGTTCCAATTCTCTCTCTCCTGTCCTAGCTGACTGTCGTCCCAAGACTCTCTCTCCTGTCCTGCCTTACTCTCGTCCCAACCCTCTCTCTCCTGTCCTGCCTGACTCTCGTCCCAAGCCTATCTCTCCTGTCCTGCCTGACTCTCGTGCCAAGACTTTCTATCTTGCCCTGCCTGACTCTCTTCCTAAGCCTCTCTCTTCATTCCTGCCTGACTCTTGTCCTAAGCCTCTCTCTCCTGTCCTGCCTGACTCTCGTTCTAAGCCTATCTCTCCTGTCAACCCTGACTCTCGTGCCAAACCCCTCCCTCTCTCATGTCCAGCTTGATCCTCGTCCTAAGCATCTCTCTCCTGTCCAGCGTTACTCTCGTCCCAAGAGCCTCTCTCCTGTCCTGTCCAAGCTGAATCTCGTTCCAAGCCTCTTTCTTCTGTCAAGCCTGACTCTCGTTCCAAGCTCCTTTCTCTCTCCTGTCCAGCCTGATCCTCGTCTCGAGCCTCTCTCTCCACTCCTTATTAACTGTCGTCACAAGCTTCTCTCTCCCATCCTGCCTGAATTTCGTCGCAACCCTCTCTCTCTTTCCTGCCTGACTCTCATCCCAAGCATCTCTTCAGTCCTGCCTGACTCTTATCCCAGGCTTCTGTCTCCTGTCCTGCCTAACTCTTGTGCCAAGATATTCTCTCATGTCCTGCCTGACTATCGTCCGAAGCCTCTCTCTCCTGTAATGCCTAACTTTCGTTACAAACCTCTCTCTCCTTTTCTGCCTGACTATAGTCCCAAGCCTGTCTCTCTTGTCCTGCCTGACTCTCATCCCAAGCCTCTCTCTCCTGTCCTGCCTGACTCTCGTCCCAATCTTTTCTCTCTTGGCCTGCCTGACTTTCGTCCCAAGACTCTCTCTACTGTCCTGCCTGACTCTCGTCCCAACCCTCTCTCTCCTGTCCTGACTGACTGTCGTCCCAAGCTTCTCACTCCTGTGTACCCTGACTCTCGTCCCAAGCCCCTCCCTCTCTCATGTCCAGCCTGATACTCGTCCCAAGCCTCTCTCTACAGTCCTGACTGACTCTCGTCGCAAGCCTCTTTCTTCTGTCAAGCCTGACTCTCGTCCCAAGACCCTCTCACTCTCCTGTCCAGCCTGATTCTCGTCCCGAGCCTATCTCTCCTGTCCTGCCTGACTCTCGTGCCAACACTCTCTTGTACTGCCTGACTCTCTACCCAAGTCTCTCTCTCCTGTCCTGCCTGACTGTCGTCCCAAGCTTCTCTCTTCTATCCTGCCTGAATCTCGTCCCAACCCTCTCTCTCATGTCCTGCCTGACTCCCGTCCCAAGCATCTCTCCAGTCCTGCCTGACTCTTGTCCCAGACTTCTCTCTCCTGTCCTACCTAACTCTCGTGCCAAGACTTTCTCTCTTGTCCTGCCTGACTCTCGCCCCAACACTCTCTCTCCTGTCCTGCCTGACTCTCGTCCCAAGCATCTCTCTCCTGTCCTGCCTGACTCTCGTGCCAAGACTTTCTATCTTGCCCTGCCTGAGTCCTCTTCCTAAGCCTCTATCTTCATTCCTGCCTGACTCTTGTCCTAAGCCTCTCTCTCCTGTCCTGCCTGACTCTGGTGCCAAGACTTTCTATCTTGCTTTGCCTGACTTTCTTCCTAAGCCTCTATCTTCATTCCTGCCTGACTCTTGTCCTAAGCCTCTCTCTCCTATCCTGCCTGACTCTCGTTCTAAGCCTCTCTCTCCTGTCCACCCTGACTCTCGTGCCAAGCCCCTCCCTCTGTCATGTCCAGCCTGATCCTCGTCCGAAGCCTCTCTCACCAGTCCTGCCTGACTCTCGTTCCAATCCTCTCTATCCTCTCATGCCTGACTCGTCCCAATCGTCTCTCTACTGTCCTGCCTCACCCTCATCCTAATCATCTCTCTCCTGCCCTGCCTGACTCTCGTCCCAACCCTCTCTCTCTCCTGTCGTGCCTGACACTCGTCCCAAGCCTCTCTCTCCTACTGTACCTGATTCTCATCTTAAGCCTCTCTCTCCTGTCCTGCCTGATTCTCTTCTCAAGCCTATCTCTCCTCGCATTCCTGACTCTCGTCCTCAGCGTTTCTCTCCTATCCTGCCTGACTCTCGTCGTAAGCCTCTCTCTACTATCCTGCCTGACTCTCGTCACAACCCTCTCTCTACTGTCCTGGTTGACTCTCGTCCCAAAAATCTCTCTCCTGTCCTGCCTGACTCTCGTCTTAAGCCTCTCTCTCCTGTCCAGCCTGACTCTGGTCCCAAGCCCCTCTCTCCTGTCCTGCCTGACTTTTGTCACAAGCCTCTATCTCCTGTGCCTAACTCTTGTGTTAAGATTTTCTCTCATGTCCTGCCTGACTTTCGTCCCAAGCCTCTCTCTCCTGTCCTGCCTGACTTTCGTCACAAACCTCTCTCTCCTTTCCTGCCTGACTATAGTCCCAAGCCTGTCTCTTGTCCTGCCTGACTCTCGTCCCAAGGCTCTCTCTCATGTCCTGCCTGACTCTCGTTATAAGCCTCTCTCTCCTGTCCACCCGGACTCTCGCCCGAAGCCCCTCTCTCTCTCACGTCCAGCCTGCTCCTTTGTCCCAAGCATCTCGCTCCTGTCCTGCCTGACCCTGGTCCCAAGCCTCTCTCTAATGTACTGATTCTTTCCACAAGCCTCTCTTTCCTCTCATCCCTGACTCTCGTCTCAAGCGTCTCTCTCCAGTCCTGCCTGACTCTCGTCCTAAACCTCTGTCTCCAGTCCTGCCTGACTCTCGTCCCAATCCTCTCTCTCTTGTCATACCTGACTCTCGTCCCAAATCTCTCTCTCCAGACCTACCTGACTCTTATCCCAAGCCTGTCTCTCCTGCTCTGCCTGACTCTCGTCCCAAGTCTCTCTCTCCTGACCTGCCTGACTTTCGTCCTAAGACTCTCTCTCCTCTCCTGCCTGACTCGCTTCACTGGCCTCTTTCTTCTCTCCAGCATGACTCTCGTCCTAGGCCTCTCTCTCATGTCCACCGTAACTCTCCTCCCAAGCCCCTCTCTCTCTCATCTCCAGCCTGATCCTAATCCCAAGCCTCTCTCTCCTTTCCTGCGTGACTCTCGTCTCAAGACTCTCTCTCCTGTTAATCCTGAATCTCGTCCCAACCCTCTCTCTCCTGTCCTGCCTAACACTTGTCCCCGCCACTCTCTCCTGTCCTGCCTGACTCTCTCCTCAAGCCTTTCTCTCCTCGCATTCCTGACTCTCGTTCCAAGCGTTTCTCTCCTATCCTGCCTGACTCTCGTCCTAAGCCTCTCTCTACTATCCTGCCTGACTCTAGTCCCAACCCTCTCTCTACTGTCCTGCCTGACTCTCGTCCCAAGCCTCTCTCTCCTGTCCTGCCTGACTCTCGTCTTAAGCCTCTCTCTCCTGTCCAGCCTGACTCTTGTCCCAAGCCCCTCTCTCCTGACCTGCCTGACTTTTGTCACAAGGCTCTATCTCCTGTCCTGCCTGATTCTCTCCTCCAGCCTCTCTCTCCTCTCAAGCCTGACTCTCGTCACAAGCGTCTCTCTCCAGTCCTGCATAACTCTCGTCCTAAGCCCATCTCTCCTCTCCTGCCGGACTCTCGTCCCATGCCTCTCCCTCCTGTCCTGCCTGACTCTCGTCCCAAGTCTCTCTCTCCTGTCCTGCCTGACTCTCGTCCCAAGCCTCTCTCTCCTGTCCTCCCTGACTCTCATCCCAAGCCTCTCTCTCCTGTCCTACCTGACTTTCTTCCCAAACCTCTCTCTCCTTTCCTGTCTGACAATAGTCCCAAGTCTTTCCCTCCTGTCCTGCCTAACTCTCGTCCCAAGCCTCTCTTTCCTCTCCAGCCTGACTCGCCTTCAAATCCTCTCTCTCCTGTCCTGCTTAACACTCGTCCCAAGCCTCTCTCTCCTGTCCAGGATTACTCTTGTCCCAAGAGCCTCTCTCGTGTACTGTCCAGCCTCACTCTCGTCCCAAGCCCCTCTTTCTCTCCTGTGCAGCTTGACTCTCGTACCAATCCTCTCACTGCAGTCCTACCTGACTCCCGTCACAAGACTCTTTCGCCTGTCGTGTCCGACTCTCGTCCCAAGCCTCTCTCTCCTGTCCTGCCTTACTGTCATCCTAAAACTATCTCTCCTGTCCAGCCTGACTCTCATCCCAATTCCATCTATCTCCCATGTCCTTCCTGATTCTCGTCCTAAGCCTCTCTATCCTGTCCTGCCTGAGTCTCGTTCCAGGCATCTCTCTCCAGTCATCCCTGAGTCTCGTCCGAAGTCTCTCTCTCCTGTCAAGCCTTACTCTCGTCCCAAGAGCCTTTCTCCTGTTCTGTCCAGCCTTACTCTTGTCCCAAATCCCTCTCTCTGTCCTCTCCATCCTGACTCGAGTCCCAAGTCTTTCTCCCCTGTCCAACCTGACGCTTGTCCTAAGCCTCTCTCTCCTGTCCTGCCTAACTCTCGTCTCAAGTCCCTCTTCTCTTGTCCAGCCTGAATCTCGTCACAAGCCTCTCTCTCCTGTCCTTCCTAATTCTCGTGCCAAAACTTTCTTTTGTGTCCTGAGTGACTCTCTTACCAAGACTCTCTCTCCTGTCCTGCCTGAATCTCGTCCAAAGCCTCTCTCTCCTGTCCTGCGTAACCTTCGTCCCAGGTACCTCTCTCTGTCCTGTCCAGCCTGACACTCGTCCCACGCCTCTCTCTCATATCCTGCTTCGCTCTCGTCCTAAGCCTCTCTCTCCTGTCCCCCTGACTCTCGTCCCAAGCCCCTCTCTCTCTCATTTCCAATCTGATCCTCGTGCCAAGCCTCTCTCTCCTGTCCTGCCCGACTCTCGTCCCAAGCCTCTCTCTCCTGTCCTGCCTGGCTGTCGTCCTAAGCTTCTCACTCCTGACCACCCTGACTCTCGTCCCAAACCCCTCCCTCTCACATGTCCAACCTGATCCTCGTCCCAAGCTTCTCTCTACAGTCCTGCCTGACTCTCGTCGCAAGCATCTTTCTTCTCTCAAGCCTGACTCTCGTCCCGAAGCCCTGTCTGTCTCCTGTCTAGCCTGAATCTTTACCCAAGCCTCTCTCTCCTGTCCTGCCTGAATGTCGTCCCAAGCTTCTCCTATCCTGCCCAATGCGTGTCTCTCATGTCCCGCCTGACTCCCTTCCGAAGCATCTCTCTAGTCCTTTCTGACCATTGTCACAGGCTTTTCTCTCCTGTCCTGCCTAACTCTCGTGCCAAGACTTTCTCCCTTGTCCTGCCTCACTCTCGTTCCAAGCTTATCTCTTCTGTCCTTCCTGACTTTCGTCACAAACCTCTCTCTCCTTTCCTTCCTGACTATAGTCACAAGCCTGTCTCTCTTGTCCATTCTGACTCTCGTCCCAAGCCTCTCTGTCCTATCGTGCCTGACTCTCGTTCCTATTCTCTCTCTCCTGTCCTCCCTGACTGTCGTCCCAAGACTCTCTCTCCTGTCCTGCCTGACTCTCGTCCCACCCCTCTCTCTCCTGTGCTGAATAACTCTCTTCCCAAGCATCTCTCTCCTGTCCTGCCTGATTCTCGTGCCAAGACTTTCTATCTTGCCCTGCCTGACTCTCTTCCTAAGCCTCTCTCTTCATTCCTGCCTGACTCTTGTCCTAAGCCTCTCTCTCCTGTCCTGCCTGACTCTCGTTCTAAGCCTCTCTCTCCTGTCCGCACAGATTCTCGTCCCAGGCCCCTCCCTCTCTCCTGTCGAGCCTGATCCTCGTCCCAAGCCTCTCTCTCCAGTCCTGACTGACTCTCGTCCCAAGCTTCACTCTCCTCTCATGCCTGACTCTCGTCAGAATCGTCTCTCTCCTGTCCTGCCTCACACTCGTCCTAAGCATCTCTCTCCTGTCCTGCCTGACTCTTGTCCCACCCCTCTCTCTCTCCTGTCGTTCCTGACTCTTGTCCCAAGACTCTCTCTCCTACCGTGCCTGACTCTCGTCTTAAGCCTCTCTCTCCTGTCCTGCCTCATTCTCTCCTCAAGCCAATCTCTCATCTCAAGCTTGTCTCTCGTACCAAGCGTCTCTCTCCTGTCTTGCTTGACTATCGTCCTAAGGCTCTCTCTCCTGTCTTGTCTGACTCTCGTCCCAAGGCTCTCTCTCCTCTCCTGCCTGACTCTCGTCCTAAACCTCTCTCTCCAGTCCTGCCTGACTCTCGTCCGAAGCCTCTTTCTCCTGTCATATCTGACTCTCGTCCCAAGTCTCTCTCTCCAGTCCTACCTAACTGTCATCCCAAGCCTCTCTTTCCTGACCTGCCTGACTCTCCTCCCAAGTCTCTCTCTCCTGACCTTCCTGACTTTCATCCCAAGCTTCTCTCTTCTCTCCTGTCTGACTCGCTTCCCAATCCTCTTTCTTCTTTCCAGCCTGACTCTCGTCCCAAGCCTCTCTCTCCTTGTCTTGCCTGACTCTTGTCCTAGGCCTCTCTCTCCTGTCCACCCTGACTCTCGTCCCAAGCCCCTCTTTCTCTCATCTCCAGCCTGATCCTAATCCCAAGCCTCTCTGTTATTTCTTGCGTGACTCTCGTCTCAAGACTCTCTCTCCTGTCCATCCTGACTCTCGTCCCAACCCTCTCTCTCCTGTGCTGCCTAACACTTGTCCCCGCCACTCTCTCCTGTCCTGCCTGACTCTCTCCTCAAGACTCTCTCTCCTCGCATTCCTGACTCGTCCCAAGCGTTTCTCTCCTATCCTGCCTGACTCTCGTCCCAACCCTCTCTCTACTTTCCTGCCTGACTCTCGCCCCAAGCCTCTGTCTCCTGTCCTGCC
This sequence comes from Panulirus ornatus, assembly GCF_036320965.1. Lineage (NCBI taxonomy): Eukaryota > Metazoa > Arthropoda > Malacostraca > Decapoda > Palinuridae > Panulirus > Panulirus ornatus. The sequence continues at coordinate 33,235,920 of NC_092236.1, forward strand.
TGACTCTCGTCTTAAGCCTCTCTCTCCTGTCCAGCCTGACTCTGGTCCCAAGCCCCTCTCTCCTGTCCTGCCTGACTTTTGTCACAAGCCTCTATCTCCTGTCCTGCATGATTCTCTCCTCCAGCCTCTCTCTCCTCTCAAGCCTGACTCTCGTCAGAAGCGTCTCTCTCCAGTCCTGCATAACTCTCGTCCTAAGCCTCTCTCTCCTGTCCTGCCTGATTCTCGTCCCATGCCTCTCCCTCCTGTCCTGCCTGACTCTCGTTCCAAGTCTCTCTCTCCTGTCCTGCCTGACTCTCGTCCCAAGCCTCTCTCTCCTTTCCTGCGTGACTCTCATCCCAAGTCTCTCTCTCCTGTCCCACCTGACTTTCTTCACAAACCTCTCTCTCCTTTCCTGCCTGACAATAGTCCCAAGTCTTTCTCTCCTGTCCTGCCTAACTCTCGTCCCAAGCCTCTCTTTCCTCTCCAGCCTGACTCGCTTTCAAATACTCTCTCTCCTGTCCTGATTGACACTCGTCCCAAGCCTCTCTCTCCTGTCCAGTATTACTCTCGTCCAAAGAGCCTCTCTCCTGTACTGTCCAGCCTGAGTCTCGTCCCAAGCCTCTCTCTCCTGTCCTGCCTGACTCTCGTCCTAAGCCCTTCTTTCTCTCCTGTGCAGATTGACTCTCGTACCAATCCTCTCTCTGCAGTCCTACCTGACTCCCGTCACAAGACTCTTTCTCCTGTCGTGCCTGACTCTCGTCCCAAGCCTCTCTCTACTGTCCTGCCTTACTGTAGCCCTAAAGCTATCTCACCTGTCCAGCCTGACTCTCGTCCCAATTCAATCTATCTCCCAAAGATCCTCCTGATTCTCGTCCTAAGAATCTCTATTCTGTCCTGCCTGACTCTCGTTCCAGGCCTCTCTCTCCTGTCCTCCCTGATTCCCGTCCGAAGTCTCTCTCTCCTGTCAAGCCTTACTCTCGTCCCAATAGCCTTTATTCTGTCCTGTCCAGCCTTACTCTTGTCCCAAGTCCCTCTCTCTGTCCTGTCCAGCCTGACTCGAGTCCCAGGTCTTTCTCTCCTGTCCAACTTGACTCTTGTCCTAAGACTCTCCTGTCCTGCCTAACTCTCGTCCCAAGTCCCTCTCTCTGTCCTGTCCAGCCTGAATCTCGTCACAAGCCCCTCTTTCCTGTCCTCCTTGACTCTCGTGCCAAAACTCTCTTTTATATCCTGAGTGACTCTCTTACCAAGACTCTCTCTCCTGTCCTGCCTGACTCTAGTCCAAAGCCTCTCTCTCTTGTCCTGCGTAACTTTCGTCCCAGGTCCCTCTCTCTGTCCTGTCCAGCCTGACTCTCGTCCCAAGCCTCTCTCTCCTATCTTGCTTAACGCTCGTCCTAAGCCTCTCTCTCCAGTCCCCATGACTCTCGTCCCAAGCCCCTCTCTCTCTCATGTCCATCCTGATCCTCGTTCCAAGCCTCTCTCTCCTGTCCTGCCTGACTCTCGTCCGAAGCCTCTTTTTCCTGTCATACCTGACTCTCGTCCCAGGTCTCTCTCTCTCCAGTCCTACCTAACTATCATCCCAAGCCTCTCTCTCCTGTCCTGCCTGACTCTCGTCTCAAGTCTCTCTCTCCTGACCTTCCTGACTTTCATCCGAAGCCTCTCTCTTCTCTCCTGCCAGACTCGCTTCCCAATCCTCTTTCTTCTCTCCAGGCTGACTCTCGTCCCAAGTCTCTCTCTCCTTGTCTTGCCTGACTCTTGTCCTAGGCCTCTCTCTCCTGTCCACCATGACTCTCGTCCCAAGCCCCTCTCTCTCTCATGTCCAATCTGATCCTAATCCCAAGCCTCTCTGTTATTTCCTGCGTGACTCTCGTCTCAAGACTCTCTCTCCTGTCCATCCTGACTCTCGTCCCAACCCTCTCTCTCCTGTCCTGCCTAACACTCTCTCCTGTCCAGCCTGACTCTCTCCTCAAGATTCTCTCTCCTCGCATTCCTGACTCTCGTCCCAAGCGTTTCTCTCCTATCCTGCCTGACTTTCGTCCTAAGCCTCTTTCTCCTATACTGCCTAACTCTCGTCCCAACTCTCTCTGTACTGTCCTGCCTGACTCTCGCCCCAATGCTCTCTCTCCTGTCCTGCCTGACTCCCGTCCGAAGTCTCTCTCTCCTGTCAAGCCTTACTCTCGTCCCAAGAGCCTTTCTTCTGTCCTGTCCACCCTTACTCTTGTCCCAAGTCCCTCTCTCTGCCCTGTCCAGCCTGACTCGCATCCAAAGTCTTTCTCTCCTGTCCAACCTGACTCTTGTCCTAAGACTCTCCTGTCCTGCCTAACTCTCGTCCCAAGTCCCTCTCTCTGTCCTGTCCAGCCTGAATCTCGTCACAAGCCCCTCTCTCCTGTCCTCCTTGACTCTCGTGCCAAAATCCTCTTTTATGTCCAGAGTGACTCTCTTACCAAGACTCTCTCTCCTGTCCTGCCTGACTCTCGTCCAAAGCCTCTCTCTCTTGTCCTGCGTAACTCTCTTCCCAGGTCCCTCTCTTTGCCCAGTCCAGCCTGACTCTCGTCCCAAGACTCTCTCTCCTATCCTGCTTAACGCTCGTCCTAAGCCTCTCTCTCCTGTCCCCCTGACTCTCGTCCCAAGCCCATCCCTCTCTCATGTCCAGCCTGATCCTCGTCCCAAGCTTCTCTCTATAGTCCTGCCTGACTCTCGTCGCAAGCCTCTTTCTTCTCTCAAGCCTGACTCTTGTCCCAAGACCCTCTCTCTCTCCTGTCTAGCCTGATTCTCGTCCCGAGCCTCTCTCTCCTGTCCTGCCTGACTCTCGTGCCAACACTGTCTCTCTTGTCCTGCCTGACTCTCTAACCAAGCCTCTCTCTCCTGTTCTACCTTACTGTCGTCCCAAGCTTCTCTCTCCTATCCTGCCTGAATCTCGTCCCAACCGTCTCTCCGATGTCCTGCCTGACTTTTGTCCCATGCTTTTTTCTGCTGTCCTGCCTAACTCTCGTTCCAAGACTTTCTCTCTTGTCCTGCCTCATTCTCGTCCTAAGCTTCTCTCTTCTGTCCTTCCTGACTTTCGTCACAAAACTCTCTCTCCTTTCCTGCCTGACTATAATCCCAAGCCTGTCTGTCTTGTCCAGCCTCACTCTCGTCCCAAGCCTCTCTCTCCTATGGTGCCAGACTCTCCTTACAATTCTCTCTCTCATGTCCTGCCTGACTGTCGTACCAAGACTCTCTCTCCTCTCCTGACTGACTCTCGTCCCAACCCTCTCTCTCATGTCCTGTCTAACTCTCGTCCCATGCATCTCTCTCCTGTCCTGCCTGACTCTCTTCCTAAGCCTCTCTCTTCATTTCTGCTTGACTCTTATCCTAAGCCTCTCTCTCCTGTCCTGCCTGACTCTCGTTCTAAGCCTCTCTCTCCTGTCCACCCTGATTCTTGTCCCAAGCCCCTCCCTCTCTCCTGTCGTGCCTGATCCTCGTCCCAAGCCTCTCTCTCCAGTCCTTCCTGACTCTCGTCACAAGCCTCTCTCTCCTCTCATGCCTGACTCTAGTCCCAATCGTCTCTCTCCTGTCCTGCCTCACACTCGTCCTAAGCATCTCTCACCTGTCCTGCCTGACTCTCGTCCGAACCCTCTCCCTCTCCTGTCGTTCCTGACTCTCGTCCCAAGCCTCTCTCTCCTACCGTGCCTGACTCTCGTCTTAAGCCTCTCTCTCCTGTCCTCCCTGATTCTCTACTCAAGCCTATCTCTCCTCTCAAGCTTGTCTCTCGTACCAAGCGTCTCTCTCCTGCCTTGCCTGACTCACGTCCTAGGCCTCTCTCTCCTGTCTTGTCTGACTCTCGTCCCAAGGCTCTCTCTCCTCTCCTGCCTGACTCTCGTCCTAAACCTCTCTCTCCAGTACTGCCTGACTCTAGTCCCAAGCCTCTCTCTCCTGTCATACCTGACTCTCGTCCCAAGTCTCTCTCTCCAGTCCTACCTGACTCTCATCCCAAGCCTCTCTCTCCTGTCCTGCCTGACTCTCGTCCTAAGTCTCTCTTTCCTGACCTGCCTGACTTTCGTCCCAAGCCACTCTCTTCTCTCCAGCCCGACTCGCTTCCCAAGCCTCTTTCTTCTCTCCAGCCTGACTCTCGTCCCAAGACTCTCTCTCCTTGTCTTGCCTGACTCTCGTCCTAGGACTCTCTCTCCTGTATAGCCTATCTCCCGTCCCTAGCCCCTCTCTCTCTCATCTCCAGCCTGATCCTAATCCCAACCCTCTCTGTCCTTTCCTGCGTGAATCTAGTCTCAAGACTCCCTCTCCTGTCCATCCTGACTCTCGTCCCAACCCTCTCTCTCCTGTCCTGCCTAACAATTGTCCCCGCCACTCTCTCCTGTCCTGCCTGACTCTCTCCTCAAGACTCTCTCTCCTCTCATTCCTGACTCTCGTCCCAAGCGTTTCTCTCCTAACCTGCCTGACTCTCGTCCTAAGCCTCTCACTCCTATCCTGCCTGACTCTAGTCATAACCCTCTCTCTACTGCCCTGCCTGACTCTCGTTCCAAGCCTCTCTCTCCTGTCCTGCCTGACTCTCATCTTAAGCCTCTATCTCCTGTCCAGCCTGACTCTGGTCCCAAGCCCCTCTCTCCTTTCCTGCCTGACTTTTGTCCCAAGCCTCTATCTCCTCTCCTGCCTGATTCTCTCCTCCAGCCTCTCTCTCCTCTCAAGCCTGACTCTCGTCACGAGCGTCGCTCTCCAGTCCTGCATAACTCTCGTCCTAAGCCTCTCTCTCCTGTCCTGCCTGACTCTCGTCCCATGCCTCTCCATCCTGTCCTGCCTGACTCTCGTCCCAAGTCTCTCTCTCCTGTCCTGCCTGACTCTCGTCCCAAGACTCTCTCTCCTTTCCTGCCTGACTCTCGTCCCAAGCCCTTCTCTCCTGTCCTACCTGACTTTCTTCTCAAACCTCTCTCTCCTTTCCTGCCTGACAATAGTTCCAAAGCTTTCCCTCCTGTCCTGCCTAACTCTCGTCCCAAGCCTCTCTTTCCTCTCCAGCCTGACTCGCTTTCAAATCCTCTCTCTCCTGTCCTGCTTGACACTCGTCCTAAGCCTCTCTCTCCTGTCCAGGATTACTCTCGTCCCAAGAGCCTCTCTCCTGTACTATCCAGCCTGACTCTCGTCCCAAGCCTCTCTCTCCTGTCCTGCCTGACTTTCGTCCCAAGCCCCTCTTTCTCTCCTGTGCAGCTTCACTCTCGTAACAATCCTCTCTCTGCAGTGCTACCTGACTCCCGTCACAAGACTCTTTTTGCTGTCGTGCCTGACTCTCGTCCTAAACCTCTCTCTCCTGTCCTGCCTTACTGTCGCCCAAAGCCTATCTCTCCTGTCCAGCCTGACTCTCGTCCCAATTCCATCTATCTCCCATGTCCCTCCTGATTCTCGTCCTAAGCCTCTCTATCCTGTCCTGCCTGACTCTCGTTCCAGGCCTATCTCTCCTGTCCTCCCTGACTCTCGTCCGAGGTCTCTCTCTCCTGTCAAGCCTTACTCTCGTCCCAAGAGCCTTTCTCCTGTCCTGTCCAGCATTACTCTTGTCCTAAGTCCCTCTCTCTGTCCTGTCCAGCCTGACTCGCGTCCCAATTCTTTCTCTCCTGTCCAACCTGACTCTGTCCTAAGCCTCTCTCTCCTGTCCTGCCTAATTCTCGTCCCAAGTCCCTCTCTCTGTCCTGTCCAGCCTGAATCTCGTCACAAAACTTTCTCTCTTGTCCTGCTTGACTCTAGTGCCAAAACTCTCTTTTATGTCCTGAGTGACTCTCTTACCAAGACTCTCTCTCCTGTCCTGCCTGAATCTCTTACCAAGACTCTCTCTCCTGTCCTCCCTGACTCTCGTCCAAAGCCTCTCTCTCCTGTCCTGCGAAACTCTCGACCCAGGTCCCTCTCTCAGTCCTGTTCAGCCTGACTCTCTTCCCAAGCCTCTATCTCTTATCCTGCTTGACTCTCGTCCTAAGCCTCTCTCTCCTGTCCCCCTGACTCTCGTCCTAAGCCCCTCTCTCTCTCTCATGTCCATCCTGATCCTCGCCCTAAGCATCTCTCTCCTGTCCTGCCTGACTCTCGTCCCAAGCCTGTCTCTCCTGTCCTGCCTGACTATCGTCGCAAGCCTCTCTCTCCTGTCCTGCCTGACTGTTGTCCCAAGCTTCTCACTGCTGTCCACCCTGACTCTCGTCAAAAGACCCTCCCTCTCTCATATCCAGACTGATCCTCGTCCCAAGCTTCTCTCTAGAGTCCTGCCTGACTCTCGTCGCAAGCCCCTTTCTTCTCTCAAGCCTGACTCTCGTCCCAATTCAATCTATCTTCCAATGTTCCTCCCGTCACAAGACTCTTTTTGCTGTCGTGCCTGACTCTCGTCCCAAACCTCTCTCTCCTGTCCTGCCTTACTGTCACCCAAAGCCTATCTCTCCTGTCCAGCCTGACTCTCGTCCCAATTCCATCTATCTCCCATGTCCCTCCTGATTCTCGTCCCAAGCCTATCTATTCTGTCCTGCCTGACTCTCGTTCCAGGACTCTCACTCCTGTCCTCCCTGACTCTTGTCCGAAGTCTCTCTCTCCTGTCAAGCCTTACTCTCGTCCCAAGAGCCTTTCTTCTGTCCTGTCCAGCCTTACTCTTGTCCCAAGTCCCTCTGTCTGTCCTGTCCAGCCTTACTCGCGTCCCAAGTCTTTCTCTCCTGTCCAACCTGACTCTTGTCTTAAGACTGTCCTGTCCTGCCTAACTCTCGTCTTAAGTCCCTGTCTCTGTCCTGTCCAGCCTGAAATTCGTCACAAGCCCCTCTCTCCTGTCCTCCTTGACCATCGTGCCAAAACTCTCTTTTATGTCCTGAGTGACGCTCTTACCAAGACTCTCTCCTGACCTGCCTGACTCTCGTCCAAAGCCTCTCTCTCTTGTCCTGCGTAACTCTCTTCCCAGGTCCCTCTCTCTATCCTGTCAAGCCTGACTCTCGTCTCAAGCCTCTCTCTCCTATCCTGCTTAACGCTCGTCCTAAGCCTCTCTATCCAATCCCCCTGACTCTCGTCCCAAGCCCATCTCTCTCTCATGCCCATCCTGATCCTCGTCCCAAGCATCTCTCTCCTGTCCTCCCTGACTCTCGTCCGAAGCCTCTTTCTCCTGTCATACCTGACTCTCGTCCCAAGTCTCTCTCTCCATTCCTATCTAACTGTCATCCCAAGCCTCTCTCTTCAGTCCTGCCTGACTCTCGTCCCAAGTCTCCCTCTCCTGACCTTCCTGACTTTCATCGCAAGCCTTTCTCTTCTCTCCTGCCTGACTCGCTTCCCAATCCTCTTTCTTCTTTCCAGCCTGACTCTCGTCCCAAGCCTCTCTCTCCTTATCTTGCCTGTCTCTTGTCCTAGGCCTCTATCTCCTGTCCACCATGACTCTCGTCCCAAGCCCCTCTCTCTCTCATCTCCAGCCTGATCCTAATCCCAAGCCTCTCTGTTATTTCCTGCGTGACTCTCGTCTCAAAACTCTCTCTCCTGTCCATCCTGACTCTCGTCCCAACCCTCTCTCTCCTGTCCTGCCTAACACTTGTCCCCGCCACTCTCTCCTGCCCTGCCTGACTCTCTCCTCAAGACTCTCTCTCCTCGCATTCCTGACTCTCGTCCCAAGCGTTTCTCTCCTATCCTGCCTGACTATCGTCCTAAGCCTCTCTCTCCTATACTGCCTGACTCTCGTCCCAACCCTCTCTCTACTGTCCTGCCTGACTCTCGCCCCAAGCCTCTCTCTCATGTCCTGCCTGACTCTCGTCTTAAGCCTCTCTCTCCTGTCCAGCCTGACTCTGGTCCCAAGCCTCTCTCTCCTGTCCTGCCTGACTTTTGTCACAAGCCTCTATCTCCTGTCCTGACTGATTCTCTCCTCCAGCCTCTCTCTCCTCTCAAGTCTGACTCTCGTCACAAGCGTCTCTATCCAGTCCTGCATAACTCTCGTCCTAAGCCTCTCCCTCCTGTCCTGCCTGATTCTCGTCCCATGCCTCTCCATCCTGTCCTGGCGGAGTCTCGTCCCAAGTCTCTCCTGTCCTGCCTGACTCTCGTCCCAAGCCTCTCTCTCCTGTCCTCCCTGACTCTCATCCCAAGCCTCTCTCTCCTGTCCTACCTGAATTTCTTCCCAAACCTCTCTCTCCTTTCCTGCCTGACAATAGTCCCAAGTCTTTCCCTCCTGTCCTGCCTAACTCTCGTCCCAAGCCTCTCTTTCCTCTCCAGCCTGACTCGCTTTCAAATACTCTCTCTTCTGTCCTGATTGACACTCGTCCCAAGCCTCTCTCTCCTGTCCAGGATTACTCTCGTCCCAAGAGCCTCTCTCCTGTACTGTCCAGCCTGAGTCTCGTCCCAAGCCTCTCTCTCCTGTCCTGCCTGACTCTCGTCCCAAGCCCCTCTTTCTCTCCTGTGCAGCTTGACTCTCGTGCCAATCCTCTCTCTGTAGTCCTACCTGACTCCCGTCACAAGACTCTTTTTCCTGTCGTGCCTGACTCTCGTCCCAAACCTCTCTCTCCTGTCCTGCCTTACTGTCGTCCTAAAGCTATCTCACCTGTCCAGCCTGACTCTCGTCCCAATTCAATCTATCTCCCAATGATCCTCCTGATTCTCGTCCTAAGCCTCTCTATTCTGTCCTGCCTGAGTCTCGTTCCAGGCCTCTCTCTCCTGTCCTCCTTGACTCTCGTCCGAAGTCTCTCTCTCCTGTCAAGCCTTACTCTCGTCCCAAAAGCCTTTCTTCTATCCTGTCCACCCTTACTCTTGTCCCAAGTCCCTCTCTCTGTCCTCTTCAGCCTGACTCGCGTCCCAAGTCTTTCTCTCCTGTCCAACCTGACTCTTGTCCTAAGCCTCTTCTGTCCTGCCTAACTCTCGTCCCAAGTCACTCTCTCTGTCCTGTCCAGCCTGAATCTCGTCACAAGCCCCTCTCTCCTGTCCTCCTTGACTCTCGTGCCAAAACTCTCTTTTATGTCCTGAGTGACTCTCTTACCAAGACTCTCTCTCCTGTCCTGCCTGACTCTCGTCCAAAGCCTCTCTCTCTTGTCCTGCGTAACTCTCGTCACAGGTCCCTCTCTCTGTCCTGTCCAGCCTGACTCTCGTCCAAAGCCTCTCTCTCTTGTCCTGCGTAACTCTCGTCCCAGGTCCCTCTCTCTGTCCTGTCCAGCCTGACTCTCGTCCCAAGCCACTCTCTCCTGTCCTGCTTAACGCTCGTCCTAAGCCTCTCTCTCCTGTCCCCCTGACTCTCGTCCCAAGCCCATCTCTCTCTCATGTCCATCCTGATCCTCATCCCAAGCCTCTCTCTCCTCTCCTGCCTGACTCTCGTCCCAAGCCTGTCTCTCCTGTCCAGCCTGACTCTCGCCCCAAGCCTCTCTCTCCTGTCCTGCCTGACTGTCGTCCCAAGTTTCTCACTCCTGTCCACCCTGACTCTCGTCCCAAGCCCCTCCCTCTCTCATGTCCAGCCTGATCCTCGTCCCAAGCTTCTCTCTACAGTCCTGCCTGACTCTCGTCGCAAGACTCTTTCTTCTCTCAAGCCTGACTCTTGTCCTAAGCTCCTCTCTCTCTTCTGTCTAGCCTGAGTCTCGTCACGAGCCCCTCTCTCCTCTCCTGCCTGACTCTCGTGCCAAAACTGCCTCTCTTGTCATGCCTGACTCTTTACCCAAGCCTCTCTCTCCTGTTCTGCCTTACTGTCGTCCCAAGCTTCTCTCTCCCATCCTTCCTGAATCTCGTCCCAACAGTCTCTCTCATATCCTGCTTGACTCCATTCCCAAGCATCTCTCTAGTCCTGCCTGACTCTTGTCCCAGGCTTTTCTCTCCTGTCCTGCCTAACTCTCGTGCCAAGACTTTCTCTCTTGTCCTGCCTCATTCTCGTCCTAAGCTTCTCTCTTCTGTCCTTCCTGACTTTCGTCACAAACCTCTCTCTCCTTTCCTGCCTGACTATAGTCCCAAGACTGTCTCTCTTGTCCAGCCTGACTCTCGTCCCAAGCCTCTCTCTCCTATCGTGCCTGACTCTTGTTCCAATTCTCTCTCTCATGTCGTACCTGACTGTCGTCCCAAGACTCTCTCTCCTCTCCTGACTGACTCTCGTCCCAACCCTCTCTCTCCTGTCCGCCTAACTCTCGTCCCAAGCATCTCTCTCCTGTCCTGCCTGACTCTCGTAGCAAGACTTTCTATCTTGCCCTGCCTGACTCTCTTCCTAAGCCTCTCTCTTCATTTCTGCCTGACTCTTGTCCTAAGCCTCTCTCTCCTGTCCTGGATGACTCTCGTTCTAAGCCTCTCTCTCTCCTGTCCACCCTGATTTTCGTCCCAAGCCCCTCCCTCTCTCCTGTCGTGCCTGATACTCATCCCAAGCCTCTCTCTCCAGTCCTGCCTGACTCTCGTCCCAAGCCTCTCTCTCCTCTCATGCCTGACTCTAGTCATAATCGTCTCTCTCCTGTCCTGCCTCACACTCGTTCTAAGCATCTCTCTCCTGTCGTTCCTGACTCGCGTCCCAAGCCTCTCTCTCCTACCGTGCCTGACTCTCGTCTTAAGCCTCTCTCTCCTGTACTCCCTGATTCCCTCCTCAAGCCTATCTCTCCTCTCAAGCTCGTCTCTCGTACCAAGTGTCTCTCTCCTGTCTTTCCTGACTATCGTTCTAGGCCTCTCTCTCCTGTCTTGTCTGACTCTCGTCCCAAGGATGTCTCTCCTCTCCTGCCTGACTCTCAACCTAAACCTCTCTGTCCAGTCATCCCTGACTCTCGTCCCAAGCCTCTCTCTCCCGTTATACCTGACTCTCGTCCCAAGTCTCTCTCCAGTCCTACCTGACTCTCATCCCAATCCTCTCTCTCCTGTCCTGCCTGACTCTCCTCCCAAGTCTCTCTTTCCTGACCTGCCTGACTTTCGTCCCAAGCCACTCTCTTCTCTCCTGCCCGACTCGTTTCCCAAGCCTCTTTCTTCTCTCCAGCCTGACTATCGTCCCAAGCCTCTCTATCCTTGTCTTGCCTGACTCTCGTCCTATGCCTCTCTCTCCTGTACACCCTGACTCTCGTCACAAGCCCCTCTCTCTCTCAAGTCCAGCCTGATCTAATCCCAACCCTCTCTGTCCTTTCCTGCGTGAATCTCGTCTCAAGACTCCTTCTCCTGTCCATCCTGACTCTCGTCCCAACCCTCTCTCTAATGTCCTGCCTAACACTTGTCCCCGCCACTCTCTCCTGTCCTGCCTGACTATCTCCTCAAGACATATTCTCCTCGCATTCCTGACTCTCGTCCCAAGCGTTTCTCTCATATCCTGCCTGACTCTCGTCCTAAGCCTCTCACTCCTATCCTGCCTGACTCTCGTCCCAACCCTCTCTCTACTGTCCTGCCTAACTCTCGTTCCAAGCCTCTCTCTCCTGTCCTACCTGACTCTCGTCTTAAGCCTCTCTCTCCTGTAAAGCCTGACTCTGGTCCCAAGACCCTCTCTCCTCTCCTGACTGACTTTTGTCCCAAGCCTCTATCCTGTCCTGCCTGATTATCTCCTCCATCCTCTCTCTCCTCTCAAGCCTGACTCTAGTCAGAAGCGTCTCTCTCCAGTCCTGCATAACTCTCGTCCTAAGCCCATCTCTCCTGTCCTGCCTTAGTATCGTCCCATGCCTCTCCCTCCTGTCCTGCTTGACTCTCGTCCCAAGTCTCTCTCTCCTGTCCTGCCAGACTCTCGTCCCAAGACTCTCTCTCCTGTTCTGCCTGACTCTCGTCCCAAGCCTCTCTCTCCTGTCCTACCTGACTTTCTTCCCAAACCTCTCTCTCCTTTCCTGCCTGACAATAGTCCCAAGTCTTTCCCTCCTGTCCTCTTATAACTCTCGTCCCAAGCCTCTCTTTCCTCTCCAGCCTGACTCGCTTTCAAATCCTCTCTCTCCTGTCCTGCTTGACACTCGTCCTAAGCCTCTCTCTCCTGTTCAGGATTACTCTCGTCCCAAGAGCCTCTCTCCTGTACTGTCCAGCCTGACTCTCGTCCCAAGCCTCTCTCTCCTGTCCTGCCTGACTCTCGTCCCAAGCCCCTCTTCCTCTCCTGTGCAGCTTGACTCTCGTACCAATCCTCTCTCTGCAGTGCTACCTGACTCCTGTCACAAGACTCTTTCTCCTGTCGTGCCTGACTCTCGTCCCAAGCCTCTCTCTCCTGTCCTGCCTTACTGTCGTCCTAAGCCTATCTCTCCTGTCCAGCCTGACTCTCGTCCAAATTCCATCTATCTCCCATGTCCCTCCTGATTCTCATCCTAAGCCTCTCTCTCCTGTCCTGCCTGACTCTCGTTCCAGGCCTCTCTCTTCTGTCCTCCCTGACTCTCGTCCGAAGTCTCTCTCTCCTGTCAAGCCTTACTCTCGTCCCAAGAGCCTTTCTCCTGTCCTGTCCAGCCTTACTCTTGTCCCAAGTCCCTCTCTCTGTCCTGTCCAGCCTGACTCGCGTCCCAAGTCTTTCTCTCCTTTCCAACCTGACTCTGTCCTAAGCCTCTCTCTCCTGTCCTGCCTAATTCTCGTACCAAGTCCCTCTCTCTGTCCTGTCCAGCCTGAATCTCGTCACAAACCTCTCTCTCCTGTCCTGCTTGATTCTCGTGCCAAAACTCACTTTTATGTCTCGAGTGACTCTCTTACCAAGACTCTCTTTCGTGTCCTGAATGACTCTCGTCTAAACCCTTTCTCTCCTGTCCTGCGAAACTCTCGTCCCAGGTCCCTCTCTCAGTCCTGTCCAGCCTGACTCTCTTCACAAGCCTCTCTCTCCTATCCAGCTTGACTCTCGTCCAAAGCCTCTCTCTCCTGTTCCCCTGACTCTCGTCCCAAGCCCCTCTCTCTCTCATGTCCATCCTGATCCTCGCCCCAAGCCTCTCTCTCCTGTCCTGCCTGACTCTCCTCCCAAGCCTGTCTCTCCTGTCCTGCCTGACTCTCGTCGCAAGCCTCTCTCTCCTGTCCTGCCTGACTGTCGTCCCAAGTTTCTCACTCCTGTCCACCCTGACTCTCGTCCCAAGACCCTCCCTCTCTCATGTCCAGACTGATCCTCGTCCCAAGCTTCTCTCTACAGTCCTGCCTGACTCTCGTCGCAAGCCTCTTTGTTCTTTCAAGCCTGACTCTCGTCCCAAGACCCTCTCTCTCTCTCCTGTCTAGCCTGATTCTCGTCCCGAGCCTCTCTCTCCTGTCCTGCCTGACTCTCGTGCCAACACTCTCTTGTACTGCCTGACTCTCTACCCAAGCCTCTCTCTCATGTCCTGCCTGACTCCCTTCCCAAGCATCTCTCCAGTTCTTCCTGACTCTTGTCCAAGGCGTTTCTCTCCTGTCCTGCCTAACTCTCGTGCCAAGACTTTCTCTCTTGTCCTGCCTCACTCTCGTCCCAGGCTTCTCTATTCTGTCCTTCCTGATTTTCGTCACAAACCTCTCTTTCCTTTCCTGTCTGACTATAGTCCCAAGCCTGTCTCTCTTGTCCAGCCTGACTCTCGTCCCAAGCCTCCCTTTCCTGTCGTGCCTGACTCTCGTTCCAATTCTCTCTCTCCTGTCCTGCCTGACTGTCGTCTTAAGACTCTCTCTCCTCTCCTGACAGACTCTCGTCCCAACCCTCTCTCTCCTGTCCTGCCTGACTCTCATGCCAAGACTTTCTCTCTTGCCCTGCCTGACTCTCTTTCTCAGCCTCTCTCTTCGTTCCTGCCTGACTCTTGTCCTAAGCCTCTCTCCCCTGTCCTGGCTGACTCTCGTTCTAAGCTTCTCTCTCCTGTCCACCCTGATTCTCGTCCCAAGCCCCTCCCTCTCTCATGTCCAGCCTGATCCTCCTCCGAAGCATCTCTCTCCAGTCCTGCCTGACTCTCGTCCCAAGCCTCTCTCTCCTCTCATGCCTGACTCTCGTCCCAATCGTCTCTCTCCTGTCCTGCCTCACACTCGTCCTAAGCATCTCTCTCCTGTCCTGCCTGACTCTCGCCCCAAACCCTCTCTCTCTTCTGTCGTTCCTGACTCTCGTCCCAAGCCTCACTCTGATACCGTGCCTGACTCTCGTCTTAAGCCTCTCTCTCCTGTCCTGCCTGATTCTCTCCTCAAGCCTATCTCTCCTCTCAAGCTTGTCTCTCGTACCAAGCGTCTCTCTCCTGTCTTGCCTTACTTTCGTCCTAAGCCTCATTCTCCTGTCTTGTCTGACTTTCGTCCCAAGGATCTCTCTCCTCTCCTGCCTGACTCTCGTCCTAAACCTCTCTCTGCAGTCCTGCCTGACTCTCGTCCCAAGCCTCTCTCTCCTGTCATACCTGACTCTCGTCTCAAGTCTGTCTCTCCAGTCCTACCTAACTGTCATCCCAAGCCTCTATCTCCTGTCCTGCCTGACTCTCGTCCCAAGTCTCTCTTTCCTGACCTGACTGACTTTCGTCCCAAGGCTCTCTCTTCTCTCCTGCCTGACTCGCTTCCCAAGCCTCTTTCTTCTCTCCAGCCTGACTTTCGTCCCAAGCCTCTCTCTCCTTGTCTTGCCTGACTGTAGTCCTAAGCCTCTCTATCCTGTCCAACCTGACTCTCGTCCCAAGCCCCTCTCTCTCTTATGTCCAGCCTGATCCTAATCCCAAGCCTCTTTGTCCTTTCCTGCGTGACTCTCGTCTCAAGACTCTCTCTCCTCTCCATCCTGACTCTAGTCCCAACCCTCTCTCTCCTGTCATGCCTAACACTTGTCCCCGCCACTCTCTCCTCTCCTGCCTGACTCTCTCCTCAAGACTCTCTATCCTCGCATTCCTGACTCTCGTCCCAAGCGTTTCTCTCCTATCCTGCTTGACTCTTGGCCTAAGCCTCTCTCTCCTGTCCTGACTGACTGTCGTCCCAACCCTCTCTCTACTGTCCTGCCTGACTCTCGTGCCAAGCCTCTCTCTCCTGTCCTGCCTGACTCTCGTCCTAAGCCTCTCTCTCCTGTCCTGCCTGACTCTCGTCCCATGCCTCTCCCTCCTGTCCTGCCTGACTCTCGTCATGAGTCTCTCTCTCCTGTCCTGCCTGACTCTCGTCCCAAGCCTCTCTCTCCTGTCCTACATGACTTTAATACCTTGCCTCTCTCTCCTGTCCTGCCTGACTCTCGTCACAAGCGTCTATCTCCAGTCCTGCATATCTCTCGTCCTAAACCTCTCTCTCCTGTCCTGCCTGACTCTCGTCCTATGCCTCTCTCTCCTTTCCTGCCTGACAATAGTCCCAAGTCTTTCCCTCCTGTCCTGCCTAACTATCGTCCCAAGCCTCTCTTTCCTCTCCAGCCTGATTCGTTTTCAAATCCTCTTTCTCCTGTCCTGCTTGACACTCGTCCCAAGCCTCTATCTCCTGTCCAGGATTACTCTCGTCCCAAGAGCCTCTCTCCTGTACTGTCTAACCTGACTCTCGTCCCAAGCCTCTCTCTCCTGTCCTGCCTGACTCTCGTCCCAACCCCTCTTTCTCTCCTGTGCAGCTTGACTCTCGTACCAATCCTCTCTCTGCAGTCCTACCTGACTCCCGTCACAAGACTCTTTCTCTGTCGTGCTTGACTCTCGTCCCAAACATCTCTCTCCTGTCCTGCCTTACTGTCGTCCTAAAACTATATCTCTTGTCCAGCCTTACTCTCGTCCCAATTCCATCTATCTCCCATGTCCCTCCTGATTCTCTTCCTAAGCCTCTCTATCCTGTCCTGCCTGACTCTCGTTCCAGGCCTCTCTCTCCTGTCCTCCCTGACTCTCGTCGGAAGTCTCTCTCTCATATCAAGCCTTACTCTCGTCCCAAGAGCCTTTCTCCTGTCCTGTCCAGCCTTACTCTTGTCCCAAGTTCCTCTCTCTGTCCTGTCCAGCCTGACTCGCGTCCCAAGTCTTTCTCTCCTGTCCAACCTGACTAATGTCCTAAGCCTCTCTCTCCTGTCCCGCCTAACTCTCGTCCCAAGTCCCTCTCTCTGTCCTGTCCAGCCTGAATCTCGTCACAAGCCTCTCTCTCCTGTCCTGCTTGACTCTCGTGCCAACACTCTCTTTTATGTCCTGAGTGACTCTCTTACCAAGACTCTCTCTCCTGTCATGCCTGAATCTCGTCCAAAGCCTCTTTCTCCTGTCCTGCGTAACTCTCGTCCCAGGTCCCTCTCTCTGTCCTGTCCAACCTGACTCGTCCCAAGCCTCTCTCTCCTATCCTGCTTGACTCTCGTCCTAAGCCTCTCTCTCCTGTCCCCTTGACTCTCGTACCAAGCCCCTCTCTCTCTCAAGTCCATCCTGATCCTCGTGCCAAGTCTCTCTCTCCTGTCCTGCCTGACTCTCCTCCCAAGCCTGTCTCTCCTGTCCTGCCTGACTCTCGTCCCAAGCCTCTCTCTCCTGTCCTACCTGCCTGTCGTCCTAAGCTTCTCACTCCTGTGTACCCTCACTCTCGTCCAAAGCCCCTCCCTCTCTCATGTCCAGCATGATCCTCGTCCCAAGCTTCTCTCTACAGTCCTGCATGACTCTCGTCTCAAGCCTCTTTCTTCTGTCAAGCCTGACTCTCGTCCTAAGCCCCAAGCCTCTCTCTCCTCACATGCCTGACTCTCGTCCCAATCGTCTCTCTCCTGTCCTGCCTCACCCTCGTCCTAAGCATCTCTCTCCTGTCCTGCCTGACTCTCGTCCCAACCCTCTTCTCTCCTGTCGTGCCTGACTCTAGTCCCAAGCCTCTTTCTCCTACTGTGCCTGACTCTCGTCTTAAGGCTCTCTCTCCTGTCCTGCCTGATTCTCTCCTCAAGCCTATCTCTCCTCTCAAGCGTTGGTCTCGTACCAAACGTCCCTATCCTGTCTTGCCTGACTTTCGTCATAAGCCTCTCTCTCCTGCCTTGTCTGACTCTCGTCCCAAGGGTCTCTCTCCTGTCCTGCCTGACTCTCGTTCTAAGCCTCTCGCTCCTGTCCTGCCTGACTGTCGTCCCAAGACTCTCTCTCCTGTCCTGCCTGACTCTCGTCCCAACCCTCTCTCTCTCCTATCCTGCCTGACTCTCATCCCAAGCCTCTCTCTCCTACCGTGCCTGACTCTCGTCTTAAGCCTCTCTCTCCTGTCCTGCCTTATTCTCTCCACAAGCCTATCCCTCCTCTCAAGCTTGTCTCTCGTACTGAGCGACTCTCTACTGTCCTGCCTGACTCTCGTCGTAAGCTTCTCTCTTCTGTCTTGTCTGACTCTCGTCCCAAGGCTCTCTCTCCTGTCCTGCCTGACTCTCGTTCTAAGCCTATATCTCCTGTCCACCCTGACCCTCGTCCGAAGCCCATTTCTCTCTCACGTCCAGCCTGCTCCTTTGTCCCAAGCCTCTCTCTCCTGTCCTGCCTGACTCTGTCCCAAGCTTCTCTCTAAACTCCTGATTCTTTCTTCAAGCCTCTGTTTCCTCTCATCCCAGACTCTGGCCTCAAGTGTGTCTCTCCAGTCCTGCCTGAATCTCGTCCTAAACCTCTCTCTCCAGTCCTGCCTGACTCTCGTTCCAAGCCTCTCTTTCCTCTCCAGCCTGATTCGTTTTCAAATCCTCTTTCTCCTGTCCTGCTTGACACTCGTCCCAAGCCTCTATCTCCTGTCCAGGATTACTCTCGTCCCAAGAGCCTCTCTCCTGTACTGTCTAACCTGACTCTCGTCCCAAGCCTCTCTCTCCTGTCCTGCCTGACTCTCGTCCCAACCACTCTTTCTCTCCTGTGCAGCTTGACTCTCGTACCAATCCTCTCTCTGCAGTCCTACCTGACTCCCGTCACAAGACTCTTTCTCTGTCGTGCTTGACTCTCGTCCCAAACATCTCTCTCCTGTCCTGCCTTACTGTCGTCCTAAAACTATATCTCTTGTCCAGCCTGACTCTCGTCCCAATTCCATCTATCTCCCATGTCCCTCCTGATTCTCTTCCTAAGCCTCTCTATCCTGTCCTGCCTGACTCTCGTTCCAGGCCTCTCTCTCCTGTCCTCCCTGACTCTCGTCGGAAGTCTCTCTCTCATATCAAGCCTTACTCTCGTCCCAAGAGCCTTTCTCCTGTCCTGTCCCGCCTAACTCTCGTCCCAAGTCCCTCTCTCTGTCCTGTCCAGCCTGAATCTCGTCACAAGCCTCTCTCTCCTGTCCTGCTTGACTCTCGTGCCAACACTCTCTTTTATATCCTGAGTGACTCTCTTACCAAGAGTCTCTCTCCTGTCCTGCCTGAATCTCGTCCAAAGCCTCTTTCTCCTGTCCTGCGTAACTCTCGTCCCAGGTCCCTCTCTCTGTCCTGTCCAACCTGACTCGTCCCAAGCCTCTCTCTCCTATCCTGCTTGACTCTCGTCCTAAGCCTCTCTCTCCTGTCCCCTTGACTCTCGTCCCAAGCCCCTCTCTCTCTCTCAAGTCCATCCTGATCCTCGTGCCAAGTCTCTCTCTCCTGTCCTGCCTGACTCTCCTCCCAAGCCTGTCTCTCCTGTCCTGCCTGACTCTCGTCCCAAGCCTCTCTCTCCTGTCCTGCCTGCCTGTCGTCCTAAGCCTCTCACTCCTGTGTACCCTCACTCTCGTCCAAAGCCCCTCCCTCTCTCATGTCCAGCATGATCCTCGTCCCAAGCTTCTCTCTACAGTCCTGCATGACTCTCGTCTCAAGCCTCTTTCTTCTGTCAAGCCTGACTCTCGTCCCAAGCCCCTCTCTCTCTCTCCTGTCCAGCCTGATTCTCGTCCCGAGCCTCTCTCTCCTGTCCTGCCTGACTCTCGTGCCAACACTCTCTCTCTTGTACTGCCTGACTCTCTACCCAAGCCTCTCCCACCTGTCCTGCCTGACTGTCGTCCCAAGCTTTTCTCTCCTATTCTGCCTGAATCTCATCCCAACCCTCTCTCTCATGTCTTGCCTGACTCCCTTCCCAAGCATCTCTCCAGTCCTGCCTGACTCTTGTCCCAGCCTTCTAACTCCTGTCCTGCCTAACTCTCGCGCCAAGACTTTCTCTCTTGTCCTGCCTCACTCTCGTCCCAAGCTTCTCTCTTCTGTACTTCCTGACTTTCGTCACAAACCTCTGTCTCCTTTCCTGCCTGACTATAGTCCCAATCCTGTCTCTCTTGTCCAGCCTGACTCTCGTCCCAAGCCTCTCTCTCCTATCGTGCCTGACTCTCGTTCCAATTCTTTCTGTCCTGTCCTGCCTGACTGTCGTCCAAAGACTCTCTCTCCTGTCCTGCCTGACTCTCGTCCCAAACCTCTCTCTCCTGTTCTACCTGACTCTCGTGCCAAGACTTCCTCTCTTGCCATGCCTGACTGTCTTCCTAAGCCACTCTCTTTATTCCAGCCTGACTCTTGTCCTAAGCCTTTCTCTCCTGTCCACCCTGATTCTCGTCCCAAGCCCCTCCCTCTCTCATGTCCAGCCCGATCCTCGTCCCAAGCCTCTCTCTCCAGTCCTGCCTGACTCTCGTCCCAAGCATCTCTCTCCTCACATGCCTGACTCTCGTCCCAATCGTCTCTCTCCTGTCCTGCCTCACCCTCGTCCTAAGCATCTCTCTCCTGTCCTGCCTGACTCTCGTCCCAACCCTCTCTCTCTCCTGTCGTGCCTGACTCTAGTCCCAAGCCTCTCTCTCCTACTGTGCCTGACTCTCGTCTTAAGGCTCTCTCTCCTGTCCTGCCTGATTCTCTCCTCAAGCCTATCTCTCCTCTCAAGGTTGTCTCTCGTACCAAACGTCCCTATCCTGTCTTGCCTGACTTTCGTCATAAGCCTCTCTCTCCTGCCTTGTCTGACTCTCGTCCCAAGGGTCTCTCTCCTGTCCTGCCTGACTCTAGTTCTAAGCCTCTCGCTCCTGTCCTGCCTGACTGTCGTCCCAAGACTCTCTCTCCTGTCCTGCCTGACTCTCGTCCCAACCCTCTCTCTCTCCTGTCCTGCCTGACTCTCATCCCAAGCCTCTCTCTCCTACCGTGCCTGACTCTCGTCTTAAGCCTCTCTCTCCTGTCCTGCCTTATTCGCTCCACAAGCCTATCCCTCCTCTCAAGCTTGTCTCTCGTACTGAGCGACTCTCTCCTGTCCTGCCTGACTCTCGTCGTAAGCTTCTCTCTCCTGTCCTGCCTGACTCTCGTTCTAAGCCTATATCTCCTGTCCACCCTGACTCTCGTCCCAAGCCCATCTCTCTCTCACGTCCAGCCTGTTCCTTTGTCCCAAGCCTCTCTCTCCTGTCCTGCCTGACTCTGGTCCCAAGCTTCTCTCTAAAGTCCTGATTCTTTCTTCAAGCCTCTGTTTCCTCTCATCCCAGACTCTGGCCTCAAGTGTGTCTCTCCAGTCCTGCCTGACTCTCGTCCTAAACCTCTCTCTCCAGTCCTGCCTGACTCTCGTTCCAAGCCTCTCTCTCCTCTCCTTCCTCACTCGCTTCCCAAGCCTCTTTCTTCTCTCCAGCCTGACTCTCGTCCCAAGCCTCTTTCTCCTTGTCTTGCCTGACTCTCGTCCTAGACCTCTCTCTGCTGTCCACCCTGACTCTCGGCCCAAGCCCCTCTCTCTCTCATGTCCAGCCTGATCCTTATCCCAAGCCTCTACGTCCTTTCCTGCGTGACTCTCGTCTCAAGACTCTCCCTCCTGTCCATCCTGGCTCTCGTCCCAACCCTCTATCTCCTGTCCTGCCAAAAACTTGTCCCGGGCACTCTCTCCTGTCCTGCCTTACTCTCTCCTCAAGCCTCTCTCTCCTCGCAAGTCTGACTCTCGTCCCAAGCGTTTCTCTCAAAAACAGCCTGACTCTCGTCCTAAGCCTCTCTCTCCTATCCTGCCTGACTCTCGTTCCAACCCTCTCTCTACTGTCCTGCCTGACTCTCGTGCCAAGTCTCTCTCTCCTATCCTTCCTGACTCTCGTCTTAAGCCTCTCTCTCCTGTCCAGCCTGACTCTGGTCCCAAGCCCCTCTCTCCTGTCCTGCCTGACTTTTGTCACAAGCCTCTATCTCCTGTCCTCCCTGATTCTCTCCTCCAGCCTCTCTCTCCTCTCAAGCATGACTCTCGTCACAAGCGTCTCTCTCCAGTCCTGTATAACTCTCGTCCTAAGCTTCTCTCTCCTTTCCTGCCTTACTCTCGTCCCATGCCTCTCCATTCTGTCCTGCCTGATTCTCGTCCCAAGAATCTCTCTCCTGTCCTGCCTGACTCTCGTCCCAACCCTCTCTTTCTCCTGAAATGCCTGACTCTCATCCCAAGCCTCTCTCTCCTACCGTGCCTTACTCTCGTCTTAAGCCTCTCTCTCCTGTCCTGCCGTATTCTCTCCTCAAGCCTATCTCTCCTCTCAAGCTTGTCTCTCGTACTGAGCGATTCTCTCCTGTCCTGCCTGACTCTCGTCGTAAGCTTCTCTCTCCTGTCTTGTCTGACTCTCGTCCCAAGGCTCTCTCTCTCCAATCCTGCCTGACTCTCGTTCTAAGCCTCTATCTCCTGTCCACCCTGACTCTCGTCCCAAGCCCATCTCTCTCTCACGTCCAGCCTGCTCCTTTGTCCCAAGCCTCTCTCTCCTGTCCTGCCTGACTCTGGTCCCAAGCTTCTCTCTAAAGTCCTGATTCTTTCTTCAATCCTCTGTTTCCTCTCATCCCTGACTCTCGTCTCAAGTGTGTCTCTCCAGTCCTGCCTGAGTCTCGTCCTAAACCTCTCTCTCCAGTCCTGCCAGACTCTCGTCCTAAACCTCTCTCTCCAGTCCTACCTGACTCTCGTCCCAAGCCTCTCTCTCCTGTCATACCTGACTCTCGTCCCAAATCTCTCTCTCTAGTCCTACCTGACTCTCATCAAAAGCCTCTCTCTCCTCTCCTGCTTCACTCGCTTCCCAAGCCTCTTTCTTCTCTCCAGCCTGACTCTCGTCCCAAGCCTCTCTCCTTGTCTTGCCTGACTCTCGTCCTAGACCTCTCTCTGCTGTCCACCCTGACTCTCGTCCCTAGCCCCTCTCTCTCTCATGTCCAGCCTGATCCTTATCCCAAGCCTCTCCGTCCTTTCCTGCGTGACTCTCGTCTCAAGACTCTCTCTCCTGTCCATCCTGGCTCTCGTCCCAACCCTCTATCTCCTGTCCTGCCTAAAACTTGTCCCGGGCACTCTCTCCTGTCCTGCCTTACTCTCTCCTCAAGACTCTCTCTCCTCGCAGGCCTGACTCTCGTCCCAAGCGTTTCTCTCCTAAACTGCCTGACTCTCGTCCTAAGACTCTCTCTCCTATCCTGCCTGACTCTCGTCCCAATCCTCTCTCTACTGTCCTGCCTGACTCTCGTGTCAAGCCTCTCTCTCCTGTCCTTCCTGACTCTCGTCTTAAGCCTCTCTCTCCTGTCCAGCCTGACTCTGGTCCCAAGCCCCTCTCTCCTGCCCTGCCTGACTTTTGTCACAAGCCTCTATCTCCTGTCCTGCCTGATTCTCTCCTCCAGCCTCTCTCTCCTCTCAAGCATGACACTCGTCACAAGCGTCTCTCTCCAGTCCTGCATAACTCTCGTCCTAAGCTTCTCTCTCCTGTCCTGCCTGACCCTCGTTCCATGCCTCTCCATCCTGTCCTGCCTGATTCTCGTCCCAAGTCTCTCTCTCCTGTCCTGCCTGACTCTCGTCCCAAGACTCTCTATCCTGTCCTGCCTGATTCTCGTCCCAAGCCTCTCTCTTCTGTCCTACCTGACTTTCTTCCCAAACCTTTCTCTCCTTTCCTGTCTGACAATAGTCCCAAGTCTTTCCCTCCTGTCCTGCCTAACTCTCGTCCCAAGCCTCTCTTTCCTCTCCAGCCTGACTCGCTTTCAAATCCTCTCTCTCCTGTCCTGCTTAACACTCGTCCCAAGCCTCTCTCTCCTGTTCAACATTACTCTCGTCCCAAGAGCCTCTCTCCTGTACTGTCCAGCCTGACTCTCGTCCCAACCCTCTCTCTCTTGTCCTGCCTGACTCGCGTCCTAAGCCCATCTTTCTTTCCTGTGCAGCTTGACTCTCGTACCAATCCTCTCTCTGCAGTCCTACCTGACTCCCGTCACAAGACTCTCTCCTGTCGTGCCTGACTCTCGTCCGAAGCCTCTCTCTCCTTTCCTGCCTTACTGTCGTCCTAAACCTATCTCTCCTGTCCAGCCTGACTCTCGTCTCAATTCCATCTATCTCCCATGTCCCTCCTAATTCTCGTCCTAAGCCTCTCTCTCCTGTCAAGCCTTATTCTCGTCCCAAGAGCCTCTCTCCTGTCCTGTCCAGCCTTACTCTTGTCCCAAGTCCCTCTCTCCATCCTGTCCAGCCTAAATCGCGTCTCAATTCTTTCTCTCCTTTCCAACCTGACTCTTGCCCTAAGACTCTCTCTCCTGTTCTGCCTAACTCTCGTCCCAAGTCCCTCTCTCTGTCGTGCCGCCTGAATCTCGCCACAAGCCTCTCTTTCCTGTCCTGCCTGACTCTCGTGCCAAAACTCTCTTTTATGTCCTGAGTGACTCTCTTACCAAGACTCTCTCTCCTGTCCTGCCTGACTCTCGTCCAAAGCCTCTCTCTCCTGTCCTGCGTAACTCTCGTCCCAGGTCCCTCTCTCTGTCCTGTCCAGCCTGACTCTCGCCCCAAGCCTCTCTCTCCTATCCTGATTGACTCTCGTCCTAAGCCTCTCTCTCCTGTCCCCCTGACTCTCGTCTGAAGCCCCTCTCTCTCTCATGTCCATCCCGATCCTCGTCCCAGGCCTGACTCTCGTCCTATGCCTCTATCTTCTGTCCTACCTTACTTTCGTCCCAATCCTCTCCCTCCGGTCCTGCCTGACTCTCGTCCCAACCATCTCTCTCCTGTCCTGCCTGACTGTCGTCCCAAGCTTCTCACTCCTGTCCACTATGACTCTCGTCCAAAGCCCATCCCTCTCTCATGTCCAGCCTGATCCTCGTCCCATGCCTCTCTCTATAGTCCTGCCTGACTCTCGTCGCAAGCCTCTTTGTTCTGTCAAGCCTGACTCTCGTCCCATGCAACTCTCTCTCTCCTGTCCAGCCTGATTCTCGTCCACAGCCTCTCTCTCCTGTCCTAACTGACTCTCGTGCCAACACTCTCTCTCTTGTACTGCCTGACTCTCTACCCAAGCCTCTTTCTCCTGTCCTGCCTGACTCTCGTCCTAAGCCCCTCTTTCTCTCCTGTGCAGCTTGACTCTCGTACCAATCCTCTCTCTGCAGTCCTAGCTGACTCCCGTCACAAGATCTCTCCTGTCGTGCCTGACTCTCGTCCCAAGCCTCTCTCTCCTGTCCTGCCTTACTGTCGTCCTAAACCTATCTCTCCTGTCCAGCCTGACTCTCGTCTCAATTCTATCTATCTCCCATGTCCCTCCTAATTCTCGTCCTAAGCCTCTCTCTCTCCTGTCCTGCGTGACTCTCGTTCGAGGGCTCTCTCTCTCATGTCCTCCCTGACTCTCGTCCGAAGTCTCTCTCTCCTGTCAAGCCTTACTCTCGTCCCAAGAGCCTCTCTCCTGTCCTGTCAAGCCTTACTCTTGTCCCAAGTCCCTCTCTCTGTCCTGTCCAGCCTAAATCGCGTCCCAAATCTTTCTCTCCTGTCCAACCTGACTCTTGCCTCTCTCCTGTACTGTCCAGCCTGACTCTTCTCCCAAGCCCTTCTTTCTCTCATGTGCAGCTTGACTCTCGTACCAATCCTCTCTCTGCAGTCCTACCTGACTCCCGTCGCAAGACTCTTTCTCCTGTCGTGCCTGACTCTCGTCCCAAGCCTCTCTCTCCTGTCCTGCTTACTGTCGTCATAAACCTATCTCCCCTGTCCAGCCTGACTCTCGTCCTCATTCCATCTATCTCCCATGTCCCTCCTGATTCTCGTCCTAAGCCTCTCTCTCCTGTCCTGCCTGACTCTCGTTCCAGGCTCTCTCTCCTGTCCTCCCTGACTCTCGTCCGAAGTCCCCTCTCTCTGTCAAGCCTTACTCTCGTCCCCAAAAGCCTTTCTCGTCCTGTCCACATTCTCTCTTCCAGGTCCTCTTCTGTCTCTCCAGCCTGACTTCGTCCCAAGCCTCTCTCTTCTTTCTTGCTGACTCTCGTCCTAAGGCCTCTCTCTGCTGTCCACCTGACTCTCGTCCCAAGTTCTCTTACCCCTGTCTGCCCTGATTCGTCCAAGACTTCTCCCTGTCTCCTGACTCTCTCCAACTTCTCTCCGTCCTACTGCTTTCTTCCCAACTCTCTCCCTTTCGCTGACTGTCCAACCCTCTCTCCTGTACTGCCTGACTCTCGTCCTAGCCTTTTTCTGCATGACTCGTCAACTCTCTCTCATCTTAGATCGTCACAAGTCTTCTTCTGTGACTCTGTCCAAGCTTTCTCTGTCTGCTTGGTCCAATTTTCTGTCCGCCTGCTCTCGTTCAACTTTTCTGTCTCCTAATCTCTCAGCTTCTTGTCCTGCGGACTTCGTTCAGCTCTCTCTCCTTCTCCCTGACTCTCGTCCAGTCTCTCTCTCTGTCAAGCTTCTCTCGTCCAGACCTCTCTCCTCGTCGCCTACTCTTGTCCAAGCTTTCTGCTGTCCGCTATCCGTCCAATTTCTCTCCTGTCCACCTCTCCTCTCTCTTTGTCCGCGATCTTCCAAGCCTTCTTCTCCTGTGCGCTGCCTCGTCCAATCTCTCTCTCGTCTACTGACTCCCTCCAAGACTCTTCCTTCGTGCTGACTTCGTCCAAGCTCTTCCTGTCGCTACTTCGTCTAACTATCTCCTTCCAGCTGACTTCGTCTCATTCCATTATCTCCATGTCCCTCTATTCTGTCTAAGCCTTTTCTGTCTGCCTGACTCTCGTTCCAGCCTCTCTCTCTGTCCTCTGACTTGTCGAAGTCTCTCTTCTGTCAGCTACTCTCGCCCAAAGCTTCTCCGTCTGTCCACTTATCTTGTCAAGCCCTCTCTCTGTCTGTCATATCGCGTCAATTCTTTTCAACTGACTTGTAACCTCTCTCCTGTCGCTACTTCGTCCAAGTCCCTCTCTCGTCTTCACTGATTGTCATAACTTCTCTCCTGTCCCTGACTTCGTCCAAACCTCTTTATGTCCTTGATCTCTCCAAGCTCTCTCTTCTGCTGACTCGTCCAAGCTCTCTTCCTGTCCGCACTTCGTCAGCCTCTTCGTCTGTCCTCTCGCAGCTTCTCTTTTCTGCTGCTTCGTCAACTCTCTTCGTCCTACTCTTCCCAGCCTCTTCTCTCTCTGTCTCTATCTCGTCCAGCCACTCTCCTGTCGCTGACTCTGTCATTTTCTCTCTGTGACTTGTCCAAGCTCTCTCTCTGTCCTATCCCTCCAAGCTCTTCTCTCTGATGTCCCAGCTCTCTCTGTCTGCTAACTGTCAAGCTCTATCTGCTGCTGACTTTCCAGCCTCTCTCTTCTTCCCTATTGTCAACTTCCTTCCCGACCTCGTCAACCTCTCTCTTCACCTGACCGTCAGCTCCTCTGTCCTACTTGTCAAGCTTCTCTCCTGTCCGCTGATTTCGTCAAGCCTCTCTTTTCGCTGACTGTCATTTCTCGTTACCTCTCGTCCCAGCCTCCTCTTATGTCCTGATCTCGCCCAAGTCCTCCTCTGACTCTCGTGCATTTCTACGACTTTCCAGCTCTCTCTTGTGTCTGTCGCCCTCTCTCTTCTGCTGACGTCCACCTCTTTCTTACTGCTGATTCAAGCCTTTCGTCTGCGCTGTCCCAAGCTTCTCTCTCCTATTATCCCTGAATCTCGTCCAACATTCTCTCATGTCCTGCTGACTCCCTTCCCAAGCATCTCTACAGTCATGCCTAACTATTGTCCCAGGCTTCTCTCTCCTGTCCTGCCTAACTCTCGTGCCAAGACTATCTCTCTTGTCCTGCCTCAATCTCGTCCAAGCTTCTTCTCCTGTACTTCCTGACTTTCGTCACAAACCTCTCTCCTTCCCGTCCACTCTCTCACATGTCCAGCCTGATTCTCGTCCAGAGCCTCTCTCTCCTGTCCTGCCTGACTCTCGTGCCAACACTCTCTCTCTTGTACTGCCTGACTCTTTATCCAAGCCTCTCTCTCCTGTCCTGCCTGTCTGTCGTCCCAATCTTCTCTCTCTATCCTGCCTGAATCTCGTCCCAACCCTCTCTCTCATATACTGCCTGACTCCCTTCCCAAGCATCTCTCCAGTCCTGCCTGACTCTTGTCCCATGCCTCTCTCTATCCTGCCTGAATCTCGTCCCAACCCTCTCTCTTATATACTGCCTGACTCCCTTCCCAAGCTTCTCTCCAGTCCTGCCTGACTCTTGTCCCAGGCTTCTCTCTCCTGTCCTGCCTAACTCTCGTGCCAAGACTTTCTCTCTTGTCCTGCCTCACTCTCGTCCTAAGCTTCTCTCTCCTGTCATTCCTGACTTTCGTCACAAACCTATCTCTCCTTTCCTGCCTGACTATAGTCCCAAGCCTGTCTCTCTTGTCCAGCCTGACTCTTGTCCCAAACCTCTCTCTCCTGTCGTGCCTGACTCTCGTTCCAATTCTCTCTCTCTTGTCTTGGCCTGAATGTCGTCACAAGCCTCTCTCTCCAGTGATGCCTGGCCGTCGTCCCAAGCTTCTCTCTCCTGTCCACCCTCACTCTCATCCCAAGCCCCTCCCTCTCTCATGTCCAGCCTGATCCTCGTCCCAAGCTTCTCTCTAGAGTCCTGCCTGACTCTCGTCGCAAGCCTCTTTCTTCTGTAAAGCCTGACTTTCGTCCAAATCCCCTCTCTCTCTCCTGTCCAGCTTGATTCTCGTCTCGAGCCTCTCTCTCCTGTCCTGCCTGACTCTCGTGCCAACACTCTCTCTCTTGTACTGCCTGACTGTCTACCCAAGAATCTCTCTCCTGTCCTGCCTGACTGTCGTCCCAAGCTTCTCTCTCCTATCCTGCCTGAATCTCGTCCCAAGCCTCTCTCTCCTGTCTTGCTTGACTCTCGTTACAATTCTCTCTATCCTGTCCTGCCTGACTGTCGTACAAAGACTCTCTCTCCTGTCCTGCCTGACTCTCGTCCCAACCCTCTCTCTCCTATCCTGCTTGACTCTCGTCCTAAGCCTATCTCTCCTGTCCCCCTAACTCTCGTCCAAAGCCCCTCTCTCTCTCATGTCCATCCTGATCCTCGTCCCAAGCCTCTCTCTCCTGTCCTGCCTGACTCTCGTCCCAAGCCTCTATCCAATGTCCTGCCTGAATCTCGTCCAATGCCTCTCTCTTCTGCCCTCCCTTACTTTCGTCCCAATCCTCTCTCTCTTGTCCTGCCTGACTCTCGTCCCAACCATCTCTCTCCTGTCCTACCTGACTGTCGTCCCAAGCTTCTCACTCCTGTCCACCCTCACTCTCATCCATAGCCCCTCCCTCTCTCATGTCCAGCCTGATCTTCGTCGCAAGCCTCTCTCTATAGTCCTGCCTGACTCTCGTCGCAAGCTTCTTTCTTCTGTCAAGCCTGACTCTCGTCCCAAGCTCTCGTCCACTCTCTCTCATGTCCAGCCTGATTCTCGTCCAGAGCCTCTCTCTCCTGTCCTGCCTGACTCTCGTGCCAACACTCTCTCTCTTATACTGCCTGACTCTCTACCCAAGCCTCTCTCTCCTGTCCTGCCTGTCTGTCGTCCCAAGCTGCTATCTCTATCCTGCCTGAATCTCGTCCCAACCCTCTCTCTCATATACTGCCTGACTCCCTTCCCAAGCATCTCTCCAGTCCTGCCTGACTCTTGTCCCAGGCTTCTCTCTCCTGTCCTGCCTAACTCTCGTGCCAAGACTTTCTCTCTTGTCCTGCCTCACTCTCGTCCTAAGCTTCTCTCTCCTGTCATTCCCGACTTTCGTCACAAACCTATCTCTCCTTTCCTGCCTGACTATAGTCCCAAGCCTGTCTCTCTTCTCCAGCCTGACTCTTGTCCCAAACCTCTCTCTCCTGTCGTGCCTGCCTCTCGTTCCAATTCTCTCTCTCTTGTCTTGGCCTGACTGTCGTCACAAGCCTCTCTCTCCAGTGCTGCCTGGCCGTCGTCCCAAGCTTCTCTCTCCTGTCCACCCTCACTCTCATCCCAAGCCCCTCCCTCTCTCATATCCAGCCTGATCCTCGTCCCAAGCTTCTCTCTACAGTCCTGCCTGACTCTCTTCGCAAGCCTCTTTCTTCTGTGAAGCCTGACTATCGTCCAAATCCCCTCTCTCTCTCATGTCCAGCTTGATTCTCGTCTCGAGCCTCTCTCTCCCGTCCTGCCTGACTCTCGTGCCAACACTCTCTCTCTTGTACTGCCTGACTCTCTACCCAAGCCTCTCTCTCCTGTCCTGCCTGACTGTCGTCCCAAGCTTCTCTCTCCTATCCTGCCTGAATCTCGTCCCAAGCCTCTCTCTCCTGTCTTGCTTGACTCTCGTTACAATTCTCTCTATCCTGTCCTGCCTGACTGTCGTCCAAAGACTCTCTCTCCTGTCCTGCCTGACTATCGTCCCAACCCTCTCTCTCCTGTCTTGCCTGACTCTCGTTCCAATTCTCTCTCTCCTGTCCTGCTGACTCATCCAAAGACTCTCTCTCCTGTCCTGCCTGACTCTCGTCCCAACCCTCTCTCTCCTGTCCTGCCTGACTCTCGTCCCATGCATCTCTCTCCAGTCCTGCCTGACTCTCGTGACAAGACTTTCTATCTTGCCCTGCCTGAATCTCTTCCAAAGCCTTTCTCTTCATTCCTGCCTGACTTATGCCCTAAGCCTCTCTCTCCTGTCCTGCCTTACTCTCGTTCTTAACCTCTCTCTCCTGTCCACCCTTACTCTCGTCCCAAGCCCCTCCCTCTCTCATGTCCAGCCTGATGCTCGTCCCAAGCCCCTCCCTCTCTCATGTCCAGCCTGATGCTCGTCCCAAGCCTCTCTCCAGTCCTGCCTGACTCTCGTCCCGAGACTCTCTCTCCTCTCATGCCTGACTCTTCTCCCAATCGTCTCTCTCCTGTCCTGCCTCACCCTCGTCCTAAGCATCTCTCTCCTGTCCTGCCTGACTCTCGTCCAAACCCTCTCTCTCTCCTGCCGTGTCTGACTCTCGTCCCAAGCCTCTCTCTCCTATCGTGCCTGACCGTCTTAAGACTCTCTCTCCTGTCCTGCCTTATTCTCTCCTCAAGCTTATCTCTCCTCTCAAGCTTGTCTCTCGTACCATGCGACTCTCTCCTGCCCTGCCTGACTCTCGTCCTAAGCCTCTCTCTCCTATCTTGTCTGACTCTAGTCCCAAACCTCTCTCTCCTTATCTTGCCTAACTCTCGTCCTATGCCTCTCTGTGCTGTCCACCCTGACTCTCGTTCCAATCCCCTCTCTCTCTCATGTGCAGCCTGATCCTAATCCCAAGCCTCTCTGTCCTTTCCTGCGTGACTCTCGTCTCAAGCCTCTCTCTCATGTCCATCCTGACTCTCGTCCTAACCCTCTCTCTCCTGTCCTGCCTAACACTTGTCCCCGGCACTCTCTCCTGTCCTGCCTGACTCTCTCCTCAAGCCTCTCTCTCCTCGCATGCCTGACTCTCGTCCAAAGCATTTCTCTCCTATCTAGCCTGACTGTCGTCCTAAGGCTCTCTCTCCTACCCTGTCTGACTCTCGTCCCAACCCTCTCTCTACAGTCCTGCATGACTCTCGTCCCAGGCCTCTCTCTTCTGTCCTGCCTGACTCTCGTCTTAAGCCCCTCTCTCCTGTCCAGCCTGACTCTGGTCCCAAGCCCCTCTCTCCTGTACTGCCTGACTTTTGTCACAATCCTCTATCTCCTGTCCTGCATGATTCTCTCTTCCAGCCTCTCTCTCCTCTCAAGCCTGACTCTCGTCAAAACCGTCTCTCTCCAGTCCTGCATAACTCTCCTCCTAAGCCTCTCTCTCCTGTCCTGCCTGACTCTCGTCCAATGCCTCTCCCTCCTGTCCTGACTGACTCTTGTCCCAAGTCTCTCTCTCCTGTCCTGCCTGAGTCTCGTCCCAAGCCTCTCTCTCCTGTCCTGCCTGACTCTCGTCCCAAACCTCTCTCTCCTGTCCTACCTGACTTCCTTCCAAAACCTCTCTCTCCTTTCATGCCTGACAATAGGCCCAAGTCTTTCCCTTCTGTCCTGCCTAACTCTCGTCCCAAGCCTCTCTTTCCTCTCCAGCCTGACTCGCTTTCAAATCCTCTTTCTCCTGTCCTGCTTGACACTCGCCCCAAGCCTCTCTCTCCTGTCCAGGATTACTCTCGTCCCAAGAGCCTCTCTCCTGTACTATCCAGCCTGACTCTCGTCCCAAGCCTCTCTCTCCTATCCTGCCTGACTCTCGTCCCAAGCCCCTCTTTCTCTCCTGTGCAGCTTGACTCTCGTACCAATCCTCTCTCTGCAGTCCTACCTGACTCCGGTCACAAGACTTTTTCCTGTCTTGCCTGACTCTCGTTCCAAGCCTCTCTCTTCTGTCCTGCCTTACTGTCGTCCTAAACCTATCTCTGTCCTAAACCTATCTCCTGTCTAGCCTGACTATCGTCCCAATTCAATCTATCTCCCATGTCCCTCGTGATTCTCTTCCTAAGCCTCTCTCTCCTGTCCTGCCTGACTCTCGTTCCAGGCCTCTCTCTCCTGTCCTCCCTATCTCTCGTCCGAAGTCTCCCTCTCCTGTCAAGCCTTACTCTCGTCCCAAGAGCCTCTTTCCTGTCCTGTCCAGCCTGACTCTCGTGCCAAGCCTCTCTCTCCTATCCTGCTTGACTCTCGTCCTAAGCCTCTCTCTCCTGTCCCCTTGACTCTCGTCAGAAGCCACTCTCTCTCTCATGTCCATCCTGATCCTCATCCCAAGCGTCTCTCTCTTGTCCTGCCTGACTCTCGTCCCAAGTCTCTCTCTCCTGTCAAGCCTTACTCTCGTCCCAAGCCTCTCTCTCCTGTCCTGCCTTACTTTCGTCCCAATCCTTTCTCTCCTGTCCTACCTGATTTTCTTCCCAAACCTCTCTCTCCTTTCCTGCCTGACAATGAGTCCCAAGTCTTTCCCTCCTGTCCTGCCTAACTCTCGTCCCAAGCCTCTCTTTCCTCTCTTGCCTGACTCGCTTTCAAATTCTCTCTCTCCTGTCCTGCTTGACACTCGTCCCAAGCCTCTATCTCCTGTCCATGATTACTCTGGTCCCAAGAGCCTCTCTCCTGTACTGTCCAGCCTGACTCTCGTCCCAAGCCTCTCTTTCCTGTCCTGCCTGACTCTCGCCCCAAGCCCCTCTTTTTCCCCTGTGCAGCTTGACTCCGTACAAATCCTCTCTCTGCAGTCCTACCTGACTCCCGTCACAAGACTCTTTCTCCTGTCGTGCCTGACTCTCCTCCTAAACCTCTCTCTCCTGTCCTGCCTTACTGTCGTCCTAAACCTATCTCTCCTGTCCAGCCTGACTCTTGTCCCAGTTCCATCTATCTCCCATGTCCCTCCTGATTCTCGTCCTAAGCCTCTCTCTCCTGTCCAGCCTGACTCGCGTCCCAAGTCTTTCTCTCCTGTCCAACCTGACTCTTGTCCTAAGCCTCTCTCTCCTGTCCTGCCTAACTATCGTCCTAAGTCCCTCTCTCTGTCCTGTCCAGCCTGACTCTCGTCACAAGCCTCTCTCTCCTGTCCTGCCTGACTCTCGTGCTAAAACTCTCTTTTATGTCCTAAGTGACTCTCGTACCAAGACTCTCTCTCCTGTACTGCCTGCATCTCGTCCAAAGCCTCTCTCTCCTGTCCTGCGTAACTCTCGTCCCAGGTCCCTCTCTCTGTCCTGTTGAGCCTGACTCTTGTCATAAGCCTCTCTCTCCTATCCTTCTTGACTCTCGTCCTGAGCCTCTGTCTCCAGTCCCCCTGACTCTCGTCCTAAGTCCCTCTCGCTCTCATGTCCATCCTGATCCTCGCCCCAAGACTCTCTCTCCTGTACTGCCTGACTCTCGTCCCAAGACTCTATCTAATGTCCTGCCTGACTCTCGTCCTATTCCTCTCTCTCGTCCCCAGGCTTCTCTCTCCTGTCCTGCCTAACTCTCGTGCCAAGACTTTCTCTCTTGTCCTGCCTCACTCTCGTCCTAAGCTTCTCTCTCCTGTCCTTCCTGACTTTCGTCACAAACCTCTCTCTCCTTTCCTGACTGACTATAGTCCCAAGCCTGTCTCCCTTGTCCAGCCTGACTCTTGTCCCAAGCCTCTCTCTCCTGTCGTGCCTGACTCTCGTTACAATTCTCTCTCTCTTATCCTGCCTGCCTGTCGTCAAAAGCCTCTCTCTCCTGTGCTGCCTGGCTGTCGTCCCAAGCTTCTCTCTCCTGTCCACCCACACTCTCATTCCAAGCCCCTCCCTCTCTCATGTCCAACCTGACACTCGTCCCAAGCTTCTCTCTACAGTCCTGCCTGACTCTTGTCGCAAGCCTCTTTCTTCTGTCAAGCCTGACTCTCGTCCCAAGACCCTCTCTCTCTCCTGTCCAGCTTGATTCTCGTCTCGAGCCTCTCTCTCCTGTCCTCCCTGACTCTCGTGCCAACACTCTCTCTCTTGTACTGCCTGACTCTCTACGCAAGCCTCTCTCTCCTGTCCTGCCTGACTGTCGTCCCAAGCTTCTCTCTCCTATCCTGCGTGGATCTCGTCCCAAGCCTCTCTCTCCTGTCTTGCCTGACTCTCGTTCCAATTCTCTCTCTCCTGTCCTGCCTGACTGTCGTCCAAAGACTCTCTCTCCTGTCCTGCCTGACTCTCGTCCCAACCCTCTCTCTCCTGTCCTGCCTGACTCTTGTCCTAAGCCTCTCTCCCCTGTCCTGCTTGACTCTCGTTCTAAGCTTCTCTCTCCTGTCCACCCTGATTCTCGTCCCAAGCCCCTCAATCTCTCATGTCCAGCCTGATCCTCGTCCCAAGCATCTCTCTCCAGTCCTGCCTGACTCTCGTCCCAAGCCTCCTCTCCTCTCACGCCTGACTCTCGTCCCAATCGTCTCTCTCCTGTCCGGCCTGACACTCGTCCTAAGAATCTCTCTCCTGTCCTGCCTGACTCTCGCCCCAACCCTCTCTCTCTCCTGTCGTTCCTGACTCTCGTCCCAAGCCTCTCTCTGATACCGTGCCTGACTCTCGTCTTAAGCCTCTCTCTCCTGTCCTGCCTGATTCTCTCCTCAAGCCTATCTCTCCTCTCAAGCTTGTCTGTCGTACCAAGCGTCTCTTTCCTGTCTTGCCTGACTCTCGTCCTAAACCTCTCTCCAGTCCTGCCTGACTCTCGTACCAAGCCTCTCTCTCGTGTCACACCTGACTCGTCACAAGTCTATCTCTCCAGTCCTAACTAACTCTCATCCCAAGCCTCTCTCTCCTGTCCTGCCTGACTCTCGTCCCAAGTCTCTCTTTCCTGACCTGCCTGACTTTCGTCTCAAGCCTCTCTCTTCTCTCCTGCCTGACTCGCTTCCCAAGCCTATTTCTTCTCTCCAGCCTGACTTTCGTCCCAAACCCCTCTCTCTCTTATGTCCAGCCTGATCCTAATCCCAAGCCTCTCTCTCCTGTCGTGCTTGACTCTCGTCCCAAGTCTCTCTCTCCTGTCCTGAATGACTCGTCACAAGACTCTCTCTCATGTCCAGCCTGACTCTCGTCCCATGCCTCTTTCTCCTGTCCTACCTGACTTCCTTCCCAAACCTCTCTCTTCTTTCCTGCCTGACAATGGTCCCAAGTCTTTCACTCCAGTCCTGCCTAACTCTCGTCCCAAGCCTCTCTTTCCTCTCCAGCCTGACTCGCTTTCAAATCCTCCCTCTCCAGTCCTGCATAACTCTCGTCCTAAGCCTCTCTCTCCTGTCCTGCCTGACTCTCATCCCATGCCTCTCCCTCCTATCCTGCCTGACTCTCGTCCCAAGTCTCTCCTGTCCTGCCTGACTCTCGTCCCAAGACTCTCTCTCCTGTCCTGCCTGACTCTCGTCCCAAGCCTCTTTCTCCTGTAATACCTGACTTTCTTCCCAAACCTCTCTCTCCTTTCCTGCCTGACAATAGTCCCAAGCCTCTCTCTCCTGTCCTGCCTAACTCTCGTGCCAAGACTTTCTCTCTTGTCCTGCCTCACTCTCGTCCTAAGCTTCTCTCTCCTGTCCTTCCTGACTTTCGTCACAAACCTCTCTCTCCTTTCCTGACTGACTATAGTCCCAAGCCTGTCTCCCTTGTCCAGCCTGACTCTTGTCCCAAGCCTCTCTCTCCTGTCGTGCCTGACTCTCGTTACAATTCTCTCTCTCTTATCCTGCCTGCCTGTCGTCAAAAGCCTCTCTCTCCTGTGCTGCCTGGCTGTCGTCCCAAGCTTCTCTCTCCTGTCCACCCACACTCTCATTCCAAGCCCCTCCCTCTCTCATGTCCAACCTGACACTCGTCCCAAGCTTCTCTCTACAGTCCTGCCCGACTCTTGTCGCAAGCCTCTTTCTTCTGTCAAGCCTGACTCTCGTCCCAAGACCCTCTCTCTCTCCTGTCCAGCTTGATTCTCGTCTCGAGCCTCTCTCTCCTGTCCTCCCTGACTCTCGTGCCAACACTCTCTCTCTTGTACTGCCTGACTCTCTACCCAAGCCTCTCTCTCCTGTCCTGCCTGACTGTCGTCCCAAGCTTCTCTCTCCTATCCTGCGTGGATCTCGTCCCAAGCCTCTCTCTCCTGTCTTGCCTGACTCTCGTTCCAATTCTCTCTCTCCTGTCCTGCCTGACTGTCGTCCAAAGACTCTCTCTCCTGTCCTGCCTGACTCTCGTCCCAACCCTCTCTCTCCTGTCCTGCCTGACTCTTGTCCTAAGCCTCTCTCCCCTGTCCTGCTTGACTCTCGTTCTAAGCTTCTCTCTCCTGTCCACCCTGATTCTCGTCCCAAGCCCCTCAATCTCTCATGTCCAGCCTGATCCTCGTCCCAAGCATCTCTCTCCAGTCCTGCCTGACTCTCGTCCCAAGCCTCCTCTCCTCTCACGCCTGACTCTCGTCCCAATCGTCTCTCTCCTGTCCGGCCTGACACTCGTCCTAAGAATCTCTCTCCTGTCCTGCCTGACTCTCGCCCCAACCCTCTCTCTCTCCTGTCGTTCCTGACTCTCGTCCCAAGCCTCTCTCTGATACCGTGCCTGACTCTCGTCTTAAGCCTCTCTCTCCTGTCCTGCCTGATTCTCTCCTCAAGCCTATCTCTCCTCTCAAGCTTGTCTGTCGTACCAAGCGTCTCTTTCCTGTCTTGCCTGACTCTCGTCCTAAACCTCTCTCCAGTCCTGCCTGACTCTCGTACCAAGCCTCTCTCTCGTGTCACACCTGACTCGTCACAAGTCTATCTCTCCAGTCCTAACTAACTCTCATCCCAAGCCTCTCTCTCCTGTCCTGCCTGACTCTCGTCCCAAGTCTCTCTTTCCTGACCTGCCTGACTTTCGTCTCAAGCCTCTCTCTTCTCTCCTGCCTGACTCGCTTCCCAAGCCTATTTCTTCTCTCCAGCCTGACTTTCGTCCCAAACCCCTCTCTCTCTTATGTCCAGCCTGATCCTAATCCCAAGCCTCTCTCTCCTGTCGTGCTTGACTCTCGTCCCAAGTCTCTCTCTCCTGTCCTGAATGACTCGTCACAAGACTCTCTCTCATGTCCAGCCTGACTCTCGTCCCATGCCTCTTTCTCCTGTCCTACCTGACTTCCTTCCCAAACCTCTCTCTTCTTTCCTGCCTGACAATGGTCCCAAGTCTTTCACTCCAGTCCTGCCTAACTCTCGTCCCAAGCCTCTCTTTCCTCTCCAGCCTGACTCGCTTTCAAATCCTCCCTCTCCAGTCCTGCATAACTCTCGTCCTAAGCCTCTCTCTCCTGTCCTGCCTGACTCTCATCCCATGCCTCTCCCTCCTATCCTGCCTGACTCTCGTCCCAAGTCTCTCCTGTCCTGCCTGACTCTCGTCCCAAGACTCTCTCTCCTGTCCTGCCTGACTCTCGTCCCAAGCCTCTTTCTCCTGTAATACCTGACTTTCTTCCCAAACCTCTCTCTCCTTTCCTGCCTGACAATAGTCCCAAGCCTCTCTCTCCTGTCCTGCCTGACTCACGTCCCAAGCCCCTCTTTCTATCCTGTGCAGCTTGACTCTCGTACCAATCCTCTCTCTGCAGTCCTACCTGACTCCCGTTCACAAGACTCTCTCCTGTCGTGCCTGACTCTCGTCCCAAGCCTCTCTCTCCTGTCCTGCCTTACTGTCGTCCTAAACTTATCTCTCCTGTCCAGCCTGACTCTCGTCTCAATTCCATCTATCTCCCATGTCCCTCCTAATTCTCCTCCTAAGCCTCTCTCTCCTGTCCTGCCTGACTCTCGTTCCAGGCCTCTCTCTCTTCTTTCCTCCCTGACTCTCGTCCGAAGTCTCTCTCTCCTGTCAAGCCTTACTCTCGTCCCAAGAGCCTCTCTCCTGTCCTGTCAAGCCTTACTCTTGTCCCAAGTCCCTCTCTCTGTCCTGTCCAGCCTAAATCGCGTCCCAAATCTTTCTCTCCTGTCCAACCTGACTCTTGCCCTAAGAATTTCTCTCCTGTCCGGCCTAACTCTCGTCCTAAGTCCCTCTCTCTCTTCTGTCCAGCCTGACTCTCGCCACAAGCCTCTCTTTCCCTTCCTGCCTGACTCTCGTGCCAAAACTCTCTTTTATGTCCTGAATGACTCTCGCACCAAGACTCTCTCTCCTGTCCTTCCTGACTCTCGTCCAAAGCCTCTCTCTCCTGTCCTGCGTAACTCTCATCCCAGGTCCCTCTCTCTGTCCTGTCCAGCCTGACTCTCGTCCCAAGCCTCTCTCTCCTATCCTGCTTGACTCTCGTCCGAAGCCTCTCTCTCCTGTCCCCCTGACTCTCGTCCCAAGCCCCTCTCTCTCTCATGTCCATCCTGATCCTCGTCCCAAGCCTCTCTCTCCTGTCCTGCCTGACTCTCGTCTCAAGCCTCTACCTAATGTCCTGCCTGACTCTCGTCCTATGCCTCTTTCTTCTGTCCTGCCTTACTTTCGTCCCAATCCTCTCTCTCCTGTCCTGCCTGACTCTCGTCCCAACCATCTCTCTCCTGTCCTGCCTGACTGTCGTCCCAGGCTTCTCACTCCTGTCCACCCTGACTCTCGTCCAATGCCCCTCCCTCTCGCATGTCCAGCCTGATCCTCGTACCAAGCCTCTCTCTACAGTCCTGCCTGATTCTCGTCGCAAGCCTCTTTCTTCTGTCAAGCCTGACTCTCGTCCCAAGCTCCTCTCTCTCTCAGGTCCAGCCTGATTTTCATCCCGAGCCTCTCTCTCCTGTCTTGCCTGACTCTCGTGGCAACACTCTCTTTCTTGTACTGCCTGACTCTCTACCCAAGCCTCTCTCTCCTGTCCTGCCTGTCTGTCGTCCCAAGCTTCTCTCTCCTATCCTGCATGAATCTCGTCCCAACCCTCTCTCTCATCTCCTACCTGACTCCCTTCCCAAGGCTCTCTCCAGTCCTGCCTGACTCTTGTCCCCTGATTCTCTCTCCTGTCCTGCATAACTCTCGTGCTAAGACTTTCTTGTCCTGCCTCACTCTCGTCCCAAGCTTCTCTCTCCTGTCCTTCCTGACTTTCGTCACAAACCTCTCTCTCCTTTCCTGCCTGATTATTGTCCCAAGCCTTTCTCTCTTGTCCAACCTGACGCTCGTCCCA
Source organism: Panulirus ornatus (assembly GCF_036320965.1). NCBI lineage: Eukaryota > Metazoa > Arthropoda > Malacostraca > Decapoda > Palinuridae > Panulirus > Panulirus ornatus. The sequence goes on from NC_092236.1 coordinate 33,274,083, forward strand.
AGCCTCTCTCTCCTGTCATACCTGACTCTCGTCCCAAGTCTCTCTCTCCAGTCCTACCTAACTTTCATCCCAAGCCTCTCTCTATAGTCCTGCCTGACTCTCGTCCCAAGTCTCTCTTTCCTGACCTGCCTGACTTTCGACCCAAGCCTCTCTCTTCTCTCCTGCCTGACTCGCTCCCCAAGCCTATTTCTTCTCTCCAGCCTGACTTTCGTCCCAAGACTCTCTCTCCTTGTCTTGCCTGACTCTCGTCCTATGCCCCGCTCTCCTGTCCACCCAGATTCTCGTCCCAAGCACCTCTCTCTCTTATGTCCAGCCTGATCCTAATCCCAAGCCTCTCTGTCCTTTCCTGCGTGACTCTCATCTCAAGATACTCTCTCCTGTCCACACTGACTGTCGCCCCAACCCTCTTTCTCCTGTCCTGCCTAACAATTGTCCCCGCCACTATCTCCTGTCCTGCCTGACTCTCTCATCAAGCCTCTCTCTCCTTGCATTCCTTTCTCTCGTCCAAAGCGTTTCTCTCCTATCCTGCCTGACTCTCGTCCTAAGCCTCTCCCTCCTATCCTGCTTGACTCTCGTCCCAACCCTCTCTCTCTCCTGTCCTGCCTGACTCTCGTCCCAAGACTCTCTCTCATGTCCTGCCTGACTCTCGTCCCAAGGCTCTCTCTCCTATCCTATCTGACTTTCTTCCCAAACCTCTCTCTCCTTTACTGCCTGACAATAGTCCCAAGTCTTTCCCTACTGTCCTGCCTAACTCGTCCCAAGACTCTCTTTCCTCTCCAGCCTGACTCGCTTTCAAATCCTCTCTCTTCTGTCCTGATTGACAATCGTCCCAAGCCTCTCTCTCCGGTCCAGGATTACTCTCGTCCCAAGAGCCTCTCTCCTGTACTGTCCAGCCTGACTCTCGTCCGAAGCCCTTCTTTCTCTCCTTTGCAGCTTGACTCTCGTACCAATCCTCTCTCTGCAGTCCTACCTGACTCCCGTCACAAGACTCTTTCTCCTGTCGTGCCTGACTCTCGTCCCAAGCTTCTCTCTCCTATCCTGCCTTATTGTCGTCCTAAACCTATCTCTCCTATCCAGCCTGACTCTCGTCCCAATTCCATCTATCTTCCATGTCCCTCCTGATTCTCGTCCTAAGCCTCTCTATCCTATCCTGCCTGACTCTCGTTCCAGGCCTCTCTCTCCTGTCCTCCCTTACTCTCGTCCGAAGTCTCTCCCTCATGTAAGGCCTTCCTCTCGTCCCAAGAGCCTTTCTCCCGTCCTGTCCAGCCTTACTCTTGTTCCAAGTCCCTCTCTCTGTCCTGTCCAGCTTGACTCGCGTCCCAAGTCTTTCTCTCCTGTCGAACCTGACTCTTGTCCTAAGCCTCTCTCTCCTGTCCTGCCTAACTCTCGTCCTAAGTCCCTCTTTCTGTCCTCTCCAGCCTGAATCTCGTCACAAGCCTCTCTCTCCTGTCCTGCCTGACTATCGTGCCAAAACTCTCTTTTATGTCCTGAGTGACTCTCTTACAAAGACTCTCTCTCCTGTCCTGCCTGACTCTCGTCCAAAGCCTCTCTCTCCTGTCCTGCGTAACTCTCGTCCCAGGTCCCTCTCTCTGTCCTGTCGAGCCTGACTCTCGTCCCAAGTCTCTCTCTTCTATCCTGCTTGACTCTCGTCATAAGCCTCTCTCTCCTGTCCCCCTGACTCTCGTCCCAAGCCCCTCTCTCTCTCTCATGTCCATCCTGATCCTCGTCCCAAGCCACTCCCTCCTGTCGTGCCTGACTCTTGTCCCAAGCCTGTCTCTCCTGTCATGCCTGACTCTCGTCCAAAGATTCTCTCTCCTGTCCTGCCTGACTGTCGTCCCAATCTTCTCACTCCAGTTAACCCTCACTCTCGTTCCAAGCCCCTCCCTCTCTCATGTCCAGCCTGATCCTCGTCCCAAGCTTCTCTCTACAGCCCTGCCTGACTCTCGTCGCAAGCCTCTTTCTTCTGTCAAGCCTGACTCTCGTCCCAAGCCCCTCTCTCTCTCCTGTCCAGCCTTATTCTCGTCCCGAGCCCTCTCTCTCCTGTCCTGCTGACTCTCGTGCCAACTCTCTATCTCTTGTACTGCCTGACTCTCTACCGAAGCCCTCTCTCTCCTGTCCTGCCTGACTATCGCCCCAAGCTCTCTCTCCTATTATCCCTGATCTCTCTCCCAACACTCTCTCTCATATCCGCCTGACTCCTTCCCAATCACTCTCTACAGTCCTGCCTGACTCTGTCCAAGCATCTCTGCGACTCTCGCCCCAAGCCCTTCCATCCTACAGTACTCCCTCCCAACCTCTCCTCCTGTCCCCTGACCCGCCAAGCCCTCCCGTCCTGCCATACCTCCCCGCCCCCAACCCCCTCTCTCCCGCTTCCCGACTCTCTTTCCCCAAACCTCCCCCTTTTATCCTGCCTGACCTCGTCTTTAAGCTCTCTCTCCCGCCTGCCCCTTTTTCTCCCCAGCCTTCCTCCTTCCTTTTCTGTTCGTCCAGCCTCTTTCCTTCTTGCTGACTCTCGTCCAAACCCCCTCTCCCGTCCTCCACTCCGTTACCCAAACCCCTCTCTGTGTCGACCTGCTCGCCAATCTCCTCCTCCTCTAAATTCTCCCAACCCTTCCTCCTGTCCGCCTACTCCGTCCAATCTCTCTTTTTGCCTCCTATTCGTCTAAGCCCTCTCTTTTCCCCGCCCTGCCTGACTCCTTCCCCAAACCTTTTCTTCTCTCCCCGACTTTGTCCCCCCCCTCTCTCTTTTTCCAGCCTTCCCTTCCCCAAAGCCTCTCCTCCTGTCGGGTTACTCTGTCCCCCAATTTCCCTCTCCTCCCGTCCTAAGCTTCGTCCAAGCTTCTCTCTGTCACCTGACTCTGCCCACCCCTTTTCCCCCCTGCCTCCAACTCCTTTCCCCAAACCCCCCTTCTTCCTGCCGCTGGTCCCCAAGCTTCCTCCGCCTTCCTAAATCTCGTCCCCAACCCCTTTTTTTATCCAGTGACACCGTTTTTAAAACTCCCTTCCAGACCCGAAAATCCCGCAAGCCTCTTCTTCCTGACCTCCTACCCCCCCTTCCCATCCTCTCCCTCCTTCCGCCTTTACTCTCCCTCCCAAGTCTCCCTCCTTTCCCGCCGACTCTCGTCCCCCCAAACTCTCTCTCCTGTCCCCTGAAATCTCGTCCCCAAAGGGGCCCTTTTTCCCGTAATACCCGACTTCTTTCCCCCCCTCTCTCTCCTTCCCGCCTGACTGTCCCAAGCCTCCTCTTCCTGTCCGGGCCCAACTCTCGTGCCAGCTTTTTCCCTTTTCCTGCCTCACTCTCGTCCAAGCTTCCCCTTCCTTTCCTTCCCGACTTCGTCACAACCTTCCCCTCTCCCCTTTTCCCGCTACTATAGTCCCAAACCCGTCCCCCTTTCCCCCCCTGACTCGTCCCAACCTCTCTCCCTGTCCCTGCCTGACCCCTCGTTCAATCTCTCTCCTTTCTCCTGCCCGTGCAAAAGCCTCTCTCTCCTGTCTGCCTGGCTTCCCTCCCCCGCTTCTCTCTCCTGTCCCACCCACCTCCATCCAAGCCCCCCTCTCTCATTCCAACCTGAACCGCCCAAGCTTCTCTTCAAAATCCCGCCCGACTCTTGTCCAAGCCTCTTTCTTCTTCAAGCCGACTCTCGCCCCCTCTCTCCTCCTGTCCGCTTACTCGTCCAGCCTCTCTCTCCTGTCCCCGCCCCTCGTGCCAACACTCACTCTCTTGTTAACTTGCCTGATTCTCTAACCCAGCCCCTCCTCCTGTCCCCGCCTGACAGTCGTCCCAAGCTTTCTCTTCTCCTATCCGCGTGGATCTCGTCCCAAGCCTCTCTCTCCTGTCTTGCCTGACTCTCGTTCCAATTCTCTCTCATCCCCCTGTCCTGCCTGACTGTTCGTCCAAAGACTCTCACCTCCTGTCCAGCGACTCTCGTCCCAACCCTCTCTCTCCTGTCCTGCCTTGACCTTGTCCTAAGCCTCACTCCCCTTTCCTTTAGGGCCTGTGACTCTATCACGTTCTAACTTCTCTCCTCCTGACCCACCCTGATTTCTCGTCCCAATCCCCTCAATCTCTCATGTCCAGCAGCCTGATCCTCGTCCCACATCTCTCTCCATTCCCGCCTGACTCTCGTCCCCCAAAACCTCCTCATCCCTCTCAAAACCTGACTCTCGTCCCAATCGTCTCTCCTCCTGTCCGCCGTGCACTCTCCTAAGAATCCTCTCTCCTGTCCTGCCTGACCTCACTGCATCTCCACTCGCCCCAAACCCTCGTCTCTCTCCTGTCGTTTTTTCCTGACTCTCGTCCCAAGCCTCTCTCTGAAACCGTGCCTGACTCTCGTCTTAAGCCTCCACTCTCCTGACCAGTCCCTGATTCTCACCTCAAGCCTATCTCTCCTCTCATAGCTTGGTCTTCGTACCAAAACGTCTCTTTCCTTCTTGCCTGGACTCTCGTCTAACCTCTCCTCCAGTCCCTGGCCTGACTCTCGTAAACCAAGCCTCTCTCTCGGTCACACCTGACATCGTCACAATCTATCTCTCCATTCCTAACTAACTCTCTTCCCCAAGCCTCCTCTACTCGCCTGTCCTGCCTGACTCTCGTCCCAAGTCTCTCTTTTTCCCGACCTGCCAGACATTCGTCCTCACGCCTCCTCACTTCTCTCCTGCCTGACTCGCTTCCCAAGCCTATTACTCTCTCCAGCCTGACTTATCGTCCCAAACCCCTCTCTCTCTTTTTGTCCAGCCTGATCCTAATCCCAGCCACTCTCTCCTGTCGTGCTGACTCTCGTCCCAATTCTCTCACTCCTGTCCTGAATGACTCGTCACAAGACTCTCTCTCATGTCCATTCCTGAGACTCTCGTCCATGCCTCTTTTTTCCTGTCAACCTGACTTCCCTTCCCAAACCTCTCTCTTCTTTCTCTGCCTGACATGGTCCCCCAAGTCCTATCACTATCCAGTCCTGCCAAACGTCTCGCCCAAGCCACTCTTTCCTCTCCAGCCTGACTCGCTTTCAATCCTCCCCCCTCCAGTCCTGCATAATCTCGTCCAAATCTCTCTCTCACCTGTCCGGCCTGACTCCATATCCCATGCCTCTCCCTCCTATCCTGCCTGACTCTCGTCCCAAGACTCCCTGACCTGGCCTGACTCTCGTCCCAAGACTCTCTCAACTGACCTGCCTGACTCTCCGTATCCCAAGCCTCTTTCTCCTGTAATACCTGCTAACTTCCCAAACCTCTCTCTCCTTTCCTGCCTGAACAATAGACCCAAGCCTCTCTCTCCTGGCCTGCCCTGACTCACTCCCAACCCCACTATCTATCCTGTTCAGCTTGACACTCGTACCAAACCTCCTCTCTGCAGTCCATCCTGACTCCCATCACAAGACTCTCTCCTGTCGTGCCTGACTCTCGGTCCCAAGCCTCTCTCTCTCCTGTCCTGCCTTACTGTCGTCCTAAACTTATCTCTCCTGTACCAGCCTGAACTCTCGTCTCATTCCATCTATCTCCCATTTCCCTCATAATTCTCCCCCCTAAGCCTCTCTCTCCTGTCACCTGCTGACTCTCGTTCCAGGCCTCACGCTCTCGTTCCTCCGGCTGACTCTTACGTCCGAAGTCTCTCCTCTCCTGTCAAGCCTTACACTCGTCCAAGAGCCTCACTCCTGACCTGTCAAGTAGCATACTCATGTCCCAATCCCCCTCTCTGTTCCTGTCCAGCCTAAATCGCGTCCCAAAATCTTTCTCCATCCTGTCCAAGCCTGACTCTTGCCCTAAGAATTTCTCTCCTTTCCGGCAAACTCTCGTCCTAAGTCCCTCTCTCACCTCTCTCTTCTGTCCAGCCTGACACCTCGCCACAAGCCTCTCTTTTCCCTTCCTGCTGCCTGACTCTCGTGCCAAAATCTCCTTTTATGCCCTGATGACTCTCGCACCAATGACTCCTCTCCTCCTGTATCCTTCCTGACTCTCCGTCCTAAGCCTCTCTCTCCGTCCTGCGTAACTCTCATACCCAGGTCCCTCTCTCTGTCCGTTGTCCAGCCTGACTCCTCGTCCCCAAGGCCTCTCTCTCTCCTACGCCTGCTGACTCTCTCGTCCCAGCCACTCTCTCCTGTCCCCCTGAATCTCTCGTCCCCAAAAGCCTCTCTCTCTCATTCCATCCTGATCCTCGTCCCCCAAACCTCTCTCTCCTGTCCTGCCTGAATCTCGTCCTCAAGCCTCTACTAATGTCCCGCCTGAACTCTCGTCCTATGCCTCCTTTCTTCTGTCCTGCCTTACTTTTGTCCCCCAAACCTCCTCTCTCCTGTCCTGCCTGACTCTCGTCCCAACCATCTCTCACCTGTCCTGCCTGACTGTCGTCCCAAGGCTTTCTCACTCCCAGACCACCCTGACACCTCGTCCAATGCCCTCCCGCTCGCAAGTCCACCTGATCCTCGTACAAGCCCTCTCTACAGTCCTGCTGATTCTCGTCGCAAGCCTCTTTCTTCTGTACAAGCCTGACTCTCGCTACCCAAGCTCCTCTCTCTACTCATTTCCCAGCCTGATTTTCATCCCGAGCCTCTCTCTCCTGTCTTGCCATGACTCTCGGGGCAAACACTCTCTTTCTTGTACTGCCTGACTCTCTACCCAAGCCTCTCCCCACACCAGACCTGCCTGTCAGTCGTCCCAAGCATCTCTCCACCTATCCTGCATGACTCTCCGTCCCAACCCTCCTCACCTCTCCTACCTGACATCCCTCCCAAGGCCTCACCAGACCATCTGACTCTTGTCCCCTGATTTCTCTCTCCTGTCCTGCAAACTCCATCGAGCTAAGACATTCTTGTCCCTCCCCCCTGCCACTCTGTCCCAAGCTTCTCTCTCCTGTCCTTCCTGACTTTCGTCACAAACCTCTCTCCTCCTTTCCTGCCAGATTATTGGTCCCAATCCTTCACTCTGTCCAACCTGACGCTCGTCCCCAAACCTCTCTCTCCTGTCATACCAGACTCTCGCCCCCAAGTCATCTCATCACCAGTCCCTACCTAACTATCATCCCAAGCCTCTCTCTATAGTCCCGGCCTGACTACTCGTCCCAATTCTCTCTTTCCTGACCTGCCTGACATGACCCAATCCTCTCTCTTCTCTCCATGCCTGACACGCTCCCCAACCCCTATTTCTTCTCTCCAGCCTGACTAATCGTCCCAACTCTCTCTCCTTGTCTTGCCTGACTCTCGTCCTATCCCGGCGCTCTCCTGTCCACCAGAATCTCGACCCAGCACCTCCTCAACTCTTATGCCCCAGCCTGATCCTAATCCCAGCCCAAGCCACTCTGTCTTTTCCTGCGTGGACTCTCATCTCAAGATACTCTCATCCTGTCCACACTGACTGTCGCCCCAACCCACTTTCTCCTGTCCCCGCCTAACAATTGTCCCCGTCCCCGCCACTATCTCCAGTCCTTGCCTGACTCACTCATCAACCCTCTCTCCTTGGCATCCTTACACTCGTCCAAAGCTGTTACTCGCACCTATCCTGCCTGACTCTCGTCTAAGCCTCTCCCCCCCTATCCTGCTTGACTCTCGTCCCCAACCCCCCTCCTCCTGACCTGCCTGACTCACGTCCCAAGACACTCTCTCATGTCCTGCCTGACTCTCGTCCCAAAGGCTCTCCTAATCGCTATCCTCTCTGACTTTCACCCAAAACCTCTCCTCATCCTTTAACTGCCTGACAATAAGTCCCCCCAAGTCTTTCCCTACTGTCCTGCCTAACTCGTCCAAGACTCTTCTTCCTCTCCAGCCAGGACTCGCTTTCAAATCCTCTCTCTTTCTTCCTGATTGACAAAACGTCCCCAAGCCTCTCTCTCCCTCCGGTCCCAGGATAACTCTCGTCCCAAGACCTCTCTCCTGTACTGTCCAGCCTGACCTTCTCGTCCGAAGCCCTTCTTCTCCTACCTTTGCAGCTTGACTCTCGTACCAACCTCTCTCTGCAGTCCTACCTGACTCCCGTCAACAGACTCGTTCTCCTGTCGTGCTGACTCTCGTCCCAACCTTCTCTCTCCTCTCCAGCCTTATTGTCGTCCTAAACCTATCTCTCCTATCCACCTGCTCTCGTCCCAATTATCTATCTTACCTGTCACCTCCTGATTCCTCGTCCTAATCCTCTCTATCCTTATCCTGCTGACTCCTCTCGTTTCCAGCCTCTCTCTCCTTCCTCCCTTACTCTCAGTCCGAAGTCTCCTCCCTTCACGTAAGGCCTTCCTCTCGTCCCAAGAGCTTTCTCCCTTCCTGTCACCTTACTCTTGTTCCAATCCCTCTCATCTGTCCAGTCCAGCATGACTCGCGTCCCAAGTCTTTTCTCCTCCTCTGTTCGAACCAGACTCATGTCCTAAGCCTCTCTCTCTCTCCTGTCCTGCCTAACTCTCCGACCTAAGTCCCTCCTTTCTGTCCTCTCCAGCCTGAATCTCGTCACAAGCCTCTCTCTCCTGTCCTGCCTGACTATCGTGCCAAACTCTCTTTTTGCCTTGGGCCCTCGTCCCAAACCCCCTCTCCCGTCCTCCTGGGCTCTCGTCCCCCAAGCCTCCTCTCTCCGTCCTCCTAAATCTGTCCCAAAAAGGGGTTCCCTCCCCTCTTCCTTCCGGGCCCGACTCTCGAACCCCCCCCCCTTTTAGTCCCCCTCCTTCCCTTTCCCGCTTGACTCCCGTCCTAAAAACCTCTCTCTCCCGTTACCCCCGACTCTCTCCCCAAACCCCTCCCTCTCTCCCTGTCCACCTGAACCCGTCCCAAAACACTTCCCAGTCCTGCCCGACTCTTTTTTCCCCAAACCTTCTCTCCTGTCTCCTGACTCTCGTTTCCCCCGTTCCTCCTTCCCCCTTTTTCCCCCTAAATTTCCCTGCCCTGACCCCTTTGTCCCAATCTCTCCCTGTCCCTACTCCGTTTCCCAAACCCCCCCTCTCTCCTGTCCCGCCTGATCCCCGTCCAACCCCTTTTCCCCCTACGTGCCTGACTCTCGTCCAAGCCTCTTTCTTCCCGTTCCGGGCCCGACTCTCGTCCCAAACCCCCTCCTCTCCTTTCTCCTGTTTTCCGCCTTAATCTCGTCCCAAGCCCCTTCCCCCTGTCCTTTTCTTTACTCCCCGTCCCCAAATCTTCTCCTTTTCTTTTCTGACTCTCTTCCAAGCCTCTCTCTCCCTTTCCCGCCTGAAAAATCGCCCCCAAAACCTTTTCTCTCCTTTTCCCCGGAACTCTTTTCCCAACCCTCTCTCCCTTCCTTTCCTGACTCCCTTCCCCCAAACCTCACTAAGTCCTGCCTGACCTTGTCCAAGGGTCTCTCTCCTGTCCTGCCTAAATCTCTCAAACTTTCTCCTTGTCCCCCCCTAATTCGCCCAAGCTTCTCTCCCTGTCTTCCCCACTTTCTCCCAAGGTCTCTCTCCGTCCTGCCCGACTTGGCCCAACAACTTCTTGTCCTGTTCTTTCCCAAGCCTCTCTTTCCTCCATCCCTGACTCTCGTCTCAATGTTCTCTCCATCCTGCCTGAGTCGCGCCTAACCTCTCCTCCATTTCCGATTGACTCTCGTCCCAAGCCTCTCTCTCCTGTCATCCCCCCGATCCCGTCCAAGTCTCTCTCTCCGTCAACCACTTTCTCCCCAAACTCTCTCCTGTCCTTCCGCCTTCTCTTGCCCAAGTCCCCTCTCTCTTCCTTCCGCCTAAATGCTCCCCCAAATTTTCTTCCCCTTTCCCCCCCTGACCTTGCCCAAGCTCCTCTCCTGTTGCCTAAATTGCCCAAACCCTCTTACTGTCCCCCCCTGATTTTGCCCCAAACCTCTCTCCCTTCCCGCCACCTCTCCAAAACTTTTCCCTTTTTCCTGGTACTCTATTCCCAAAACTTCTCATCCTCCTGACCTTGTCCAAACTTTCTCTTGTCCTGCTAACATGTCCCCCCCTCTCTTCTGTCCGCCGACCCCGTTTCCCAAGCCTCTCTCTCCTTCCTCTTCTCTCGTCCAAGCCTTCTCTCCTTTTCCCCTGACTCTCGTTCAAGCCCCCCTCCTCTTCCTTCTGATCCCCGTCCAACCTCTCCCCTCCGGGCCTGCCTGACTCTCGCCAGGCTTCTCTCTCCTGTCCTGCCAAACTTTTGTCAAGGGTTTTTCTTTGTCTGCCTCCTCTCGTCCCAAAAACTTTTCTATCCCCGTCCTTTACTTTCGTCCCATCCTTCCTTTCCTGCCTGACTTAGTCCCAAGCTGTCTCCTTATCCCCTGACTCTCGTCCCAAAACTTCTTTATGTCCTGAGTGACTCTATTACCAAGACTCTCTCCCTATCCTGCCTGACTCTCGTCCAAAGCCTTTCTCTCCTGTCCTGCGTAACTCTCGTCCCAGGTCCCTCTCTCTGTCCTGTCCAGCCTGATCTCGTCCCAATCCTCTCTCTCCTATCCTGCCTGACTCTCGTCCTAAGCCTCTCCCTCCTATCCTGCATGACTCTCGTCCCAACCCTCTCTCTTCTGTCCTGCTTGACTCTCGTGAGAAGCCTCTCTCTCCTTTCTTGCCTGACTATCGTCTTAAGCCTCTCTCTCCTGTCCAGCCTAACTCTGCTCCCAAGCCCCTCTCTCCTGTCCTGCCTGACTTTTGTCCCAAGACTCTATCTCCTGTCCTGCCTGATTCTCTCCTCCAGCCTCTCTCTCCTCTCAAGCCTGACTCTCGTTACAAGCGTCTCTCTCAAGTCCTGCATAACTCTCGTCCTAAGCCACTCTCTCCTGTCCTGCCTGACTCTCGTCCCATGCCTCTCCCTCCTGTCCTGCCTGACTATTGTCCCAAGTCTCTCTCTCCTGTCCTGCCTGACTCTCGTCCCAAAACTCTCTCCTGTCCTGCCTGACTCTCGTCCCAAGCCTCTCTCTCCTGTAATACCTGACTTTCTTCCCAAACCTCTCTCTCCTTTCCTGCCTGACAATAGTCCCAAGCCTCTCTCTCCTGTCCTGCCTGACTCTCGTCCCAAGCCCCTCTTTCTATCCTCTGCAGCTTGACTCTCGTACCAATCCTCTCTCTGCAGTCCTACCTGACTCCCGTCACAAGACTCTCTCCTGTCGTGCCTGACTCTCGTCCCAAGCCTCTCTCTCCTGCCCTACCTTACTGTCGTCCTAAACCTATCTCTCCTGTCCAGCCTGACTCTCGTCTCAATTCCATCTATCTCCCATGTCCCTCCTAATTCTCGTCCTAAGCCTCTCTCTCCTGTCCTGCCTGACTCTCGTTCCAGGCCTCTCTCTCTCCTGTCCTCCCTGACTCTCGTCCAAAGTCTCTCTCTCCTGTCAAGCCCTACTCTCGTCCCAAGAGCCTCTCTCCTGTCCTGTCAAGCCTTGCTCTTATCCCAAGTCCCCCTCTCTGTCTTTTCCAGCCTAAATCGCGTCCCAAATCTTTCTCTCCTGTCCAACCTGACTCTTGCCCTAAGAATTTCTCTCCTGTCCGGCCTAACTCTCGTCCTAAGTCACTATCTCTCTTCTGCCCAGCCTGACTCTCGCCACAAGCTTCTCTTTCCCTTCCTGCCTGACTCTCGTGCCAAAACTCTCTTTTATGTCCTGAATGACTCTCGCACCAAGACTCTCTCTCCTGTCCTTCCTGACTCTCGTCCAAAGCCTCTCTCTCCTGTCCTGCGTAACTCTCATCCCAGGTCCCTCTCTCTGTCCTGTCCAGCCTGACTCTCGTCCCAAGACTCTCTCTCCTATCCTGCTTGACTCTCGTCCGAAGCCTCTCTCTCCTGTCCCCCTGACTCTCGTCCCAAGCCCCTCTCTCTCTCATGTCCATCCTGATCCTCGTCCCAAGCCTCTCTCTCCTGTCCTGCCTGACTCTCGTCCCAAGCCTCTATCTAATGTCCTGCCTGACTCTCGTCCTATGCCTCTTTCTTCTGTCCTGCCTTACTTTCGTCCCAATCCTCTCTCTCCTGTCCTGCCTGACTCTCGTCCCAACCATCTCACTCCTGTCCACCCTGACTCTCGTCCAATGCCCCTCCCTCTCTCATGTCCAGCCTGATCCTAGTCACAAGCCTCTCTCTATAGTCCTGCCTGATTCTCGTCGCAAGCCTCTTTCTTCTGTCAAGCCTGACTCTCGCCCCAAGCTCCGCTCTCTCTCAGGTCCAGCCTGATTCTCATCCCGAGCCTCTCTCTCCTGTCTTGCCTGACTCTCGTGGCGACACTCTCTTTCTTGTACTGCCTGACTCTCTACCCAAGCCTCTATCTCCTGTCCTGCCTGTCTGTCGTCCCAAGCATCTCTCTCCTATCCTGCATGAATCTCGTCCCAGCCCTCTCTCTCATCTCCTACCTGACTCCCTTCCCAAGGCTCTCTCCAGTCCTGCCTGACTCTTGTCCCCTGATTCTCTCTCCTGTCCTGCCTAACTCTCGTGCCAAGACTTTCTCTCTTGTCCTGGCTCACTCTTGTCCCAAGCTTCTCTCTCCTGGCGTTCTTGACTTTCGTCACAAACCTCTCTCTCCTTTCCTGCCTGACTATTGTCCAAAGCCTTTCTCTCTTGTCCAACCTGACGCTCGTCCCAAGCCTCTCTCTCCTGTCATACCTGACTCTCGTCCCAAGTCTCTCTCTCCAGTCCTACCTAACTGTCATCCCAAGCCTCTCTCTATAGTCCTACCTAACTGTCATCCCAAGCCTCTCTCTATAGTCCTGCCTGACTCTCGTCCCAAGTCTCTCTTTCCTGACCTGCCTGACTTTCGTCCCAAGCCTCTCTCTTCTCTCCTGCCTGACTCGCTCCCCAAGCCTATTTCTTCTCTCCAGCCTGACTTTCGTCCCAAGCCTCTCTCTCCTTGTCTTGCCTGACTCTCGTCCTAGGCCTCGCTCTCCTGTCCAACCTGATTCTCGTCCCAAGCCCCTCTCTCTCTTATGTCCAGCCTGATCCTAATCCCAAGCCTCTCTGTCCTTTCCTGCGTGACTCTCATCTCAAGACACTCTCTCCAGTCCACACTGACTCTCGTCCCAACCCTCTCTCTCCTGTCCTGCTTAACAATTGTCCCCGCCACTCTCTCCTGTCCTGCCTGACTCTCTCCTCAAGCCTCTCTCTCCTTGCATTCCTTTCTCTCGTCCAAAGCGTTTCTCTCCTATCCTGCCTGACTCTCGTCCTAAACCTCTCCCTCCTATCCTGCTTGACTCTCGTCCCAAACCTCTCTCTACTCTTCTGCCTGACTCTCGTGACAAGCCGCTCTCTCCTGTCCTGCCTGACTCTCGTCTTAAGCGTCTCTCTCCTGTCCAGCCTAACTCTGCTCCCAAGCCCCTCTCTCCTGTCCTGCCTGACTTTTGTCCCAAGACTCTATCTCCTGTCCTGCTTGATTCTCTACTCCAGGCTTTCTCTCCTCTCAAGCCTGACTCTCGTCACAAGCGTCTCTCTCCAGTCCTGCATAACTCTCGTCCTAAGCCACTCTCTCCTGTCCTGCCTGACTCTCGTCCCATGCCTCTCCCTCCTGTCCTGCCTGACTCTTGTCCAAAGTCTCTCTCTCCTGTCCTGCCTAACTCTCGTTCTAAGTCCCTCTCTCTGTCCTCTCCAGCCTGAATCTCGTCACAAGCCTCTCTCTCCTGTCCTGCCTGACTATCGTGCCAAAACTCTCTTTTATGTCCTGAGTGACTCTCTTACAAAGACTCTCTCTCCTGTCCTGCCTGAATCTCGTCCAAATCCTCTCTCTCCCGTCCTCTCCTCTGTCCTCTCTCTCTCCTATCCTACCTGACTTTCTTCCCAAACCTCTCTCTCCTTTCGTGCCTGACAATAGTCCCAAGTCTTTCCCTCCTGTCCTGCCTAACTCTCGTCCCAAGACTCTCTTTCCTCTCCAGCCTGACTCGCTTTCAAATACTCTCTCTCCTGTCCTGATTGACATTCGTCCCAAGCCTCTCTCTCCTGTCCAGGATTACTCTCGTCCCAAGAGCCTCTCTCCTGTACTGTCCAGCCTGACTCTCGTCCCAAGCCCTTCTTTCTCTCCTTTGCAGCTTGACTCTCGTACCAATCCTCTCTCTGCACTCCTACCTGACTCCCGTCACAAGACTCTTTCTCCTTTCGTGCCTGACTCTCGTCCCAAGCCTCTCTCTCCTATCCTGCCTTACTGTCGTCCTAAACCTATCTCTCCTATCCAGCCTGACTCTCGTCCCAATTCCATCTATCTTCCATGTCCCTCCTGATTCTCGTCCTAAGCCTCTCTATCCTGTCCTGCCTGACTCTCTTTCCAGGCCTCTCTCTCCTGTCCTCCCTGACTCTCTTCCGAAGTCTCTCTCTCATGTAAAGCCTTACTCTCGTCCCAAGAGCCTTTCTCCTGTCCTGTCCAGCCTTACTCTTGTTTCAAGTCCCTCTCTCTGTTCTGTCCAGCCTGACTCGCGTCCAAAGTCTTTCTCTCCTGTCGAACCTGACTCTTGTCCTAAGCCTCTCTCTCCTGTCCTGCCTAACTCTCGTTCTAAGTCCCTCTCTCTGTCCTCTCCAGCCTGAATCTCGTCACAAGCCTCTCTCTCCTGTCCTGCCTGACTATCGTGCCAAAACTCTCTTTTATGTCCTGAGTGACTCTCTTACAAAGACTCTCTCTCCTGTCCTGCCTGAATCTCGTCCAAATCCTCTCTCCCGTCCTGCGTAACTCTCGTCCCAGGTCCCTCTCTCTGTCCTGTCCAGGCTGACTCTCGTCCCAAGTCTCTCTCTTCTATCCTACTTGACTCTCGTCCTAAGCCTCTCTCTCCTGTCCCCCTGACTTTCGTCCCAAGAACCTCTCTCTCTCTCATGTCCATCCTGATCCTCGTCCCAAGCCACTCCTTCCTGTCGTGCCTGACTCTTGTCCCAAGCCTGTCTCTCCTGTCCTGAATGACTGCTGTCCAAAGCCTCTCTCTCCTGTCCTGCCTGACTTTCGTCCCAATCTTCTCACTCCAGTTAACCCTCACTCTCGTCCCAAGCCCCTCCCTCTCTCATGTCCAGCCTGATCCTCGTCCCAAGGATCTCTCTACAGCCCTGCCTGACTCTCGTCGCAAGCCTCTTTCTTCTGTCAAGCCTGACTCTCGTCGCAAGCCCCTCTCTCTCTCCTGTCCAGCCTTATTCTCGTCCCGAGCCCCTCTCTCTCCTGTCCTGCTTGACTCTCGTGCCAACACTCTATCTCTTGTACTGCCTGACTCTCTACCGAAGCCTCTCTCTCCTGTCCTGCCTGACTATCGCCCCAAGCTTCTCTCTCCTATTATCCCTGAATCTCTTCCCAACTCTCTCTCTCATGTCCTGCCTGACTCCCTTCCCAAGCATCTCTACAGTCCTCCCTGACTCTTGTCCAAGGCTTCTCTCTCCTGTCCTGCCTAACTCTCGTGACAAGACTTTCTCTCTTGTCCTGCCTCAATCTCGTCCCAAGCTTCTCTCTCCTGTACTTCCTGACTTTCGTCACAAACCTCTCTCCTGTCCTGCCTGACTATAGTCCCAAGCCTGTCTCTCTTGTCAAGCAAGACTCTCGTCCTAAGCCTCTCTCTCCTATCGTGCCTGACTCTCGTTCCAATTCTCTCTCTCCTGTCCTGCCTGACTGTCGTCCCAAGACTCTCTCTCCTGTCCTGCCTGACTCTCGTCCCAAACCTCTCTCTCCTGTCCTGCCTGACTCTAGTCCCAAGCATATCTCTCCTGTCCTGCCTGACTCTAGTCCCAAGCATATCTCTCCTGTCCTACCTGACTCTCGTGAAAAGACTTTCTATCTTGCCCTGCATGACTCTCTTCCTAATCCTCTCTCTTCATTCCCGCCTGACTCTTGTCCTAAGCCTCTCTCCCCTGTCCTGCCTGACTCTCGTTCTAAGCCTCTCTCTCCTGTCCACCCTGATTCTTGTCCCAAGCCCCTCCCTCTCTCATGTCCAGCCTGATCCTCGTCCAAAGCATCTCTCTCCAGTCCTGCCTGACTCTCGTCCCAAGCCTCTCTCTCCTCTCATGCCTGACTCTCATCCCAATCGTCTCTCTCCTGTCCTGCCTCACCCTCGTCCTAAGCATCTCTCTCCTGTCCTGCCTGACTCTCGTCCCAACTCTCTCTCTCTCCTGTCGTGCCTGACTCTCGTCCCAAGCCTCTCTCTCCTACTGTGCCTGACTCTCGTCTTAAGCCTCTCTCTCCTGTCCTGCCTGATTCTCTCCTCAAGCCTATCTCTCCTCTCAAGCTTGTCTCTCGTACCAAACGTCTCTCTCCTGTCTTGCTTGACTCTCGTCCTAAGCCTCTATCTCCTGTCTTGTCTGACTCTCGTCCCAAGGATCTCTCTCCTGTCTTGTCTGACTCTCGTTCTAAGCCTCTCTCTCCTGTCCTGCCTGACTATCGTCCCAAGACTCTCTCTCCTGTCCTGCCTGACTCTCGTCCCAACCCTCTCTCTCTCCTGTTCTGCCTGACTCTCGTCTCAAGCATCTCTCTCCTACCGTGCCTGACTCTCGTCTTAAGCCTCTCTCTCCTGTCCTGCCTTATTCTCTCCTCAAGCCTATCTCTCCTCTCAAGCTTGTCTCTCGTACCAAGCGACTCTCTCCTGTCCTGCCTGACTCTCGTCGTAAGCTTCTCTCTCCTGTCTTGTCTGACTCTCGTCCCAAGGCTCTCTCTCCTGTCCTGCCTGACTCTCGTTCTAAGCCTCTCTCTCCTGTCCACAGTGACTCTCGTCCCAAGCCCCTCTCTCTCTCACGTCCAGCCTGCTCCTTTGTCCCAAGCCTCTCTCTCCTGTCCTGCCTGACTCTGGTCCCAAGCCTCTCTCTAATGTCCTGATTCTTTCCTCAAGCCTCTCTTTCCTCTCATCCCTGACTCTCGTCTCAAGTGTGTCTCTCCAGTCCTGCCTGAGTCTCGTCCTAAGCCTCTCTCTCCAGTCCTGATTGACTCTCGTCCCAAGCCTCTCTCTCCTGTCATACCTGACTCTCGTCCCAAATCTCTCTCCAGTCCTACCTGACTCTCATCCCAAGCCGCTCTCTCCTGTCCTGCCTGACTCTCGTCACAAGTCTCTCTCTCCTGACCTGCCTGACTTTCGTCCAAAGCCTCTCTCTCCTCTCCTACCTCACTCGCTTCCCAAGCCTCTTTCTTCTCTCCAGCCTGACTTTCGTCCAAAGCCTCTCTCTTCTTGTCTTGCCTGACTCTCGTCCTAGGCCTCTCTCTGCTGTCCACCCTGACTCTCGTCCCAAGCCCCTCTCTCTCTCATGTCCAGCCTGATCCTTATCCAAAGCCTCTCCGTCCTTTCCTGCGTGACTCTCGTCTCAAGACTCTCTCTCCTGTCCATCCTGACTCTCGTCCCAAACCTCTCTCTCCTGTCCTGCCTAAAACTTGTCCCCGGCAATCTCTCCTGTCCTGCCTGACTCTCTCCTCAAGCTTCTCTCTCCTCGCAAACCTGACTCTCGTCCCAAGAGCTTCTCTCCTATACTGCCTGACTCTCGTCCTATGCCTCTCTCTCCTATCCTGCCTGACTCTCGTCCAAACCCTCTCTCTACTGTCCTGTCAGACTCTCGTCCCAAGCCTCTCTCTCCTACTATGCCTGACTCTCGTCTTAAGCCTCTCTCCTGTCCTGCCTGATTCTCTCCTCAAGCCTATCTCTCCTCTCAAGCTTGTCTCTCGTACCAAACGTCTGTCTCCTGTCTTGCTTGACTCTCGTCCTAAGCCTCTCTCTCCTGTGTTGTCTGACTCTCGTCCCAAGGATCTCTCTCCTCTCTTGCCTGACTCTCGTTCTAAGCCCCTCTCTCCTGTCCCCCTGACTCTCGTCCCAAGCCCATCTGTCTCTAATGTCCATCCTGATCCTCGTCCCAAGCCTCTCTTTCCTGTCCTGCCTGACTCTCGTCCCAAGCCTCTATCTAATGTCCTGCCTGACTCTCGTCCTATGCCTCTCTCTTCTGTCCTGCCTTTCTTTCGTCCCAAACCTCTCTCTCCTGTCCTGCCTGACTTTCGTCCCAAGCCCCTCTTTCTCTCCTGTGCAGCTTGACTCTCGTACCAATATTCTTATCTCCAGTCCTACCTGACTCCCGTCACAAGACTCCCTCATGTCGTGCCTGACTCTCGTCTCAAGCCTCTCTCTCCTGTCCTGCCTTACTGTCGTTCTAAACCTATCTCTCCTGTCCAGCATGACTCTCGTCTCAATTCCATCAATCTTCCATGTTCCTCCTAATTCTCGTCCTAAGCCTCTCTCTCCTGTCCTGCCTGACTCTCGTTCCAAGCCTCTCTCTCCTGTCCTCCCTAACTCTCGTCTGAAGTCTCTCTCTCCTGTCAAGCCTTACTCTCGTCCCAAGAGCCTCTCTCCTGTCCTGTCCAGCCTTACTCTTGTCCTAAGTCCCTCTCTCTGTCCTGTCCAGCCTAAATAGCGTCCCAAGTCTTTCTCTCCTGTCGAACCTGACTCTTGCCCTGAGACTCTCTCTCCTGTCCTGCCTAACTCTAGTCCCAAATCCCTCTCCCTGTCCTGCCCGGCCTGACTCTCGCCAAAAGCCTCTCTCTCCTGTCCTGCCTGACTCTCGTGCCAAAACTTTCTTTTATGTCCTGAGTGACTCTATTACCAAGACTCTCTCTCCTATCCTGCCTGACTCTCGTCCAAAGCCTTTCTCTCCTGTCCTGCGTAACTCTCGTCCCAGGTCCCTCTCTCTGTCCTGTCTAGCCTGACTCTCGTCCCAAGCCTCTCTCTCCTTCCTGCTTGACTCTCGTCCTAAGCCTCTCTCTCCTGTCCCCCTGACTCTCGTTCCAAGCCCCTCTCTGTCTCATGTCCATCCTGATCCTCGTCCGAAGCCTCTCTCTCCTGTCCTGCCTGACTCTCGTCCCAGGCTTCTCTCTCCTGTCCTGCCTAACTCTCGTGCCAAGGCTTTCTCTCTTGTCCTGCCTCACTCTCGTCCCAAGCTTCTCTATCCTGTCCTTCCTGACTTTCGTCACAAACCTCTCTCTCCTTTCCTGCCTGACTATAGTCCTAAGCCTGTCTCTCTTATCCAGCCTGACTCTCGTCCCAAACCCCTCTCTCCTGTCTTGCCTGACTCTCGTTCCAATTCTCTCGCTCCTGTCATGCCTGACTGTAGTCACAAGTCTTTCTCTCCTGTCCTGCCTGCCTGTCGTACCAAGCTTCTCTCTCCTGTCCAACCTCACTCTCATCCCAAGCCCCTCCCTCTCTCATACCCAGCCTGATCCTCGTCCCATGCGTCTCTCTACAGTCCTGCCATACTCTCGTCCCAAGCCTCTCTCTCCTCTCATGCCTGACTCTCGTCCCAATCGTCTCTCTCCTGTCCTGCCTCACAATCGTCCTAAGCATCTCTCTCCTGTCCTGCCTGACTCTCGTCCCAACCCTCTCTCTCTCCTGTCGTTTCTGACTCTCGTCTCAAGCCTCTCTCGCCTTAAGCCTCTCTCTCCTGTCCTGCCTGATTCTCTCCTCAAGCCTATCTCTCCTCTCAAGCTTGTCTTTCGTACCAAGCGTCTCTCTCCTGTCTTGCCTGACACTCGTCCTGAGCCTCGCTCTCCTGTCTCGTCTGACTCTCGTCCGAAGGATCTCTCTCCTCTCCTGCCTGACTCTCGTCCTAAACCTCTCTCTCCAGTCCTGCCTAACTCTCGTCCCAAGCCTCTCTCTCCTGTCATACCTGACTCTCGTCCCAAGTCTCTCTCTCCAGTCCTACCTAACTGTCATCCCAAGCCTCTCTCTATAGTCCTGCCTGACTCTCGTCCCAAGTCTCTCTTTCCTGACCTGCCTGACTTTCGTCCCAAGCCTCTCTCTTCTCTAATGCCTGACTCGCTCCCCAAGCCTATTTCTTCTCTCCAGCCTGACTTTCGTCCCAAGCCTCTCTCTCCTTGTCTTGCCTGACTCTCGTCCTAGGCCTCTCTCTCCTGTCCACCCTGATTCTCGTCCCAAGCCCCTCTCTCTCTTATGTCCAGCCTGATCCTAATCCCAAGCCTCTCTGTCGTTTTCTGCGTGACTCTCATCTCAAGACACTCTCTCCTGTCCACACTGACTCTTGTCCCAATCCTCTCTCTCCTGTCCTGCCTAACAATTGTCCCCGCCACTCTCTCCTGACCTGCCTGACTCTCTCCTCAAGCCTCTCTCTCCTTGCATTCCTTTCTCTCGTCCAAAGCGTTTCTCTCCTATCCTGCCTGACTCTCGTCCCAAGCCTCTATCTAATGTCCTGCCTGACTCTCGTCCTATGCCTCTCTCTTTTGTCCTGCCTTTCTTTCGTCCCAAGCCTCTCTCCTGTCCTGCCTGACCTTCGTGCCAAGCCCCTCTTTCTCTCCTGTGCAGCTTGACTCTCGTACCAATATTCTCTCTGCAGTCCTACCTGACTCCCGTCACAAGACTCTCTCTTGTCGTGCCTGACTCTCGTCTCAAGCCTCTCTCTCCTGTCCTGCCTCACTGTCGTCCTAAACCTATCTCTCCTGTCCAGCCTGACTCTCGTCTCAATTCCATCTATCTTCCATGTTCCTCCTAATTCTCGTCCTAAGCCTCTCTCTCCTGTCCTGCCTGACTCTCGTTCCAAGCCTCTCTCTCCTGTCCTCCCTGACTCTCGTCCGAAGTCTCTCTCTCCTATCAAGCCTTACTCTCGTCCCAAGAGCCTCTCTCCTGTCCTGTCCAGCCTTACTCTTGTCCCAAGTCCCTCTCTCTGTCCTGTCCAGCCTAAATAGCGTCCCAAGTCTTTCTCTCCATTCCAACCTGACTCTTGCCCTAAGACTCTCTCTCCTGTCCTGCCTAACTCTCGTCCCAAGTCCCTCTCTCTGTCCTGCCCGGCCTGACTCTCGCCAAAAGCCTCTCTCTCCTGTCCTGCCTGACTCTCCTGCCAAAACTTTCTTTTATGTCCTGAGTGACTCTATTACCAAGACTCTCTCTCCTATCCTGCCTGACTCTCGTCCAAAGCCTTTCTCTCCTGTCCTGCGTAACACTCGTCCCAGGTCCCTCTCTCTGTCCTGTCCAGCCTGACTCTCGTCCCAAGCCTCTTTCTCCTATACTGCTTGACTCTCGTCCGAAGCCTCTCTCTCCTGTCCCAGTGACTCTCGTTCCAAGCCCCTCTCTGTCTCATGTCCATCCTGATCCTCGTCCGAAGCCTCTCTCTCCTGTCCTGCCTGACTCTCGTCCCAGGCTTCTCTCTCCTGTCCTGCCTAACTCTCGTGCCAAGGCTTTCTCTCTTGTCCTGCCTCACTCTCGTCCCAAGCGTCTCTATCCTGTCCGTCCTGACTTTCGTAACAAACCTCTCTCTCCTTTCCTGCCTGACTATAGGCCCAAGCCTGTCTGTCTTATCCAGCCTGACTCTCGTCCCAAACCTCTCTCTCCTGTCGTGCCTGACTCTCGTTCCAATTCTCTCGCTCCTGTCCTGCCTGACTGTAGTCACAAGTCTCTCTCTCCTGTCCTGCCTGCCTGTCGTACCAAGCTTCTCTCTCCTGTCCAACCTCACTCTCATCCCAAGCCCCTCTCTCTCTCACGTCCAGCCTGCTCCTTTGTCCCAAGCCTCTCTCTCATGTCCTGCCTGACTCTGGTCCCAAGCCTCTCTCTAATGTCCTGATTCTTTCCTCAAGCCTCTCTTTCCTCTCATCCCTGACTCTCGTCTCAAGTGTGTCTCTCCAGTCCTGCCTGAGTCGCGTCCTAAGCCTCTCTCTCCAGTCTTGATTGACTCTCGTCCCAAGCCTCTCTCTCCTGTCATACCTGACTCTCGTCCCAAATCTCTCTCTCCAGTCCTACCTGACTCTCATTCCAAGCCGCTCCCTCCTGTCCTGCCTGACTCTCGACACAACTCTCTCTCTCCTGACCTGCCTGACTTTCGTCCAAAGCCTCTCTCTCCTCTCCTACCTCACTCGCTTCCCAAGCCTCTTTCTTCTCTCCAGCCTGACTTTCGTCCAAAGCCTCTCTCTTCTTGTCTTGCCTTACTCTCGTCCTAGGCCTCTCTCTGCTTTCCACCCTGACTCTCGTCCCAAGCCCCTCTCTCTCTCATGTCCAGCCTGATCCTTATCCAAAGCCTCTCCGTCCTTGTCTGCGTGACTCTCGTCTCAAGACTCTCTCTCCTGTCCACCCTGACTCTCGTCCCAAACCTCTCTCTCCTGTCCTGGCTAAAACTTGTCCCCGGCAATCTCTCCTGTCCTGCCTGACTCTCTCCTCAAGCTTCTCTCTCCTCGCAAACCTTACTCTCGTCCCAAGAGCTTCTCTCCTATACTGCCTGACTCTCGTCCTAAGCCTCTCTCTCCTATCCTGCCTGACTCTCGTCCAAACCCTCTCTCTACTGTCCTGTCAGACTCTCGTCCCAAGCCTCTCTCTCCTACTGTGCCTGACTCTCGTCTTAAGCCTCTCTCTCCTGTCCTGCCCGATTCTCTCCTCAAGCCTATCTCTCCTCTCAAGCTTGTCTCTCGTACCAAACGTCTCTCTCCTGTCTTGCTTGACTCTCGTCCTAAGCCTCTCTCTCCTGTGTTGTCAGACTCTCGTCCCAAGGATCTCTCTCCTCTCTTGCCTGACTCTCGTTCTAAGCCCCTCTCTCCTGTCCCCCTGACTCTCGTCCCAAGCCCCTCTGTCTCTAATTTCCATCCTGATCCTCGTCCCAAGCCTCTCTTTCCTGTCCTGCCTGACTCTCGTCCCAAGCCTCTATCTAATGTCCTGCCTGACTCTCGTCCTATGCCTCTCTCTTCTGTCCTGCCTTTCTTTCGTCCCAAACCTCTCTCTCCTGTCCTGCCTGACTTTCGTCCCAAGCCCCTCTTTCTCTCCTGTGCAGCTTGACTCTCGTACCAATAATCTTATCTCCAGTCCTACCTGACTCCCGTCACAAGACTCTCTCTTGTCGTGCCTGACTCTCGTCTCAAGCCTCTCTCTCCTGTCCTGCCTTACTGTCGTTCTAAACCTATCTCTCCTGTCCAGCATGACTCTCGTCTCAATTCCATCTATCTTCCATGTTCCTCCTAATTCTCTTCCTAAGCCTCTCTCTCCTGTCCTGCCTGACTCTCGTTCCAAGCCTCTCTCTCCTGTCCTCCCTAACTCTCGTCCGAAGTCTCTCTCTCGTATCAAGCCTTACTCTCGTCCCAAGAGCCTCTCTCCTGTCCTGTCCAGCATTACTCTTGTCCCAAGTCCCTCTCTCTGTCCTGTCCAGCCTAAATAGCGTCCCAAGTCTTTCTCTCCTGTCCAACCTGACTCTTGCCCTAAGACTCTCTCTCCTGTCCTGCCTAACTCTCGTCCCTAGTCCCTCTCTCTGTCCTGCCCGGCCTGACTCTCGCCAAAAGCCTCTCTCTCCTGTCCTGCCTGACTTTCGTGCCAAAACTTTCTTTTATGTCCTGAGTGACTCTATTACCAATACTCTCTCTCCTATCCTGCCTGACTCTCGTCCAAAGCCTTTCTCTCCTGTCCTACGTAACTCTCGTCCCAGGTCCCTCTCTCTGTCCTGTCCAGCCTGACTCTCGTCCCACGCCTCTCTCTCCCTCCTACTTGACTCTCGTCCTAAGCCTCTCTCTCCTGTCCCCCTGACTCTCGTTCCAAGCCCCTCTCTGTCTCATGTCCATCCTGATCCTCGTCCGAAGCCTCTCTCTCCTGTCCTGCCTGACTCTCGTCCCAGGCTTCTCTCTCCTGTCCTGCCTAACTCTCGTGCCAAGGCTTTCTCTCTTGTCCTGCCTCACTCTCGTCCCAAGCTTCTCTATCCTGTCCTTCCTAACTTTCGTCACAAACCTCTCTCTCCTTTCTTGCCTGACTATAGTCCCAAGCCTGTCTCACTTATCCAGCCTGACTCTCGTCCTGTCGTGCCTGACTCTCGTTCCAATTCTCTCGCTCCTGTCCTGGCTGACTGTAGTCACAAGTCTTTCTCTCCTGTCCTGCCTGCCTGTCGTACCAAGCTTCTCTCTCCTGTCCAACCTCACTCTCATCCCAAGCCCCTCCCTCTCTCATACCCAGCCTGATCCTCGTCCCAAGCGTCTCTCTCCAGTCCTGCCTGACTCTCGTCCCAAGCCTCTCTCTCCTGTCATACCTGACTCTCGTCCCAAGTCTCTCTCTCCAGTCCTACCCAACTGTCATCCCAAGCCTCTCTCTATAGTCCTGCCTGACTCTCGTCCCAAGTCTCTCTTTCCTGACCTGCCTGACTTTCGTCCCAAGCCTCTCTCTTCTCTAATGCCTGACTCGCTCCCCAAGCCTATTTCTTCTCTCCAGCCTGACTTTCGTCCCAAGCCTCTCTCTCCTTGTCTTGCCTGACTCTCGTCCTAGGCCTCTCTCTCCTGTCCACCCTGATTCTCGTCCCAAGCCCCTCTCTCTCTTATGTCCAGCCTGATCCTAATCCCAAGCCTCTCTGTCCTTTCCTGCGTGACTCTCATCTCAAGACACTCTCTCCTGTCCACACTGACTCTCGTCCCAATCCTCTCTCTCCTGTCCTGCCTAACAATTGTCCCCGCCACTCTCTCCTGACCTGCCTGACTCTCTCCTCAAGCCTCTCTCTCCTTGCATTCCTTTCTCTCGTCCAAAGCGTTTCTCTCCTATCCTGCCTGACTCTCGTCCTAAGCCTCTCCCTCCTATCCTGCTTGACTCTCGTCCCAACCCTCTCTCTACTGTCCTGCCTGACTCTCGTGACAAGCCGTTCTCTATTGTCCAGCCTGACTCTCATGTCCAGCCTGACTCTGGTCCCAAGCACCTCTCTCCTGTCCTGCCTGCCTCTCGTTCAAAGCCTCTCTCTCCTGTCCTGCGTAACTCTCGTCCCAGGTCCCTCTCTCTCTCTTGTCCAGCCTGAGTCTCGTCACAAGCCTCTCTCTCCTATCCTTCTTGACTCTCGTCCTAAGCCCCTCTCTCCTGTCCCCCTGACTCTCGTCCCAAGCCCCTCTGTCTCTCATGTCCATCCTGATCCTCGTCCCAAGCCTCTCTCTCCTGTCCTGCCTGACTCTCGTTCCAAGCCTCTATCTAATGTCCTGCTTGACTCTAGTCCTATGCCTCTCTCTTCTGTCCTGCCTTTCTTTCGTCCCAAGCCTCTCTCTCCTGTCCTGCCTGACTTTCGTGCCAAGCCCCTCTTTCTCTCCTGTGCAGCTTGACTCTCGTACCAATATTCTCTCTGCAGTCCTACCTGACTCCCGTCACAAGACTCTCTCTTGTCGTGCCTGACTCTCGTCTCAAGCCTCTCTCTCCTGTCCTGCCTCACTGTCGTCCTAAACCTATCTCTCCTGTCCAGCCTGACTCTCGTCTCAATTCCATCTATCTTTCATGTTCCTCCTAATTCTCGTCCTAAGCCTCTCTCTCCTGTCCTGCCTGACTCTCGTTCCAAGCCTCTCTCTCCTGTCCTCCCTGACTCTCGTCCGAAGTCTCTCTCTCGTATCAAGCCTTACTCTCGTCCCAAGAGCCTCTCTCCTGTCCTGTCCAGCCTTACTCTTGTCTCAAGTCCCTCTCTCTGTCCTGTCCAGCCTAAATAGCGTCCCAAGTCTTTCTCTCCTGTCCAACCTGACTCTTGCCCTAAGACTCTCTCTCCTGTCCTGCCTAACTCTCGTCCCAAGTCCCTCTCTCTGTCCTGCCCGGCCTGACTCTCGCCAAAAGCCTCTCTCTCCTGTCCTGCCTGACTCTCGTGCCAAAACTTTCTTTTATGTCCTGAGTGACTCTATTACCAAGACTCTCTCTCCTATCCTGCCTGACTCTCGTCCAAAGCCTTTCTCTCCTGTCCTGCGTAACTCTCGTCCGAGGTCCCTCTCTCTGTCCTGTCCAGCCTGACTCTCGTCCCAAGCCTCTTTCTCCTATACTGCTTGACTCTCGTCCTAAGCCTCTCTCTCCTGTCCCCCTGACTCTCGTTCCAAGCCCCTCTCTGTCTCATGTCCATCCTGATCCTCGACCGAAGCCTCTCTCTCCTGTCCTGCCTGACTCTCGTCCCAGGCTTCTCTCTCCTGTCCTGCCTAACTCTCGTGCCAAGGCTTTCTCTCTTGTCCTGCCTCACTCTCGTCCCAAGCTTCTCTATCCTGTCCTTCCTGACTTTCGTCACAAACCTCTCTCTCCTTTCCTGCCTGACTATAGTCCCAAGCCTGTCTCTCTTATCCAGCCTGACTCTCGTCCCAAACCTCTCTCTCCTGTCGTGCCCGACTTTCGTTCCAATTCTCTCGCTCCTGTCCTGCCTGACTGTAGTCACAAGTCTCTCTCTCCTGTCCTGCCTGCCTGTCGTACCAAGCTTCTCTCTCCTGTCCAACCTCACTCTCATCCCAAGCCCCTCTCTCTCTCACGTCCAGCCTGCTCCTTTGTCCCAAGCCTCTCTCTCATGTCCTGCCTGACTCTGGTCCCAAGCCTCTCTCTAATGTCCTGATTCTTTCCTCAAGCCTCTCTTTCCTCTCATCCCTGACTCTCGTCTCAAGTGTGTCTCTCCAGTCCTGCCTGAGTCGCGTCCTAAGGCTCTCTCTCCAGTCCTGATTGACTCTCGTCCCAAGCCTCTCTCTCCTGTCATACCTGACTCTCGTCCCAATTCTCTCTCCAGTCCTACCTGACTCTCATTCCAAGCCGCTCCCTCCTGTCCTGCCTGACTCTCGTCACAACTCTCTCTCTCCTGACCTGCCTGACTTTCGTCCAAAGCCTCTCTCTCCTCTCCTACCTCACTCGCTTCCCAAGCCTCTTTCTTCTCTCCAGCCTGACTTTCGTCCAAAGCCTCTCTCTTCTTGTCTTGCCTGACTCTCGTCCTAGGCCTCTCTCTCCTGTCCACCCTGATTCTCGTCCCAAGCCCCTCTCTCTCTTATGTCCAGCCTGATCCTAATCACAAGCCTCTCTGTCCTTTCCTGCGTGACTCTCATCTCAAGACACTCTCTCCTGTCCACACTGACTCTCGTCCCAATCCTCTCTCTCCTGTCCTGCCTAACAATTGTCCCCGCACTCTCTCCTGACCTGCCTGACTCTCTCCTCAAGCCTCTCTCTCCTTGCATTCCTTTCTCTCGTCCAAAGCGTTTCTCTCCTATCCTGCCTGACTCTCGTCCTAAGCCTCTCCCTCCTATCCTGCTTGACTCTCGTCCCAACCCTCTCTCTACTGTCCTGCCTGACTCTCGTGACAAGCCGTTCTCTATTGTCCTGCCTGACTCTCATGTCCAGCCTGACTCTGGTCCCAAGCACCTCTCTCCTGTCCTGCCTGCCTCTCGTTCAAAGCCTCTCTCTCCTGTCCTGCGTAACTCTCGTCCCAGGTCCCTCTCTCTGTCCTGTCCAGCCTGAGTCTCGTCCCAAGCCTCTCTCTCCTATCCTTCTTGACTCTCGTCCTAAGCCCCTCTCTCCTGTCCCCCTGACTCTCGTCCCAAGCCCCTCTGTCTCTCATGTCCATCCTGATCCTCGTCCCAAGCCTCTCTCTCCTGTCCTGCCTGACTCTCGTCCCAAGCCTCTATCTAATGTCCTGCCTGACTCTCGTCCTATGCCTCTCTCTTCTGTCCTGCCTTTCTTTCGTCCCAAGCCTCTCTCTCCTGTCCTGCCTGACTTTCGTGCCAAGCCCCTCTTTCTCTCCTGTGCAGCTTGACTCTCGTACCAATATTCTCTCTGCAGTCCTACCTGACTCCCGTCACAAGACTCTCTCTTGTCGTGCCTGACTCTCGTCTCAAGCCTCTCTCTCCTGTCCTGCCTTCACTGTCGTCCTAAACCTATCTCTCCTGTCCAGCCTGACTCTCGTCTCAATTCCATCTATCTTCCATGTTCCTCCTAATTCTCGTCCTAAGCCTCTCTCTCCTGTCCTGCCTGACTCTCGTTCCAAGCCTCTCTCTCCTGTCCTCCCTGACTCTCGTCCGAAGTCTCTCTCTCCTATCAAGCCTTACTCTCGTCCCAAGAGCCTCTCTCCTGTCCTGTCCAGCCTTACTCTTGTCCCAAGTCCCTCTCTCTGTCCTGTCCAGCCTAAATAGCGTCCCAAGTCTTTCTCTCCTGTCCAACCTGACTCTTGCCCTAAGACTCTCTCTCCTGTCCTGCCTAACTCTCGTCCCAAGTCCCTCTCTCTGTCCTGCCCGGCCTGACTCTCGCCAAAAGCCTCTCTCTCCTGTCCTGCCTGACTCTCGTGCCAAAACTTTCTTTTATGTCCTGAGTGACTCTATTACCAAGACTCTCTCTCCTATCCTGCCTGACTCTCGTCCAAAGCCTTTCTCTCCTGTCCTGCGTAACTCTCGTCCCAGGTCCCTCTCTCTGTCCTGTCCAGCCTGACTCTCGTCCCAAGCCTCTCTCTCCTTCCTGCTTGACTCTCGTCCTAAGCCTCTCTCTCCTGGCCCCCCTGACTCTCTTTCCAAGCCCCTCTCTGTCTCATGTCCATCCTGATCCTCGTCCGAAGCCTCTCTCTCCTGTCCTGCCTGACTCTGGTCCCAGGCTTCTCTCTCCTGTCCTGCCTAACTCTCGTGCCAAGGCTTTCTCTCTTGTCCTGCCTCACTCTCGTCCCAAGCTTCTCTATCCTGTCCTTCCTGACTTTCGTCACAAACCTCTCTCTCCTTTCCTGCCTGATTCTCTCCTCAAGCCTATCTCTCTTCTCAAGCTTGTCTTTCGTACCAAGCGTCTCTCTCCTGTCTTGCCTGACACTCGTCCTGAGCCTCTCTCTCCTGTCTCGTCTGACTCTCGTCCGAAAGATCTCTCTGCTCTCCTGCCTGACTCTCGTCCTAAACCTCTCTCTCCATTCCTTTCTGACTCTCGTCCCAAGCCTCTCTCTCCTGTCATACCTGACTCTCGTCCCAAGTCTCTCTCTCCAGTCCTACCTAACTGTCATCCCAAGCCTCTCTCTATAGTCCTGCCTGACTCTCGTCCCAAGTCTCTCTTTCCTGACCTGCCTGACTTTCGTCCCAAGCCTCTCTCTTCTCTAATGCCTGACTCGCTCCCCAAGCCTATTTCTTCTCTCCAGCCTGACTTTCGTCCCAAGCCTCTCTCTCCTTGTCTTGCCTGACTCTCGTCCTAGGCCTCTCTCTCCTGTCCACCCTGATTCTCGTCCCAAGCCCCTCTCTCTCTTATGTCCAGCCTGATCCTAATCCCAAGCCTCTCTGTCCTTTCCTGCGTGACTCTCATCTCAAGACACTCTCTCCTGTCCACACTGACTCTCGTCCCAACCCTCTCTCTCCTGTCCTGCCTAACAATTGTCCCCGCCACTCTCTCCTGACCTGCCTGACTCTCTCCTCAAGCCTCTCTCTCCTTGCATTCCTTTCTCTCGTCCAAAGCGTTTCTCTCCTATCCTGCCTGACTCTCGTCCTAAGCCTCTCCCTCCTATCCTGCTTGACTCTCGTCCCAACCCTCTCTCTACTGTCCTGCCTGACTCACGTGACAAGCCGTTCTCTATTGTCCTGCCTGACTCTCATGTCCAGCCTGACTCTGGTCCCAAGCACCTCTCTCCTGTCCTGCCTGCCTCTCGTTCAAAGCCTCTCTCTCCTGTCCTGCGTAACTCTCGTCCCAGGTCCCTCTCTCTGTCCTGTCCAGCCTGAGACTCGTCCCAAGCCTCTCTCTCCTATCCTTCTTGACTCTCGTCCTAAGCCCCTCTCTCCTGTCCCCCTGACTCTCGTCCCAAGCCCCTCTGTCTCTCATGTCCATCCTGATCCTCGTCCCAAGCCTCTCTCTCCTGTCCTGCCTGACTCTCGTCCCAAGCCTCTATCTAATGTCCTGCCTGACTCTCGTCCTATGCCTCTCTCTTCTGTCCTGCCTTTCTTTCGTCCCAAGCCTCTCTCTCCTGTCCTGCCTGACTTTCGTCCCAAGCCCCTCTTTCTCTCCTGTGCAGCTTGACTCTCGTACCAATATTCTCTCTGCAGTCCTACCTGACTCCCGTCACAAGACTCTCTCTTGTCGTGCCTGACTCTCGTCTCAAGCCTCTCTCTCCTGTCCTGCCTTACTGTCGTCCTAAACCTATCTCTCCTGTCCAGCCTGACTCTCGTCTCAATTCCATCTATCTTCCATGTTCCTCCTAATTCTCGTCCTAAGCCTCTCTCTCCTGTCCTGCCTGACTCTCGTTCCAAGCCTCTCTCTCCTGTCCTCCCTGACTCTCGTCCGAAGTCTCTCTCTCCTATCAAGCCTTACTCTCGTCCCAAGAGCCTCTCTCCTGTCCTGTCCAGCCTTACTCTTGTCCCAAGTCCCTCTCTCTGTCCTGTCCAGCCTAAATAGCGTCCCAAGTCTTTCTCTCCTGTCCAACCTGACTCTTGCCCTAAGACTCTCTCTCCTGTCCTGCCTAACTCTCGTCCCAAGTCCCTCTCTCTGTCCTGCCCGGCCTGACTCTCGCCAAAAGCCTCTCTCTCCTGTCCTGCCTGACTCTCGTGCCAAAACTTTCTTTTATGTCCTGAGTGACTCTATTACCAAGACTCTCTCTCCTATCCTGCCTGACTCTCGTCCAAAGCCTTTCTCTCCTGTCCTGCGTAACTCTCGTCCCAGGTCCCTCTCTCTGTCCTGTCCAGCCTGACTCTCGTCCCAAGCCTCTTTCTCCTATACTGCTTGACTCTCGTCCTAAGCCTCTCTCTCCTGTCCCCCTGACTCTCGTTCCAAGCCCCTCTCTGTCTCATGTCCATCCTGATCCTCGTCCGAAGCCTCTCTCTCCTGTCCTGCCTGACTCTCGTCCCAGGCTTCTCTCTCCTGTCCTGCCTAACTCTCGTGCCAAGGCTTTCTCTCTTGTCCTGCCTCACTCTCGTCCCAAGCTTCTCTATCCTGTCCTTCCTGACTTTCGTCACAAACCTCTCTCTCCTTTCCTGCCTGACTATAGTCCCAAGCCTGTCTCTCTTATCCAGCCTGACTCTCGTCCCAAACCTCTCTCTCCTGTCGTGCCCGACTTTCGTTCCAATTCTCTCGCTCCTGTCCTGCCTGACTGTAGTCACAAGTCTCTCTCTCCTGTCCTGCCTGCCTGTCGTACCAAGCTTCTCTCTCCTGTCCAACCTCACTCTCATCCCAAGCCCCTCTCTCTCTCACGTCCAGCCTGCTCCTTTGTCCCAAGCCTCTCTCTCATGTCCTGCCTGACTCTGGTCCCAAGCCTCTCTCTAATGTCCTGATTCTTTCCTCAAGCCTCTCTTTCCTCTCATCCCTGACTCTCGTCTCAAGTGTGTCTCTCCAGTCCTGCCAGAGTCTCGTCCTAAGGCTCTCTCTCCAGTCCTGATTGACTCTTGTCCCAAGCCTCTCTCTCCTGTCATACCTGACTCTCGTCCCAATTCTCTCTCCAGTCCTACCTGACTCTCATTCCAAGCCTCTCTCTCCTCTCCTGCCTGACTCTCGTCCCAAGTCTCTCTCTCCTCACCTGCCTGACTTTCGTCCCAAGCCTCTCTCTCCTCTCCTGCCTGACTCGCTTCCCAAGCCTCTTTCTTCTCTCCAGCCTGACTCTCGTCCCAAGCCTCTCTCTCCTTGTCGTGCCTGACTCTCGTCCTAGGCCTCTCTCTCCTGTCCACCCTGACTCTCGTCCCAAGCCCCTTTCTCTCTCATGTCCAGCCTGATCCTAATCCAAGCCTCTCCTGTCCTTTCCTGCGTGACTCTCATCTCAAGACACTCTCTCCTGTCCACACTGACTCTCGTCCCAAACCTCTCTCTCCTGTCCTGCCTAAAACTTGTCCCCGCACTCTCTCCTGTCCTGCCTGACTCTCTCCTCAAGCCTCTCTCTCCTCGCAAACCTTACTCTCGTCCAAGCGTTTCTCTCCTATACTGCCTGACTCTCGTCCTAAGCCTCTCCTCCTATCCTGCCTGACTCTCGTCCAAACCCTCTCTCTACTGTCCTGCCTGACTCTCGTGACAAGCCGTTCTCTATTATCCTGCCTGACTCTCATGTCCAGCCTGTCTCTGGTCCCAAGCACCTCTCTCCTGTCCTGCCTGCCTCTCGTTCAAAGCCTCTCTCTTCTGTCCTGCGTAACTCTCGTCCCAGGTCCCTCTCTCTGTCCTGTCCAGCCTGAGTCTCGTCCCAAGCCTCTCTCTCCTATCCTTCTTGACTCTCGTCCTAATCCCCTCTCTCCTGTCCCCCTGACTCTCGTCCCAAGCCCCTCTGTCTCTCATGTCCATCCTGATCCTCGTCCCAAGCCTCTCTCTCCTGTCCTGCCTGACTCTCGTCCCAAGCCTCTATCTAATGTCCTGCCTGACTCTCGTCCTATGCCTCTCTCTTCTGTCCTGCCTTTCTTTCGTCCCAAGCCTCTCTCCTGTCCTGCCTGACCTTCGTGCCAAGCCCCTCTTTCTCTCCTGTGCAGCTTGACTCTCGTACCAATATTCTCTCTGCAGTCCTACCTGACTCCCGTCACAAGACTCTCTCTTGTCGTGCCTGACTCTCGTCTCAAGCCTCTCTCTCCTGTCCTGCCTCACTGTCGTCCTAAACCTATCTCTCCTGTCCAGCCTGACTCTCGTCTCAATTCCATCTATCTTTCATGTTCCTCCTAATTCTCGTCCTAAGCCTCTCTCTCCTGTCCTGCCTGACTCTCGTTCCAAGCCTCTCTCTCCTGTCCTCCCTGACTCTCGTCCGAAGTCTCTCTCTCCTATCAAGCCTTACTCTCGTCCCAAGAGCCTCTCTCCTGTCCTGTCCAGCCTTACTCTTGTCCCAAGTCCCTCTCTCTGTCCTGTCCAGCCTAAATAGCGTCCCAAGTCTTTCTCTCCTGTCCAACCTGACTCTTGCCCTAAGACTCTCTCTCCTGTCCTGCCTAACTCTCGTCACAAGTCCCTCTCTCTGTCCTGCCCGGCCTGACTCTCGCCAAAAGCCTCTCTCTCCTGTCCTGCCTGACTCTCGTGCCAAAACTTTCTTTTATGTCCTGAGTGACTCTATTACCAAGACTCTCTCTCCTATCCTGCCTGACTCTCGTCCAAAGCCTTTCTCTCCTGTCCTGCGTAACTCTCGTCCCAGGTCCCACTCTCTGTCCTGTCCAGCCTGACTCTCGTCCCAAGCCTCTTTCTCCTATACTGCTTGACTCTCGTCCTAAGCCTCTCTCTCCTGTCCCAGTGACTCTCGTTCCAAGCCCCTCTCTGTCTCATGTCCATCCTGATCCTCGTCCGAAGCCTCTCTCTCCTGTCCTGCCTGACTCTCGTCCCAGGCTTCTCTCTCCTGTCCTGCCTAACTCTCGTGCCAAGGCTTTGTCTCTTGTCCTGCCTCACTCTCGTCCCAAGCTTCTCTATCCTGTCCTTCCTGACTTTCGTCACAAACCTCTCTCTCCTTTCCTGCCTGACTATAGGCCCAAGCCTGTCTCTCTTATCCAGCCTGACTCTCGTTCCAAACCTCTCTCTCCTGTCGTGCCTGACTCTCGTTCCAATTCTCTCGCTCCTGTCCTGCCTGACTGTAGTCACAAGTCTCTCTCTCCTGTCCTGCCTGCCTGTCGTACCAAGCTTCTCTCTCCTGTCCAACCTCACTCTCATCCCAAGCCCCTCCCTCTCTCATACCCAGCCTGATCCTCGTCCCAAGCGTCTCTCTACAGTCCTGCCTGACTCTCGTCCCAATCCTCTCTCTCTCCACATGCCTGACTCTCGTCCCAATCGTCTCTCTCCTGTCCTGCCTCACACTCATCCTAAGCATCTCTCTCCTGTCCTGCCTGACTCTCGTCCCAACCCTCTCTCTATCGTCGTTTCTGACTCTCGTCCCAAGCCTCTCTCTCCTACCTTGCCTGACTCTCGCCTTAAGACTCTCTCTCCTGTCTTGCCTGATTCTCTCCTCAAGCCTATCTCTCCTCTCAAGCTTGTCTTTCGTACCAAGCGTCTCTCTCCTGTCTTGCCTGACACTCGTCCTGAGCCTCTCTCTCCTGTCTCGTCTGACTCTCGTCCGAAGGATCTCTCTCCTCTCCTGCCTGACTCTCGTCCTAAACCTCTCTCTCCCGTCCTGCCTGACTCTCGTCCCAAGCCTCTCTCTCCTGTCATACCTGACTCTCGTCCCAAGTCTCTCTCTCCCGTCCTACCTAACTGTCATCCCAAGCCTCTCTCTATAGTCCTGCCTGACTCTCGTCCCAAGTCTCTCTTTCCTGACCTGCCTGACTTTCGTCCCAAGCCTCTCTCTTCTCTAATGCCTGACTCGCTCTCCAAGCCTATTTCTTCTCTCCAGCCTGACTTTCGTCCCAAGCCTCTCTCTCCTTGTCTTGCCTGACTCTCGTCCTATGCCTCTCTCTCCTGTCCACCCTGATTCTCTTCCCAAGCCCCTCTCTCTCTTATGTCCAGCCTGATCCTAATCCCAAGCCTCTCTGTCCTTTCCTGCGTGACTCTCATCTCAAGACTCTCTCTCCTGTCCACACTGACTCTCGTCCCAACAATCTCTCTCCTGTCCTGCCTAATAATTGTCCCCGCCACTCTCTCCTGTCCTGCCTGACTCTCTCCTCAAGCCTCTCTCTCCTTGCATTCCTTACTCTCGTCCAAAGCGTTTCTCTCCTATCCTGCCTGACTCTCGTCCTAAGCCTCTCCCTCCTATCCTGCCTGACTCTCGTCAAAACCCTCTCTCTACTGTCCTTCTTGACTCTCGTGACAAGCCTCTCTCTCCTGTCCTGCCTGACTCTCGTCTTAAGCCTCTCTCTCCTGTCCTGCCTAACTCTGCTCCCAAGCCCCTCTCTCCTGTCCTGCCTGACTTTTGTCCCAAGACCCTATCTCCTGTCCTGCCTGATTCTCTCCTCCAGCCTCTCTCTCCTCTCAAGCCTGACTCTCGTTACAAGCGTCTCTCTCCAGTCCTGCATAACTCTCGTCCTAAGCCACTCTCTCCTGTCCTGCCTGACTCTCGTCCCATGCCTCTCCCTCCTGTCCTGCCTGACTCTTGTCCCAAGTCTCTCTATCCTGTCCTGCCTGACTCTCGTCCCAAGACTCTCTCTCCTGTCCTGCCTGACACTCGTCCCAAGGCTCTCTCTCCTATCCTACCTGACTTTCTTCCCAAACATCTCTCTCCTTTCCTGCCTTACAATAGTCCCAAGTCTTTCCCTCCTCTCCTGCCTAACTCTCGTCCCAAGACTCTCTTTCCTCTCCAGCCTGACTCGCTTTCAAATCCTCTCTCTCCTGTCCTGATTGACATTCGACCCAAGCCTCTCTCTCCTGTTCAGGATTACTCTCGTACCTAAGAGCCTCTCTCCTGTACTGTCCACCTGACTCTCGTCACAAGCCCTTCTTTCTCTCCTGTGCAGCTTGACTCTCGTACCAATCTTCTCTCTGCACTCCTACCTGACTCCCGTCACAAGACTCTTTCTCCTGTCGTGCCTGACTCTCGTCCCAAGCCTCTCTCTCCTATCCTGCCTTACTGTCGTCCTAAACCTATCACTCCTGTCCAGCCTGACTCTCGTCCCAATTCCATCTATCTTCCATGTCCCTCCTGATTCTCGTCCTAAGCCTCTCTATCCTGTCCTGCCTGACTCTCGTTCCAGGCCTCTCTCTCCTGCCCTCCCTGACTCTCGTCCGAGGTCTCTCTCTGATGTCAAGCCTTACTCTCGTCCCAAGAGCCTTTCTCCTGTCCTGTCCAGCCTTACTCTTGTTCCAAGTCCCTCTCTCTGTCCTGTCCAGCCTGACTCGCGTTCCAAGTCTTTCTCTCCTGTCGAACCTGACTCTTGTCCTAAGCCTCTCTCTTCTGTCCTGCCTAACTCTCGTCCTAAGTCCCTCTCTCTGTCCTCTCCGCCTGAATCTCGCACAAGCCCTCTCTCCTGTCCTGCCTGACTTCGTGCAAAAACTTTCGTTATGTCCTGAGTGACTCTTTACAAGACTCTCTCTCCTGTCCTGCCTGAATCTCGTCCAAAGCCTCTCTCTCCTGTCCTGCGAACTCTCGTCCCAGGTCCTCTCTCTGTCCTGTCTAGCCTGACTCTCGTCCAAGTCTCTCTCTTCTATCTCGTCTAAGCTCTCTCTCCTGTCCCCTGACTCTCGTTCAAGCCTCTCTTCTTCCTCCTGATCTGTCAAGCCCCTCTCTCTGTCCTGCTGTTCGTCCAGGTTCCTTCTGTCCGCTCTTCGTGCAAGGCTTTCTCCTTTCTGCCTCACTCTCGTCCAGTTCTCTTCTGTCCTCCTGATTCGTCCAACCTCTCTCTCCTGCTGATTCTCTCCTCAAGCCTATCTCTCCTTCAAGCTTGTCTTTCGTACCAAGCGTCTCTCTCCTGTCTTGCCTGACACTCGTCCTGAGCCTCTCTCTCCTGTCTCGTCTGACTCTCGTCCGAAGATCTCTCTCCTCTCCTGCCTGACTCTCGTCCTAAACCTCTCTCTCCATTCCTGCGTAACTCTCGTCCCAGGTCCCTCTCTCTGTCCTGTCTAGCCTGACTCTCGTCCCAAGTCTCTCTCTTCTATCCTGCTTGACTCTCGTCCTAAGCCTCTCTCTCCTGTCCCCCTGACTCTCGTCCCAGGCCCCCCTCTCTCTTCATGTCCATCCTGATCCTCGTCCCAAGCTACTCTCTCCTGTCGTGCCTGATTCTTGTCCAAGCCTGCTCTCCTGTCCTGCCTGACTCGTCCAAAGCCTCTCTCTCCTGTCACCTCTCTCTGTCCTGCCTGCTCTCGTTCCAAAGCTCTCTCTCCTGTCCTGTGTAACTCTCGTCCCAGTCCCTCACTCTGTCCTGTCAGCCTGACTCTCTCCCAACCTCTCTCTCCTATCCTTCTTGACTCTGTCCTAAGCCCTCTCCTTCCCTACTCTCGTCCCAAGCCCTCTTCTCTCATGTCCATCCTGATCTCGTCCCAAGCTCTTCCCTGTCCTGCTGACTTCGTCCAAGTCCTTCTATGTCCTGCCTGACTTGTCAAGCCTCTCTCTTGTCCGCCTTACTCTTCGTCCCAACTCTCTCTCCTGTCTGCCTGACTTTCGTCCAACTCTCTCTCTCTGTCAGCTGACTTGTCACAAGCCTCTCTCTCAGTCTACCTGACTCGTCCAAGCTCTCTCTTGTCTGCCTGACTCTCGTCCAACCTCTCTCTTCTGCAACTGTCCTCGTCCAACTTCTCTCCTGTCCATCCTGCCTGACTCTCGTCCAACCTTCTGTTCTCTACTGTCCAAGCCTCTCTCTCCTAAGCTGACTCTCGTCCAAGTCTCTCCTCCTCCACTCTCTGATTCTCGTCCAAGCCTTCTCTCGTCCAAGTCCTCGTCTACTCTCGTGCCAAGCCTCTCTCTCTTCCTGTCAGCCTACTCTCGTCCCAAGTCTCTCTCTCCTGTCCTACCTGACTCTCGCCCAAGCTCTCTCTCCTGTACCTGCCTAACTCTCGTCCCAATCCTTCTCTCTCTGTCCTGCCTGACTTTCGTCCAAAGCCTCTCTCTCTCCTGTCCTCCTGACTCTCGTCCAAGACTCTCTTCCTCCTATACTCCTCTTCCTTCTGCCTGACTCTCGTCCAAAGCCTCTCTCTCCTGTCTGCCTGACTCTCGTCCCATCCCTCTCTCTCCTGTCCCTACTTCCCTCTCTCTCCTATCCTGCGACTTCTCCAACTCTCTCTCCTGTCCCCCTGACTCTCTTCCCAAGCCCTCCTCTCCATGTCCATGCTGACTCTCGTCCCAAGCATCTCTCTCCTGTCCTGCCTGACTCTCGTCCAAGCTTCTATCTTGCCTGCCTGACTCTTCCTAAGCCTTCTCTTCATGTCCTGCCCTGACTTTGTCCAAGCCTCTCTCTCCTGTCCTGCCTGACTCTCGTCTAACCTCTCTCGTCCTCGATACCCACCTTACTCTGTCCCAAGCTCTCTCCTCCCTCCTTATCTGCCTGATCTCGTCCCAAGCCTCTCTCCTCTCCTGCCTGACTCTTCTCCAAGCTCTTTCTTCTGATCAAGCCTCTCTCGTCTAGCTCTCTCGTCTCTCATGCTCTGACTTCTCGTCCCAAGCCTCTCTCTCCTGTCCTGCCTGACTCTCGTGCCAACACTTTCTCTCTTGTCCTGCCTGAACTCTCGTCCCAAGCCTCTCTCTCCTGTCCTGCCTGCTCTCGTTCCAAGCTTCTCTCCTTCCTGCCTGACTCTCGTCCCAACTCTCTCTCATCCTGTCCTGTCTCCGAGTCTCTCGTCTGCCTCTCTGTCCCAAGGCTTCTCTCTCCTGTCCTGCTTACTCTCGTCCAAGCTCTTCTCTCTCTGTCTGCCTCCTGATCTCGTCCCAAGCTTCTCTCTCCTGTCCTCCTGACTTTCGTCCAAGCCTCTCTCTCTGTCCTGCTGACTCTAGTCCTAAAACCTCTTCTATGTCCAGCCTGAACTCTGTCCCAAGCCTCTCTCTCCTGTCCTGCCTGACTCTCGTTCCCAACCTCTCTCTCTGTCCTGCCTGACTTGTCACAAGCCTCTCTCTCCTGTTCGCTGACTGTCGTCCCAAGCTTCTCTCTCCTGTCTACCCTACTCTCGTCCCAAGCTCTCCTCTCTCATGCCCTGATCCTCGTCCCAACTTTTCTCTTCAGTCCTGCCTGACTCTCGTCGCAAGCCTCTCTCTCCTGTCCAGGATTACTCTCGTCCCAAGAGCCTCTCTCCTGTACTATCCAGCCTGACTCTCGTCCCAAGCCTCTTTCTCCTATCCTGCCTGACTCTCGTCCCAAGCCCCTCTTTCTCTCCTGTGCAGCTTGACTCTCGTACCAATCCTCTCTCTGCAGTCCTACCTGACTCCCGTCACAAGACTTTTTCCTGTCTTGCCTGACTCTCGTTCCAAGCCACTCTCTTCTGTCCTGCCTTACTGTCGTCCTAAACCTATCTCTCCTGTCCAGCCTGACTATAGTTCCCAATTCAATCTATCTCCCATGTCCCTCGTGATTCTCTTCCTAAGCCTCTCTCTCCTGTCCTGCCTGACTCTCGTTCCAGGCCTCTCTCTCCTGTCCTCCCTATCTCACGTCCGAAGTCTCCCTCTCCTGTCAAGCCTTACTCTCGTCCCAAGAGCCTCTTTCCTGTCCTGTCCAGCCTTACTCTTGTCCCAAGTCCCTCTCTCTGTCCTGTCCAGCCTGACACGCGTCCCAAGTGTTTCTCTCCTGTCCAACCTGACTCTTCTCCTAAGCCTCTCTCTCCTGTCCGGCCTAACTCTCGTCACAAGTCCCTCTCTCTGTCCTGTCCAGCCTGACTTTCGTCCCAAGCCTCGATCTCCTGTCCTGCCTGACTATAGTTCTAAGCCTCTCTCTCCTGTCCCCCTGACTCTCGTCAGAAGCCACACTCTCTCTCATGTCCATTCTGATCCTCGTCCCAAGCGTCTCTCTCCTGTCCTGCCTGACTCTCGTCCCAAGTCTCTCTCTCCTGTCCTGCCTGACTCTCGTCCCAAGCCTATCTCTCCTGTCCTGCCTTACTCTCGTCCCAATCCTCTCTCTCCTGTCCTACCTGATTTTCTTCCCAAACCTCTCTCTCCTTTCCTGCCTGACAATGAGTCCCAAGTCTTTCCCACCTGTCCTGCCTAACTCTCGTCCCAAGCCTCTCTTTCCTCTCTAGCCTGACTCGCTTTCAATTTCTCTCTCTCCTGTCTTGCTTGACACTCGTCCCAATCCTCTATCTCTTGTCCAGGATTACTCTGGTCCCAAGAGCCTCTCTCCTGTACTGTCCAGCCTGACTCTCGTCCCAAGCCTCTCTCTCCTGTCCTGCCTGACTCTCGTCCGAAGCCCCTCTTTCTCTCCTGTGCAGCTTTACTCTCGTACCAATCCTCTCTCTGCAGTCCTACCTGACTCCCGTCACAAGACTCTTTCTCCTATCGTGCCTGACTCTCCTCCCAAACTTCTCTTTCCTGTCCTGCCTTACTGTCGTCCTAAACCTATCTCTCTTGTCCAGCCTGACTCTCGTCCCAGTTCCATCTATCTCCCATGTCCCTCCTGATTCTCGTCCTAACCCTCTCTCTCCTGTCCTTCCTGACTCTCGTTCCAGGCCTCTCTCTCCTGTCCTCCCTGACTCTCGTCCGAAGCCTCTCTCTCCTGTGAAGCCTTACTCTCGTCCCAAGAGCCTCTCCCCTGTCCTGTCCAGCCTTACTCTTGTCCCAAGTCCCTATCTCTGTCCTGTCCAGCCTGACTCGCGTCCCAAGTCTTTCTCTCCTGTCCAACCTGTCTCTTGTCCTAAGCCTCTCTCTCCTGTCCTGCCTAACTCTCGTCCTAAGTCCCTCTCTCTGTCCTGTCCAGCCTGACTCTCGTCACAAGCCTCTCTCTCCTGTCTTGCCTGACTCTCGTGCTAAAACTCTCTTTTATGTCCTGAGTGACTCTCGTACCAAGACTCTCTCTCCTGTACTGCCTGCCTCTCGTCCAGAGCCTCTCTCTCCTGTCCTGCGTAACTTTCGTCCCAGGTCCCTCTCTCTGTCCTGTCGAGCCTGATTCTCGTCATAAGCTTCTCTCTCCTATCCTTCTTGACTCTCGTCCTAAGCCTCTCTCTCCTGTCCCCCTGACTCTCGTCCTAAACCCCTCTCTCTCTCATGTCCATCCTGATCCTCGTCCCAAGACTCTCTCTCCTGTCCTGCCTGACTCTCGTCCCAAGCCTCTATCTAATGTCCTGCCTGACTCTCGTCCTATTCCTCTCTCTTCTATCCTGCCTTACTTTCGTCCCAATCATTTATCTCCTGTCCTGCCTGACTCTCGTTCCAGGACTCTCTCTCCTGTCCTCCCTGACTCTCGTCCGAAGTCTCTCTCTCCTGTCAAGCCTTACTCTCGTCCCAAAAGCCTCTCTCCTGTCCTGTCCAGCCTTACTCTTGTCCCAAGTCCCTCTCTCTGTCCTGTCCATCCTAAATCGCGTCCTAAGTCTTTCTCTCCTGTCCAACATGACTCTTGCCCTAAGACTCTCTCTCCTGTCCTGCCTAACTCTCGTCCAAAGTCCCTCTCTCTGTCCTGTCCAGCCTGACTCTCCTCACACCCCTCTCTCTCCTGTCAACCTGACTCTCGTCCCAAGCCCATCTCTCTCTCATGTCCATCCAGATCGAAGTCCTAAGCCTCTCTCTCCCATCCTGCTGACTCTCGTCCTAAGCCTCTCTCTCCTGTCCCCCTGACTCTCGTCCCAGGCCCCTCTCTCTCTCAGGTCCATCCTGATCCTCGTCCCAAGTCTCCCTCTCTGTCCTGCCCAGCTTGACTCTCGCCAAAAGCCTCTCTCTCCTATCCTACCTGAATCTCGTGCCAAAACTCTCTTTTATGTCCTGAGTGACTCTCGCGCCAAGACTCTCTCTTCTGTCCTGCGTAACTCTCGTCCCAGGTCCCTCTCTCTGTCCTGTCCAGCCTGACTCTCATCCTAACACTCTCTCTCCTATCCTGCTTGACTCTCGTCCTAAGCCTATCTCTCCTGTCCCCCTAACTCTCGTCCAAAGCCCCTCTCTCTCAAGTCCATCCTGATCCTCGTCCCAAGCCTCTCTCTCCTGTCCTGCCTGACTCTCGTCCCGAGCCTTTATCTAATGTCCTGCCTGACTCTCGTCCTATGCCTCTCTCCTCTGTCCTCCCTTACTTTCGTCCCAATCCTCTCTCTCCTGTCCTGCCAGACTCTCGTCCCAACCATCTCTCTCCTGTCCTACCTGACTGTCGTCCAAAGCGTCTCACTCCTGTCCACCCTCACTCTCGTCCATAGCCCCTCCCTCTCTCATGTCCAGCCTGATCTTCGTCCCAAGCCTCTCTCTATAGTCCTGCCTGACCCTCGTCGCAAGCCTCTTTCTTCTGTCAAGCCTGACTCTCGTCCCAAGCTCCTCTCTCTCTCATGTCCAGCCTGATTCTCGTCCCGAGCCTCTCTCTCCTGTCCTGCCTGACTCTCGTGCCAACACTCTCTCTCTTGTACTGCCTGACTCTCTACCCAAGCCTCTCTCTCCTGTCCTGCCTGTCTGTCGTCCCAAGCTTCTATCTCCTATCCTGCCTGAAACTCGTCCCAACCCTCTCTCTCATATACTACCTGACTCCCTTCCCAAGCATCTCTCCAGTCCTGCCTGACTCTTGTCCCAGGCTTCTCTCTCCTCTCCTGCCTAACTCTCGTGCCAAGACTTTCTCTCTTGTCCTGTCTCACTCTCGTCCTAAGCTTCTCTCTCCTGTCCTTCTTGACTTTCGTCACAAACCTATCTCTCCTTTCCTGCCTGACTATAGTCCCAAGCCTGTCTCTCTTGTCCAGCCTGACTCTTGTCCGAAGCCTCTCTCTCCTGTCGTGCCTGACTCTCGTTCCAATTCTCTCTCTCTTGTCCTGCCTGACTGTCGTCACAAGCCTCTCTCTCCTGTGCTGCCTGGCTGTCGTCCCAAGCTTCTCTCTCCTGTCCACCCTCACTCTCATCCCAAGCCCCTCCCTCTCTCATGTCCAACCTGACACTCGTTCCAAGCTTCTCTCTAGAGTCCTGCCTGACTCTCGTCGCAAGCCTCTTTCTTCCGTCAAGCCTGACTCTCATCCCAAACCCCTCTCTCTCTCCTGTCCAGCTTGATTCTCGTCCCGAGCCTCTCTCTCCTGTCCTGCCTGACTCTCGTGCCAACACTCTCTCTCTTGTACTGCCTGACTCTCTACCCAAGCCTCTCTCTCCTGTCCTGCCTGACTGTCGTCCTAAGCTTCTCTCTCCTATCCTGCCTGAATCTCGTCCCAAGCCTCTCTCTCCTGTCTTGCCTGACTCTCGTTCCAATTCTCTCTCTCCTCTCCTGCCTAACTGTCGTCCAAAGACTCTCTCTCCTGTCCTGCCTGACTCTCGTCCCAACCCTCTCTCTCCTGTCCTGCCTGACTCTCGTCCCAACCCTCTCTCTCCTGTCCTGCCTGACTCTCGTCCCACGCATCTCTCTCCTGTCCTGCCTGACTCTCGTGCCAAGACTTTCTATCTTGCCCTGCCTGACTCTCTTCCTAAGCCTTTCTCTTCATTCCTGCCTGACATATGTCCTAAGCCTCTCTCTCCTGTCCTGCCTGACTCTCGTTCTAAGCCTCTCTAACCTGTCCACCCTTACTCTCGTCCCAAGCCCCTCCCTCTCTTATGTCCAGCATGATGCTCGTCCGAAGGCTCTCTCTCCAGTCTTGCCTGACTCTCGTCCCAAGCCTCTCTCTCCTCTTATGCCTGACTCTCGTCCCGATCGTCTCTCTCCTGTCCTGCCTCACCTTTGTCCTAAGTATCTCTCTCCTGTCCTGCCTGACTCTCGTCCCAACCCTCTCTCTCTGCTGTCGTGCCTGACTCTCGTCACAAGCCTCTCTTTCCTATCGTGCCTAACTCGTGTTAAGCCTCTCTCTCCTGTCATTCCTGATTCTCTCTTCAAGCTTATCTCTCCTCTCAAGCTTGTCTCTCGTACCAAGCGACTCTCTCCTGCCCTGCCTGACTCTTGTCCTAAGCCGCTCTCTCCTATCTTGCCTGACTCTCGTCCCAAGGCTCTCTCTTCTGTCCTGCCTGACACTCGTTCTAAACCTCTCTCTCCTGTCCACCCTGACTCTCGTCCCAAGACCCTCTCTCTCTCACGTCCAGCCTGCTCCTTTGTCCCAAGCCTCTTTCCTGTCCAGCCTGACTCTCTTCCCAAGCCTCTCTCTAATGTCCTGATTCTTTCCTCAAGCCTCTCTTTCCTCTCATCCCTGACTCTCGTCTCAAGCGTCTCTCTCCAGACCTGCCTGACTCTCTTCCTAAACCTCTCCCTCCAGTCCTGCCTGACTCTCGTCCCAAGCCTCTCTCTCCTTTCA
This sequence comes from Panulirus ornatus, assembly GCF_036320965.1. Taxonomy (NCBI): domain Eukaryota; kingdom Metazoa; phylum Arthropoda; class Malacostraca; order Decapoda; family Palinuridae; genus Panulirus; species Panulirus ornatus. Next base: position 33,317,224 of record NC_092236.1, read on the forward strand.
TACCTGACTCTCGTCCCAAGTCTCTCTCTCCAGTCCTACCTGACTCTCATCCGAAGCCTCTCTCTCCTCTCCTGCCTGACTCGCTTCCCAAGCCTCTTTCTTCTCTCCAGCCTGACTCTCGTCCTAAGCTTCTCTCTCCTTGTCTTGCCTGACTTTCGTCCTAGACCTTTCTCTGCGGTCCACCCTGACTCTCGTCCCAAGCCCCTCTCTCTCTCTCATGTCCAGCCTGATCCTAATCCCAAGCCTCTCTGTCTTTTCCTGCGTGACTCTCGTCTCAAGACTCTCTCTCCTGTCCTTCCTGACTCTCGTCCCAACCCTCTCTCTCCTGTCCTGCCTAACACTTGTCCCCGGCACTCTCTCCTGTCCTGCCTGACTCTCTCCTAAAGCCTCTCTCTCTTCGCATGCCTGACTCTCGTTCCAAGCATTTCTCTCCTATCCTGCCTGACTGTCGTCCTAAGCCTCTCTCTCCTATCCTGCCTGAATCTCGTCCCAACCCTCTCTCTACTGTCCTGCCTGACTCTCGTCCCAGGCCTCTCTCTTCTGTCCTACCTGACTCTCGTCTTAAGCCCCTCTCTCCTGTCCAACCTGACTCTGGTCCCAAGCCCCTCTCTCCTTTCATACCTGACTCTCGTCCCAAGTCTCTCTCTCCAGTCCTACGTGACTCTCATCCGAAGCCTCTCTCTCCTCTCCTGCCTGACTCGCTTCCCAAGCCTCTTTCTTCTCTCCAGCCTGACTCTCGTCCTAAGCTTCTCTCTCCTTATCTTGCCTGACTTTCGTCCTAGACCTTTCTCTACTGTCCACCCTGACTCTCGTCCCAAGCCCCTCTCTCTCTCTCATGTCCAGCCTGATCCTAATCCCAAGCCTCTCTGTCCTTTCCTGCGTGACTCTCGTCTCAAGACTCTCTCTCCTGTCCTTCCTGACTCTCGTCCCAACCCTCTCTCTCCTGTCCTGCCTAACACTTGTCCCCGGCACTCTCTCCTGTCCTGCCTGACTCTCTCCTAAAGCCTCTCTCTCTTCGCATGCCTGACTCTCGTTCCAAGCATTTCTCTCCTATCCTGCCTGACTGTCGTCCTAAGCCTCTCTCTCCTATCCTGCCTGAATCTCGTCCCAACCCTCTCTCTACTGTCCTGCCTGACTCTCGTCCCAGGCCTCTCTCTTCTGTCCTACCTGACTCTCGTCTTAAGCCCCTCTCCTGTCCAACCTGACTCTGGTCCCAAGCCCCTCTCTCCAGTCCTGCCTGACTTTTGTCCCAAGCCTCTATCTCCTGTCCTACTTGATTCTCTCCTCCAGCCTCTCTCTCCTCTAAAGGCTGACTCTTGTCAAAAGAGTCTCTCTCCAGTCCTGCATAACTCTCGTCCTACGCCTCTCTCTCCTGTCCTGCCTGACTCTCGTCCCAAACCTCTCTCGCCTTTCCTGGCTGACTCTCGTCCCAAGCCTCTCTCTCCTGTCCTACCTGACTTTCTTCCAAAACCTCTCTCTCCTTTCATGCCTGACAATAGTCCCAAGTCTTTCCCTTCTGTCCTGCCTAACTCTCGTCCCAAGCCTCTCTTTCCTCTCCAGCCTGACTCGCTTTCAAATCCTCTCTCTCCTGTCCTAATTGACACTCGTCCCAAGCCTCTCTCTCCTGTCCAGGATTACTCTGGTCCAGAGAGCCTCTCTCCTGTACTGTCCAGCATGACTCTCGTCCGAAGCCTCTCTCTCATGTCCTGCCTGACTCTCGTCCCAATCCCCTCTTTCTCTCCTGTGCAGCTTGACCCTCGTACCAATCCTCTCTCTGCAGTCCAACCTGACTACCGTCACAAGACTCTTTCTCCTGTCGTGCCTGACTCTCGTCCCAAGCATCTCTCTCCTTTCCTGCCTTACTGTCGTCCTAAGCCTATATCTCCTGTCCAGCCTGACTCTCGTCCCAGTTCCATCTATCTCTCATGTCCCTCCTGATTCTCGTCCTAAGCCTCTCTCTCCCGTCCTGCCTGACTTTCGTTCCAGGCCTCTCTCTCCTGTCCTCCCTGACTCGCGTGCGAAGTCCCCCTCTCCTGTCAAGCCTTACTCTCGTCCCAAGAGCCTCTCCCCTGTCCTGTCCAGCCTGACTCGCGTCCCAAGTCTTTCTCTCCTGTCCAACCTGACTCTTGTCCTAAGCCTCACTCTCCTGTCCTGCCTAACTCTCGTCCTAAGTCCCTCTCTATGTCCTGTCAAGCCTGAATCTCGTCAAAAGCTTCTCTCTCCTGTCCTGAGTGACTCTCGCACCAAGACGCTCTCTCCTGTACTGCCTGCCTTTCGTCCAAAGCCTCTCTCTCCTGTCCTGCGTAAATCTCGTCCCAGGTCACTCTCTCTGTCCTGTCCAGCCTAACTCTCGTCCCAAGCCTCTCTCTCCTATCCTGCTTGACTCTCGTCCTAAGCCTCTCTCTCCTGTCCCCCTGACTCTCGTCCCAAGCCCCTCTCTCTCTCATGTCCATCCTGATCCTCGTCCCAAGCCTCTCTCTCCTGTCCTGCCTGACTCTCGTCCCAAGCCTCTATCTAATGTCCTGCCTGACTCTCGTCCTATGCCTCTCTCTTCTGTCCTGCATTACCTTCGTCCCAATCCTCTCTCTCCTGTCCTGCCTGACTCTCGTCCCGACCCTCTCTCTCTTTTCCTGCCTGACTGTCGTCCCAAGCTTCTCACTACTATCCACCTCACTCTCGTCCCAGGCCCCTCCCTCTCTCATGTCCAGCCTGATCCTCGTCCCAAGCCTCTCTCTCCTGTCCTGCCTGACTCTTGTCGCAAGGCTCTTTCTTCTGTCAAGCCTGACTCTCGTCCCAAACCCCTCTCTCTCTTCTGTCCAGCCTGATTCTCGTCCCGAGCCTCTCTCTCCTGTCATGCCTGACTCTCGTGCCAACAATCTCTCTCTTGTACTGCCTGACTCTCTACCCAAGCCTCTCTCTCCTGTCCTGCCTGACTGTCGTCCCAAGCTTTTCTCTCCTATCCTGCCTGAATCTCTTCCCAACCCTCTCTCTCATGTCCTGCCTGACTCCCGTCCCAAGCATCTCTCCAGTCCTGCCTGACTCTTGTCCCAGGCTTCTCTCTCCTGTCCTGCCTAACTCTCGTGATAAGATTTTCTCTCTTGTCCTGCCTCACTCTCGTCCCAAGCTTTTCTCTCCTGTCCTTCCTGACTTTCGTCACAAAGCTCTCTCTCCTTTCCTTCCTGACTATAGTCCCAAGCCTGTCTCTCTTGTCCAGCCTGACTCTCGCCCTAAGCGTCTTACTCCTGTCGTGCCTGACTCTCGTTCCAATTCTCTCTCTCCTGTCCTGCCTGACTGTCGTCCCAAGACTCTCCCTCCTGTCCTGCCTGACTCTCGTTCTAACCCTCTCTGTCTTGTCCTGCCTGACTATCGTACCAAGCATCTCTCTCCTGTCCTGCCTGACTCTCGTGCCAAGACTTTCTATCTTGCCCTGGCTGACTCTCTTCCTAAGCCTCTCTCTTCATTCCTGCCTGACTCTTGTCCTAGGCCTCTCTCTCCTGTCCTGCCTGACTCTCGTTCTAAGCCTCTCTCTCCTGTCCACCCTGACTCTCGTCCCAAGCCCCTCCCTCTCTCATGTTAAGCCTGATCCTCGTCCCAATCCTCTCTCTCCAGTCCTGCCTGACTCTCGTTCCAACGCTCTCTCTCCTCTAATGCCTGACTCTCGTCCCAATCGTCTCTCTCCTGTTATGCCTCAACCTCGTCCTAAGCATCTCTCTCATGTCCTGCCTGACTCTCGTCCCAACCCTCTCTTTCTCCTGTCATACCTGACTCTCGTCCCAAGCCCCTCTCTCTCTCACGTCCATCCTGCTCCTTTGTCCAAAACCTCTCTCTCCTGTCCTGCCTGGCTCTCGTCCCAAGCCTCTCTTTAATGTCCTGATTCTCTCCTCAAGCCTCTCTTTCCTCTCATCCCTGACTCTCGTCTCAAGCGTCTCTCTCCAGTAATGCCTGACTCTCGTCCTAAACCTCTCTCTCCAGCCCTGCATGACTCTCGTCCCAATCCTCTCTCTCATGTCATACCTGACGATCGTCCCACGTCTCTCTCTCCGGTCCTACCTGACTCTCATCCCAGCCTCTCTCTTCTTTCCTGCGTGACTCTCGTCTCAAGACTCTCTCTCCTGTCCATCCTGACTCTCGTCCCAACCCTCTCTCTCCGGTCCTGCCTAACACTTGTCCCCGGCACTCTCTCCTGTCCTGCCGTACTCTCTGGTCAAGCCTCTCTCTCCTCGCATGCCTGACTCTCGTCCCAAGCATTTCTCTCCTATCCTGCCTGACTGTCGTCCTAAGCCTCTCTCTCCTATCCTGCCTGACTCTCGTCCGAACCCTCTCTCTACTGTCCTGCCTGACTCTCGCCCCAAGCCTTTCTCTTCTGTCTTGCCTGACTCTCGTCTTAAGCCCCTCTCTCCTGTCCAGCCTGACTCTGGTCGCAAGCCCCTCTCTCCTGTCCTGCCTAACTTTTGTCCCAAGCCTCTATCTCCTGTCCTGCTTAATTCTCTCCTCCACCCTCTCTCTCCTCTCAAGCCTGACTCTCGTCACAAGCGTCTCTCTCCAGTCCTGCATAACACTCGTCCTAAGCCTCTCTCTCCCGTCCTGCCTCACTCTCGTCCAATGCCTCTCCCTCATGTCCTGCCTGACTCTTGTCCCAAGTCTCTCTCTCCTGTCCTGCCTGAGTCTAGTCATAAGCCTCTCTCTCCCGTCCTGGCTGACTCTCGCTCCAAGCCTCTCTCTCCTGTCCTACCCGACTTTCTTCCCAAACCTCTCTCTCCATTCATGCCTGACAATAGTCCCAAGTCATTCCCTTCTGTCCTGCCTAACTCTCGTCCCAAGCATCTCTTTCCTCTCCAGCCTGACTCGCTTTCAAATCCTCTCTCCCCTGTCTTGCTTGACACTCGTCCCAAGCCTCTCTCTCCTATCCAGGATTACTCTCGTCCCAAGAGTCTCTCTCCTGTACTGTCCAACCTGACTCTCGTCCCAAGCCTCTCTCTCCTGTCCTGCCTGACTCTCGTCCCAAGCCCCTCTTTCTCTCCTGTGCAGCTTGACACTCGTACCAATCCTCTCTCTGCAGTCCAACCTGACTCCCGTCACAAGACTTTTTCCTGTCGTGCCTGACTCTCGTTCCAAGCCTCTCTCTCCTGTCATACCTTACTGTCGTCCTAAACCTATCTCTCCTGTCCAGCCTGACTACCGTCCCAATTCCATCTATCTCCCATGTCCCTCCTGATTCTCTTCCTAAGCCTGTCTCTCCTGTCCTGCCTGACTCTCGTTCCAGGCCTCTCTCTCCTGTCCTCCCTGTCTCTCGTCCGAAATCTCCCTCTCCTGTCAAGCCTTACTCTCGTCCCAAGAGCCTCTTTCCTGTCCTGCCCAGCCTTACTCTTGTCCCAAGTCCCTCTCTCTGTCCTGTCCTATCTGACTCGCGTCCCAAGTCTTTCTCTCCTGTCCAACCTGACTCTTGTCCTAAGCCTCTCTCTCCTGTCCTGCCTAACTCTCGTCCTAAGTCCCTCTCTCTGTCCTGTCCAGCCTGACTCTCGTCAAAAGCCTCTCTCTCCTGTCCTGCCTGACTCTCGTGCCAAAACTCTCTTTCATGTCCTGAGTGACTCTCGTACCAAGACTCTCTCTCCTGTACTGCCTGCCTCTCGTCCAAAGCCTATCTTTCCTGTCCTGCGTAACTCTCGTCCCAGGTCCCTCTCTCTGTCCTGTCCAGCCTGACTCTCCTCACAAGCCTCTCTCTCCTATTCTGCTTGACTCTCGTCCTAAGGTTCTCTCTCCTGTCCCCCTGCCTCTCGTCCTAAGCACCTCTCTCTCTCATGTCCATCCTGATCCTCGTCCCAAGCCTCTCTCTCCTGTCCTACCTGACTCCCGTCCCAAGCCTCTATCTAATGTCCTGCCTGACTCTCGTCCTATGCCTCTCTCTTCTGTCCTGCCTTACTTTCGTCCCAAGCCTCTCTCTCCTGTCCTGCCTGACTCTCGTCCTAAGCCTCTCTCTCCTGTCCTGCCTGACTCTCGTCCCAAGCCTCTATCTCCTGTCCTGCCTTACTTTCGTCCCAATCCTCTCTCTCCTGTCCTACCTGATTTTCTTCCCAAACCTCTCTCTCCTTTCCCGCCTGACAATAGTCCCAAGTCTTTCCCTCCTCTCCTGCCTAAATCTCGCCCCAAGCCTCTGTTTCCTCTCCAGCTTGACTCGCTTTCAAATCTTCTCTCTCTGTCCTGCTTGACACTCGTCCCAAGCCTCTCTCTCCTGTCCAGGATTACTCTCGTCCCAAGAGCCTCTCTCCTCTACTGTCCAAAGTGACTCTCGTCCTGAGCCTCTCTCTCCTGTCCTGCCTGACTCTCGTCCCAATCCCCTCTTTCTCTCCTGTGCATCTTGACTTTCGTACCAATCCTCTCTCTCCAGTCCTACCTGACTACCGTCACAAGACTCTTTCACCTGTCGTGCCTGAGTCTCGTCCCAAGCCTCTCTCTCCTGTCCCGCCTTACTGTCGTCCTAAACCTATCTCTCCTGTCCAGCCTGACTCTCGTCCCAGTTCCATCTATCTCCCATGTCCCTCCTGATTCTCGTCCTAAGCCTCTCTCTCCTGTCCTGCCTGACTCTCGTTCCAGGCCTCTCTCTCCTGTCCTCCCTGAATCTCGTGCGAAGTCTCCCTCTCCTGTCAAGCCTTACTCTCGTCCCAAGAGCCTCTCCCCTGTCCTGTCCAGCCTTACTCTTGTCCCAAGTCCCTCTCTCTCTCCTGTCCAGCCTGACTCGCGTCCTAAGTCTTTCTCTCCTGTCCAACCTGACTCTTGTCCTAAGCCTCTCTCTCCTGTCCTGCCTAACTCTCGTCTTAAGTCCCTCTCTATGTCCTGTCCAACCTGAATCTCGTCACAAGCTTCTCTCTCCTGTCCTGCCTGACTCTCGTGCCAAAACTCTCTTTTATGTCCTGAGTGACTATCGCACCAAGACTCTCTGTCCTGTACTGCCTGCCTCTCGTCCAAAGCCTCTCTCTCCTGTCCTGGGTAAATCTCGTCCCAGGTCCCTCTCTCTGTCCTGTCAAGCCTCACTATCGTCCCAAGCCTCTCTCTCCTTTTCTGCGTGACTCTCGTCCTAAGCCTCTCTCTCCTGTCCCCCTGACTCTCGTCCCAAGCCCCTCTCTCTCTCTCATGTCCATCCTGATCCTCGTCCCAAGCCTCTCTCTCCTGTCCTGCCTGACTCTCGTCCCAATCCTCTCTCTCCTGTCCTGCCTTACTCTCGTCCCAAACCTCTCTCTCCTTTCTTGCCTGACTGTCGTTCCAAGCCTCTCACTCCTATCCACCCTCACTCTCGTCCCAGGCCCCTCCTTCTCTCATGTCCAGCCTGATCCTCATCCCAATCCTCTCTCTCGAGTCCTGCCTGACTCTCGTCGCAGGGCTCTTTCTTCTGTCAAGCCTGACTCTCGCCCCAAGCACCTCTCTCTCTCCTGTCCAGCCTGATTCTCGTCCCGAGCCTCTCTCTCCTGTCCTGCCTGACTCTCGTGCCAACAATCTCTCTCTTATACTGCATGACTCTCTACCCAAGCCTCTCTCTCCTGTCCTGCCTGACTGTCGTCCCAAGCTTCGCTCTCCTATCCTGCCTGAATCTCGTCCCAACGCTCTCTCTCATGTCCTGCCTGACTCCCGTCCCAATCATCTCTCCAGTCCTGCCTGACTCTTGTCCCAGGCTTCTCTCTCCTGTCCTCCCTAACTCTCGTGGTAAGATTTTCTCTCTTGTCCTGCCTCACTCTCGTCCCAAGCTTTTCTCTCCTGTCCTTCCTGACTTTCGTCACAAAGCTCTCTCTCCATTCCTGCCTGACTATAGTCCCAAGCCTGTCTCTCTTGTCCAGCCTGACTCTCGTCCTAAGCCTCTCTCTCCTGTCGCGCCTGACTGTAGTTCCAATTCTCTCTCTCCTGTCCTGCCTGACTGTCGTCCTAAGACTCTCTCTCCTGTCCTGCCTGACTCTCGTCCCAACCCTCTTTCTCCTGTCCTGCCTGACTATCGTACCAAGCATCTCTCTCCTGTCCTGCCTGACTCGTGCCAAGATTTTCTATCTTGCCCTGCCTGACTCTCTTCCTAAGCCTCTCTCTTCATTCCTACCTGACTCTTGTCCTAGGCCTCTCTCTCCTGTCCTGCCTGACTCTCGTTCTAAGCCTCTCTCTCCTGTCCACCCTGACTCTCGTCCCAAGCCCCTCCCTCTCTCATGTTAAGACTGATCCTCGTCCCAAGACTCTATCTCCTGTCCTGCCTGACTCTCGCCCCAACCAGCTCTCTCCTCTCATGCCTGACTCTCGTCCCAATCGTCTCTCTCCTGTCCTGCCTCACCCTCGTCCTTAGCATCTCTCTCCTGTCCTGCCTGATTCTCGTCCCAACCCTCTCTCTCTCTTGTCATACCTGACTCTCGTCCCAAGCCCCTCTCTCTCTCACGTCCATCCTGCTCCTTTGTCCCAAACCTCTCTCTCCTGTCCTGCCTGGCTCTCATCCCAAGCCTCTCTTTAATGTCCTGATTCGTTCCGCAAGCCTCTCTTTCCTCTCATCCCTGACTCTCGTCTCAAGCGTCTCTCTCCAGTAATGCCTGACTCTCGTCCTAAACCTCTCTCTCCAGTCCTGCCTGACTCTCGTCCCAAGCCTCTCTCTCCTGTCATACCTGACTCTCGTCCCAAGTCTCTCTCTCCGGTCCTACCTGACTCTCATCCCAAGCCTCTCTCGCCTGTTGTGCCTGACTCTCGTCCCAAATCTCTCTCTCCTGACCTGCCTGACTTTCGTCCCAAGCCTCTCTCTCCTCTCCTGCCTCACTCGCTTCACAAGCCTCTTTCTTCTCTCCAGCCTGACTCTCGTCCCAAGCCTCTCTTTAATGTCCTTATTCTTTCCTGAAGCCTCTCTTTCCTCTCATCCCTGACTCTCGTCTCAAACGTCTCTCTCCAGTAATGCCTGACTCTCGTCCTAAACCCCTTTCTCCAGTCCTGCCTGACTCTCGTCCCAAGCATCTCTCTCCTGTCATACCTGACTCTCGTCTTAAGCCTCTCCTGTCCAGCTTGACTTGGTTCCAAGCCCCTCTCTCCTATCCTGCCTGACTTTTGTCCCATGCCTCTATCTCCTGTCCTGCCTGATTCTCTCATCCAGCCTCTCTCTCCTCTCAAGCCTGACTCTCGTCACAAGCGTCTCCCTCAAGTCCTGCATAACTCTCGTCGTAAACCTCTCTCTCCTGTCCTGCCTGACTCTCGTCCCAAGCCTCTCTCTCCTATCCTACCTAATTTTCTCCCCAAACCTCTCTCTCCTTTCCTGCCTGACAATAGTCCCAAGTCTTTCCCTCCTGTCCTGCCTAACTCTCGTCCCAAACCTCTCTTTCCTCTCCAGCCTGACTCGCTTTCAAATCCTCTCTCTCCTGTCCTTCTTGACACTCGTCCTAAGCCTCTCTCTTCTTTCCAGGATTACTCTCGTCCCAAGAGCCTCTCTCCTGTATTGTCCAAAGTGACTCTCGTCCCAAGCTTCTCTCCCCTGTCCAGCCTGACTCTCGTCAAAAGCCCCTCTTTCTCTCCAGTGCAGCTTGACTCTCGTACCAATCCTCTCTCTCCAGTCCTACCTGACTCCCTTCACAAGACTCTTTCTCCTGTCGTGCCTGACTCTCGTCCCAAGGCTCTCTCTCCTGTCCTGCCTTACTGTCGTCCTAAACCTATCTCTCCTGTTCAGCCTGACTCTCGTCCCAATTCCATGTATATCCCATGTCCCTCCTGATTCTCGTCCTAAGCCTCTCTCTCCTGTCCTGCCTGACTCTCGTTCCAGGCCTCTCTCTCCTGTCCTCCCTGACTCTCGTTCGAAGTCTCTCTCTCCTGTCAAGCCTCACTTTCGTCCCAAGAGCCTCTCTCCTGTCCTGTCCACCCTTACTCTTGTCCCAAGTCCCTCTCTCTGTCCTGTCCAGCCTGACTCGCGTCCCAAGTCTTTCTCTCCGTCCAACTTGACTCTTGTCCTAAGCCTCTCTCTCCTGTCCTGCCTAACTTTCGTCCTAAGTCCCTCTCTCTGTCCTCTACAGCGTGACTCTCGTCACAAGCCTCTCTTTCCTGTCCTGCCTGACTCTCGTGCCAAAACTCTCTTCTATGTCCCGAGTGATTCTCGTACCAAGACTCTGTCTCCTGTCCTGCCTGACTCTCGTCCAAAGCCTCTCGCTCTTGTCCTACGTAACTCTCGTCCCAGGTCCCTCTCTCTGTACTGTCCAGCCTGACTCTCGTCCCAAGACTCTCTCTCCTATCCTGCTGACTCTCCTCCTAAGCCTCTCTGTCCTGTCCCCCTGACTCTCGTCCCAAGCCCCTCTCTCTCTCATGTCCATACTGATCCTCGTCCCAAGCCTCTCTCTCCTGTCATGCCTGACTCTCGTCCTATGCCTCTCTCTTCTGTCCTGCCTTACTCTCGTCCCAAGCCTCTCTCTCCTGTCCTGCCTGAATCTCGTCCCAATCCTCTCTCTCCTGTCCAGCCTGACTCTCGTCCTAAGCCCCTCTCTCCTGTCCTGTCTGACTCTCGTCCCAAGCCTCTCTCTCCTTTCCAGGATTACTCTCCTCCTAAGCCCCTCTCTGTCTCCTGTCCAGCCTGATTCTCGTCCCAAGCATCTCTCCAGTCTTGCCTGACTCTTGTCCTAGGCCTCTCTCTCCTGGCCTCCCTAATTCTCGTGCCAAGACTGTCTCTCTTGTCCTCCCTGACTCTCGTCCCAAGCATCTCTCTCCTGTCCTGCCTAAATTTCGTCCCAATCCCCTCTCTAATTTCCTGCCTATCTATAGTCCCAAGCCTATCTCTCTTGTCCTGCCTGACTCTCGTGCCAAGCCTCTCTATCCTGTCCTGCCTGTCTCTCGTCCCAATCCTCTCTCTCCTGCCCTGCCTGACTGTCGTCCCAAGCCTCTCTCTCCTGTCCTGCCTGAGTCTCGTCCCAATCCTCTCTCTCCTTTCCTGCCTGACTCTCGTCCCGAGCATCTCTCTCCTGTCCTGCCTGAATCTCGTCCCAAGCCTCTCTCTCCTGGCTCGTCTGACTCTCGTGCCAAGACTTTCTATCTTGCCCTGCTTGACTCCCTTCCTAAGCCTCTCTCTCCATTCCTGCCTGACTCTCGTCCTAAGCCTCTCTCTCCTGTCGTGCTTACTATCTTCCTAAGCCTCTCTCTCCTGTCCACTCTGACTCTCGTCCCAAGCCCCTCCCTCTCTCATGTCCAGCCTGATCCTCGTCCCAAGCTTCTCTCTCCATTCCTGCCTGACTCTCGTCCTAAGCCTCTCTTTCCTGTCCTGCCTGACTATCGTCCTAAGCCTCTCTCTCCTGTCCTGCCTGACTCTCGTCCTAAGCCTCTCTTTCCTGTCCTGCCTGACTCTTGTCCCAAGCGTCTCTCTCCTGTCCTTCCTAACTCTCGTCCTAAGCCTCTCTCTCGTGTCCTGTCTGACTCTCGTCCTAAGCCTCTCTCTCGTGTCCTGCCTAACTCTCGTCGCAAGTCTCTCTCTCCTGTCCTGCCTGACTCTCGTCCCAAGTCTCTCTCTCCAATCCTGCCTGACTCTCGTCTCAAGCCTCTCTCTCTTGTCCTGATGACTCTCTTCCCAAGCCTCTCTCTTGTGTCCTGCCTTACTCTCGTCCCAGGCCTCTCTCTCCTATCCTGCCTGAATCTCGTCCTTATCCTCTCTCTCCTGTCCAACCTGATTCTCGTCCCAAGCCTCTCTGTCCTCTCCTGCCTGACTCTCGTCCCAAGACTCTCTCTCGTGTCCTGCCTGACTCTCTTTTCAAGCCTCTCTCTCCTGTCCTACCTGACTCTCGTCCCAAGCCTCTCTCTCGTGTCCAGCCTGACTCTCGTGTTAAGACTCTCTCTCCTGTCCGGCCTGACTCTCGATCAAATCCCCTTTCTCCTGTCCTGCCTGACTCTTGTCCCAAGACTCTCTCTCCTATCCTGCCTGATTGTCTCCTCAAGCCTCTCTGTCCTCCCATGCCTGACTCTCGTCCTAAGCGTCTCTCTCACTTCCTGCCTAACTCTCGTCCTAAGCCTCTCTCTCCAGTCCTGCCTGATTCTCGTCCCAAGCCTCTCTCTCCTTTCCTACCTGACTTTCGTTCCAAGTCTCTCTCTCCAGTCCTATCTTATCCTAGTCCTAAGCCTCTCCCTCCTGTCCTGCCTTACTCTCGTCCGAAGCCTCTCTCTCCTCTCCTGCCTGACTCTCGTCCTAATCCTCTCTCTCCTGTCCTGCCTGACTCTCGTCCCAAGTCTGTCTCTTCTGACCTGCCTAACTCTAGTCCCAAGCCTCTCTCTCCTCTCCTGCCTGGCTCTCTTCCCTAGCCTCTCTCTTCTGTCCAGCATGACTCTCGTCCCAAGCCTCTCTCTCCTGTCCTACATGACTCTCGTCCTTAGGCCTCTCTCTCCTGTCCACTCTGACTCTCGTCCCAAGTCCCTCCCTCTCTCATGTACAGCCTGATCCTCGTTTTAAGCCTCCCTCTGCATTCCTGCCTGACTCTCGTCCCAAGTCTCTCTCTCCTGTCCAGCCTGACTCTCTTTCCATGCCTCTCTGTCCTGTCCTGCCTGACACTTGTCCCAAGCCAATCTCTCCTGTCATGCCTGATTCCTTACTCAAACCTCTCTCTCCTCTCATGTCTGACTCTCGTCCCAAGCGTCTCTTTCCTGTCCTGCCTGACTATCGTCCTAAGCCTCTCTCTCCTGTCCTGCCTGACTCTCGTCCCAAGCCTCTCTCTCCTGTCCTGCCTGACTGTCGTCTTAAGCCTCTCTCTCCTGTTCAGGCTGACTCTCGTCCCAAGCCCCTCTTTCCTCTCCTGCCTGACACTTGTCCCAAGCCTCTCTCTTCTGTCCAGCCTGACTCGTCCCAAGCCCCTCTCTCCTCTCCTGCCTGACACTTGTCACAAGCCTCTCTCTATTTTCCTGTCTGATGCTCTCCTCAAACCACTCTCTCCTCTCAAGCCTAACTCTCGTCCCAAGCATATCTCTCCTCTTTTGCCTAACTCTCGTCCTAAGCCTCTCTCTTCTGTCCTGCCTGACCCTCGTCCCAAGCCTCTCTCTCATGTCCTAACTGACTCTCGTACCAAGCCCCTCTCTCCTGTCCTGCCTGACTCTCGTCCCAAGCTTCTCTCTCCTGACGTGCCTGACTCTCGTCCTATGTCTCTCTCACCTCTCCTGCCTAACTCTTGTCCCAAGCCTCTCCCTCCTGTCCTGCCTGACTCTCGTCCCATGCCTCTCTCTCCTTTCATGCCTGACTCTCGTCCCAAGTCTTTCTCTCCTGTCCTGCCTGACTTTCGTCCCAAACCTCTCTCTCCTTTCATGCCTGACTATAGTCCCACGCCTCTCTCTCCTGTCCTGCCCGACTCTCGTCCCAAATCTCTCTCTGCTGTCCTGCCTGACTGTCTTCCCAAACCTCTCTCTCCTGTCCTGCCTGACTCTCTTCCCAATCCTCTCTCTCCTGTCTTGCCTGACTGTCGTCCCAAGCCTCTCATTCCTGTCCTCCCTGACTCTCGTCGCAACCCTCTCTCTACTTTCCTGCCTGACTCTCGTCCCAAGCATATCTCTCCTGTCCTGCCTCACTCTCGCCCCAAGCCTCTCTCTCCTGTCCTGCTTGACTCTTGTGCAAAGACTTTCTATCTTGCCCTGCCTGACTCTCTTCCTAAACCTCTCTCTCAATTCCCGCCTGACTCTCGTCGTAAGCCTCTCTCTCCTGTCCACCCTGACTCTCGTCCCAAGCCTCTAACTTTCTCATATCCAACCTGATCCTCGTCCCAAGCCTCTCTCCAATGTCCTGCCTTACTCTCGTCCTAAGCCTCTCTCTTCTGTCCTGCCTTAATCTCGTCCCAAGCCTCTCGCTCCTGTCCTGCTTAACTCTCGTCGCAAGCCTTCTCTCTCCTGTCCAGCCTGACTCTCGTCCTAAGCCCCTCTCTCATGTCCTTCCTGACTCTCGTCCCAAGCCTCTCTCTCCTGTCCAGCCTTACTCTCGTCCCAAGCCTTTCTCTCCTGTCAAGCCTGGCTCTCGTCCTAAGCCCCTCTCTCCTGTCATGTCTTACTCTCATCCCAAACCTCTCTCTCCTGTCCAACTTTACTCTCGTCCCAAGAGCCTCTTTCCTGTCCTGTCCAGCCTGAATCTCGTCCCAAGCCTCTTTTTTCTGTCAAGACTAAAACTCGTCCCGAGCCCCTCTCTCTATCTGTCCAGCTTGATTCTCGTCCCAAGCCTCTCTCTCAATTCCTGCCTGACTCTCGTCCCAAGACTCTCTCTCCTGTCCAACCTGAATCTCGTCCCAACCCTCTCTCTCCTCTACTGCCTGACACCTGTCCCGAGCAACTCTCTCCTATCCTGCCTGATTCTCTCCTCAAGACTCTCTCTCCTCGCATGCCTGACTCTGTTCCCAATCGTTCCTCTCCTATCTTGCCTGGCTCTCGTCCTAAGCCTCTCTCTCCTGTCCTCCCTGACTCTCGTCGCAACCCTCTCTCTCTCCTGTCCTGCCTGACTATCGTCCCTAGCCTCTCTCTCCTGTCCTGCCTGTCTCTCGTTCCAATCCTCTCTCTCCTGTCCTGCCTGACTCACGTCTTAAGCCTCTCTCTCCTGTCGAGCCTGACTATCGTCCCAGGCCCCTCTCTCCTGTCCTGCCTGACTCTTGTCCCAAGCCTCTCTCTCCTGTCCTGCCTAACTCTCGTTACAAGAGTCTCTCCCCTGGCCTGCCTAACTCTCGTCCTAGGCCTATCTCTCCTGTCCTGCATGACTCTCGTCCTATGCCTCTCTCTCCTGTCCTGCCTGACTCTCGTCCCAAGTCTCTCTCTCCTGTCCTGCCTGACTCTCGTCCCAAGCCTCTCTCTCCTGTCCTGCCTGACTCTTGTCCCAAGCCTCTCTCTCCTGTCCTACATGACTTTCTTCCCAAACCTCAATCTCCTTTCCTGCCTAACTGTAGTCCCAAGTCTTTCCCTTCTGTCCTGCCTAACTCTCGCCCCAAACTTCTCTTTCTTCTCCAGCCTGACTCTCTTTCAAATCTTCTCTCTACTGTCCTGCTTGACACTTGTCCCAAGCGTCTCTCTCCTGTACAGGATTACTCTCGTCCCAAGAGCCTCTCTCCTGTCCTGTCCAGCCATACTCTCGTCGCAAGCCTCTCTCTCATTTCCTGCCTGACTCTCGTCCCAAGCGCCTCTCTCTCCTGTCCACTCTGACTCTCGTACAATCCTCTCTCTCTTCTCCTACCTGACTTCCGTCCGAAGACTCTTTCTCCTGTCCTGCCTGACTCTCGTCCAAAGCCTCTCTCTCCTGTCCTGCCTTACTGTCATTCTAAAACCTATCTCTCCTATCCAGCCTGACTCTCGTCACAACCACAACTCTCTCTAATGTCCCACCTGATTCTCGTCCAGCATGACTCTCGTCCCAAGCATCTCTCTCCTGTCAAGCCTGACTCTCGTCCGAAACCTCTCTCTCCTGTCCAGCCTTACTCTTGTCCAAGAGCCTCTCTCCTTTAATGTCCAGCTTGACTCTCGTCCCAAGCCTCTCTCTCCTATCCTGCCTGACTCTCGTCCTAAGCCTCTCTCTCCTGTCAAGCCTGACTCTCGTCCGAAACCTCTCTCTCCTGTCCAGCATTACTCCTGTCCCAAGAGCCTCTCTCCTGTAATGTCCAGCCTGACTCTCGTACCAAGCCTCTCTCTCCTATCCTACCTGACTCTTGTCCTAAGCCTCTCTCTCCTGTCCACCCTGACTCTCGTACCAAGCCTCTCTCTCCTATCCTGCCTGACTCTTGTCCCAAGCCTCTCTCTCCTGTCCTACCTGAATTTCTTCCCAAACCTCAATCTCCTTTCCTGCCTGACTATAGTCCCAAGTCTTTCCCTTCTGTCCTGCCTAACTCTTGCCCCAAACTTCTCTTTCTTCTCCAGCCTGACTCTCTTTCAAATCTTCTCTCTACTGTCCTGCTTGACACTCGTCCCAAGCGTCTCTCTCCTGTACAGGATTACTCTCGTCCCAAGAGCCTCTCTCCTGTCCTGTCCAGCCATACTCTCGTCGCAAGCCTCTCTCTCATTTCCTGCCTGACTCTCGTCCCAAGCGCCTCTCTCTCCTGTCCACTCTGACTCTCGTACAATCCTCTCTCTCTTCTCCTACCTGACTTCCGTCCGAAGACTCTTTCTCCTGTCCTGCCTGACTCTCGTCCAAAGCCTCTCTCTCCTGTCCTGCCTTACTGTCATTCTAAAACCTATCTCTCCTATCCAGCCTGACTCTCGTCACAACCACAACTCTCTCTAATGTCCCACCTGATTCTCGTCCAGCATGACTCTCGTCCCAAGCATCTCTCTCCTGTCAAGCCTGACTCTCGTCCGAAACCTCTCTCTCCTGTCCAGCCTTACTCTTGTCCAAGAGCCTCTCTCCTTTAATGTCCAGCTTGACTCTCGTACCAAGCCTCTCTCTCCTGTCCTATATGACTCTCGTCCCAAGCCTCTCTCTCTCCAGTCAAGCCTTACTCTCGTCTGAAGAACCTCTCTCATGTCCTCTCCAGTCAGACTCTTCTCCTAAGCCTCTCTCTTCTGTCCTGCCTAATTCTCTTCCCAAGTCCCTTTCTCTGTCCTGTCCAGCGTGACTCTCGTCCCAAGCCTCTCTCTCCTATCCTGCCTGACTCTCGTCCTAAGCCTCTCTCTCCTGTCAAGCCTGACTCTCGTCCGAAACCTCTCTCTCCTGTCCAGCATTACTTCTGTCCCAAGAGCCTCTCTCCTGTAATGTCCAGCCTGACTCTCGTACCAAGCCTCTCTCTCCTATCCTACCTGACTCTTGTCCTAAGCCTCTCTCTCCTGTCCACCCTGACTCTCGTACCAAGCCTCTCTCTCCTATCCTGCCTGACTCTTGTCCCAAGCCTCTCTCTCCTGTCCTACCTGAATTTCTTCCCAAACCTCAATCTCCTTTCCTGCCTGACTATAGTCCCAAGTCTTTCCCTTCTGTCCTGCCTAACTCTTGCCCCAAACTTCTCTTTCTTCTCCAGCCTGACTCTCTTTCAAATCTTCTCTCTACTGTCCTGCTTGACACTTGTCCCAAGCGTCTCTCTCCTGTACAGGATTACTCTCGTCCCAAGAGCCTCTCTCCTGTCCTGTCCAGCCATACTCTCGTCGCAAGCCTCTCTCTCATTTCCTGCCTGACTCTCGTCCCAAGCGCCTCTCTCTCCTGTCCACTCTGACTCTCGTACAATCCTCTCTCTCTTCTCCTACCTGACTTCCGTCCGAAGACTCTTTCTCCTGTCCTTCCTGACTCTCGTCCAAAGCCTCTCTCTCCTGTCCTGCCTTACTGTCATTCTAAAACCTATCTCTCCTATCCAGCCTGACTCTCGTCACAACCACAACTCTCTCTAATGTCCCACCTGATTCTCGTCCAGCATGACTCTCGTCCCAAGCCTCTCTCTCCTGTCAAGCCTGACTCTCGTCCGAAACCTCTCTCTCCTGTCCAGCCTTACTCTTGTCCCAAGAGCTTCTCTCCTGTAATGTCCAGCCTGACTCTAGTACCAAGCCTCTCTCTCCTGTCCTATATGACTCTCGTCCCAAGCCTCTCTCTCTCTCCAGTCAAGCCTTACTCTCGTCTGAAGAACCTCTCTCATGTCCTCTCCAGTCAGACTCTTCTCCTAAGCCTCTCTCTTCTGTCCTGCCTAATTCTCTTCCCAAGTCCCTTTCTCTGTCCTGTCCAGCGTGACTCTCGTCCCAAGCCTCTCTCTCCTATCCTGCCTGACTCTCGTCCTAAGCCTCTCTCTCCTGTCAAGCCTGACTCTCGTCCGAAACCTCTCTCTCCTGTCCAGCATTACTCCTGTCCTAAGAGCCTCTCTCCTGTAATGTCCAGCCTGACTCTCGTACCAAGCCTCTCTCTCTTATCCTGCCTGACTCTTGTCCTAAGCCTCTCTCTCCTGTCCACCCTTACTCTCGTCCCAAGCCCCTCTCTCTCTCACGTCCAGCCTGCTCCTTTGTCCGAAGCCTCTCTCTCCTGTCCTGCTTGACTCTCGTCCCAAACCTCTCTCTAATGTCCTGCCTGACTTTCGTCCCAAGCCTCTCTCTTCTCTCCTGCCTTATTCTCGTCCCAATCCTCTCTCTCCTGTCCAGCATGACTTTCGTCCTAAGCCCCTCTCTCCTGTCCTACCTGACTCTCGTCCCAGACCTCTTTCTCCTGTCCAGCCTTACTCTCGTCCCAAGAGCCTTTCTCCTGTAATGTCCAGCCTGAGTCTCGTACCAAGCCTCTCTCTCAAGTCCTGCCTGACTCTCGTCCCAAGCTTTTCTCTCCTGACCTGAGTGACTCTCGTCCCATGTCTCTCTCACCTTTCCTACCTGACTCTTGTCCCAAGCCTCTCCTTCCTGTCCTGCCTGACTCTCGTCCCAAACCTCCCTGCCTGACTCTCGTATCAAGTTTCTCTTTCTCCTGTCCTGCCTGACTCTCGTGCCAAGAGTTTCTATCTTGCCCTGCCTGACTCTCTTCCTAAGCCTCTCTCTCCATTCCTGCCTGAGTCTCGTCCTAAGCCTCCTTCTCTACTGTTCAGCCTGAATTTCGTCACAAACATCTCTCTCCTTTCCTGCCTGACTGTCGTCCCAAGCCTGCCTCTCTTCTCCTGCCTGACTCTCGTCACAAGGCTCTCTCTCCTGTAATGCCTCACTTTCGTCCAAATCCTCTCTCTCCTGTCCTGCCTGACTGTCGTCCCAAGCCTCTCTCTCCTGTCGTGCCTGACTCTCTTCCCAACCCTCTCTCTCCTGTCTTGCCTGACTCTCGTCCCAAGGATCTCCTGTCCTGCATGACTCTCGTCCCAAGCCTCTCTCTCCTGTCCTGCCTGACTCTCGTGCCAAGAGTTTCTATCTTGCCCTGTCTGACTCTCTTCCTAAGCCTCTCTCTCCATTCCTGCCTGACTCTCGTCCTAAGCCTCCTTCTCTTGTCCACCCTGACTCTCGTCCCAAGCCCCTCCCTTTCTCAAGTCTAGCCTGATCCTCGTTCCAAGCCGCTCTCTAATGTCCTGCCTTCCTCTCGTCCCAAGCCTCTCTAATATGTCCTGCCTTAATCTCGTCCCAAGGCTTTCTCTCCTGTCTGCCTAACTCTCGTCGCAAGCCTTCTCTCTCCTGTCCAGCTTGACTCTCGTCCTAAGCCCCTCTCTCATATCCTGCCTGACTCTCGTCCAAAGCTTTTCTCTCATGTCCAGCCTTACTTTCGTCCCAAGCCTTTCTCTCCTGTCCTGCCTGACTTTCGTACGAAGACTCTTTCTCCTGTCGAGCCTGACTCTCGTCCTAAGCCCCTCTCTCCTGTCCTGCCTTACTCTCGTCCCAAGACTCTCTCTCCTATCCAGCTTTACTCTCGTTCCAAGAGCCTCTCTCCTGTCCTGTCCAGCCTGAATCTCGTCCAAAGCCTCTTTCTTCTGTCAAGACTGAATCTCGTCCCAAGAACCTTCCTCTATCTGTCCAGCTTGATTCTCGTCACGACCCTCTCTCTCCTGCCCTGCCTGACTCTCGTGCCAAAACTCTCTCTCTTGTCCTGCCTAATTCTCTACCCAAGCCTCTCTCTCCTGTCCTGCCTGACTGTCGTCCCAAGCCTCTCTCTCCTGTCCTGCCTGAATCTCGTCCTAACCCTATCTCTCCAGGCCTGCCTGACTCTCCTTCCAAGCCTCTCTCTCCTGTCATGCCTGACTCTCGTCCCAAGTCTCTCTCTCCAGTCCTACCTGAATCTCGTCCCAAGCCTCTCTCTCCTGTCCTGCCTGACTCTCGTCCCAAGCCTCCCCCCTTTCTCATGTCTAGCCTGACCCTCGTCCTAAGCCTCTCTCTATCGCCCTGCCTTACTCTCGTCCCAACACTCTCTCTCTTGTCCTGCTTGACCCTCTACCCAAGCCTCTCTTTCCTGTCCTGCCTGACTGTCGTCCCAAGCCTCTCTCTCCTGTCCTGCCTGAATCTCGTCCTAACCCTCTCTCTCCAGTCCTGCCTGACTCTCGTTCCAAGCCTCTCTATCCTGTCCTGCCTGACTCTCGTCCCAAGTCACTCTATCCAGTCCTACCTGACTCTCTTCCCAAGCCTCTCTCTCCTGTCGTGGTTGTCTCTCGTGCTAAGCCTCTCTCTCCTGTCCATCCAGAGTCTCTTCCCAATCCACTCCCTCTCTCATGTCCAATCTGATCCTCGTCCCAAGCCTCTCTCTCTAGTCCTGCCTGACTCTCGTCACAAGCTTCTCTCTCCTGTCCTGATGACTCTCGTCCAAAGCCTCTCTCTTCTGTCCTGCCTTACTCTCGTCCCAGAAATCTGTTTCCTGACCCACCTGACTCTCGTTCTAAGCCTCTCTGTCTTATCCAGCCTGACTATCGTACCAAGCCTCTCTCTCCTGTCCTGCCTGACTCTCGTCCCAAGCCTCTCTCTCGTGTCCTGCCTGACTGTCGTCCCAAGCCTCTCTCTCTCCTGTCCTGCCTGACTCTCGTCCGAAGCCTCTCTCGTGTCCAGCCTGACTCTCGGCTTAAGACTCTCTCTCCTGTCCAGCCTGACTCTCGTCCCAAGCCCCTCTCTCCTGTCCTGCCTGATTCTTTTCCCAAGCCTCTCTCTCTCCAGTCCTGCCTGATTCTTTCCTCAAGCCTCGCTCTCCTCCAATGACTGACTCTCGTCTCAAGCGTCTCTTCCTGTCTCGTCCGAAACCTCTCTCTCCTCTCATGCCTGACTCTCGTCCCAATCGTCTCTCTCCTGTTCTGCCTCACCCTCGTCCTAAGCATCTTCTCTCCTGTCCTGCTTGACTCTCGTCCCAACGGTCTCTCTCTCCTATCGTACTTGACTCTCGTCCCAAGCCTCTCTCTCCTACCGTTCCTGACACTCGTCTTAAGCCTCTAGTTCCTGTCCTGCCTGATTCTCTCCTCAAGCCTATCTCTCCTCTCAAGCTTGTCTCTCGTACCAAGCGTCTCTCTTCTGTCCTTCCTGACTCTCGTCCTAAGGCTATCTCTCCTGTTTTATCTGACTCTCGTCCCAAGGCTCTCTCTCCTGTCCTGCCTGACTCTCGTTCGAAGTCTCTCTCTCCTGACCTGCCTGACTTTCGTTCCAAGACTCTCTCTCTTCTCCTACCTGACTCTCTTCCCAAGCCTCTTTCTTTTCTCCAGCCTGACTCTCGTCCCAAACCTCTCTCTCCTGTCCTGCCTGAATCTCGTCCTAACCCTCTCTCTCCAGTCCTGCCTGACTCTCGTCCCAAGTCTCTCTCTCCAGTCCTACCTGACTCTCGTCCCAAGCGTCTCTCTCCTGTCCTGCCTGACTCTCGTCCCAAGCCCCCCCCCCCTTTCTCATGTCTAGTCTGATCCTCGTCCTAAGCCTCTCTCTATTGCCTTGCCTTACTCTCGTCCAAAGCCTCTCTCTTCTGTCCTGCCTTAATCTCGTCCCAAGCCTCTCTCTCCTGTCCTGCCTAACTCTCGTCACAAGCCTTCTCTCTGCTGCCCAGCCTGTCTCTCGTCCTAAGCCCCTTTCTCATGTCCTGCCTGACTCTCGTCCTAAGCTTTTCTCTTCTGTCCAGCCTTACTCTCGTCCAAAGCCTTTCTCTCCAGTCCTGCCTGACTCTCGTCCCAAGCATCGCTCTCGTGTCGAGCCTGACTCTTGTCCTAAGCCCCTCTCTCCTGCCCTGCCTTACTCTCGTCCCAAGCCTCTCTCTCCTGTCCAGCTTTAATCTCGTCCCAAGAGCCTCTCTCCTGTCCTGTCCAGCCTGAATCTCGTCCCAAGCCTCCTTCTTCTGTCAAGACTGAATCTCGTCCCAAGCCCCTCTCTCTATCTGTCCAGCTTGATTCTCCTCACGATCCTCTCTCTCCTGTCCTGCCTGACTCTCGTGCCAAAACTCTCTCTCTTGTCCTACTTGACTCTCTACCCAAGCCTCTCTTTCCTGTCCTGCCTGACTGTCGTCTCAAGCCTCTCCCTCCTGCCCTGCCTGAATCTCGTCCAAAACCTCTCTCTCCACTCCTGCCTGACTCTCGCTCCAAGCCTCTCTCTCCTGTCCTGCCTGACTCTCGTCCCAAGTCTCTCTCTCCAGTCCTACCTGACTCTCGCCCCAAGCCTCTCTCTCCTGTTCTGCCTGACTATCGTCCCAAGCCTTTCTCCTCTGTCCTGCCTGACACTCGTCCCGAGCCTCTCTGTCCTGTCCTGCCTGACTCTCATCCCAAGCATCCCTCCAGTCCTGCCTGACTCTTGTCACAGGCCTCTCTCTCCTATCGTGCCTAGCTCTCGTGCCAAGACTTTCTCTCTTGTCCTGCCTGACTCTCTTCCCAAGCCTCTTTCTTCTCCCCAGCTATGACTCTCGTCCCAAGCCTCTCTCTCCTGTCCTGCCTGACTTTCAAACAAACCTCTCTCTCCTTTCCTGCCTGAATATAGTCCCAAGCCTGTCTCTCTTGTCCTGCCTGACTCTCGTCCCAAGCCTCTATCTCCTGTCCTGCCTGACTCTCGTCCCAATTCTCTCTCTCCTGTCCTGCCTGACTCTCGTCCCAAGGCTCTCTCTCCTGTCCTGCCTGACTCTCGTCCAAACCCTCTCTCTCTTGTCCTGCCTGACTGTCGTCCCAAGCTTCTCACTTGTGTCCACCCTGACTCTCGTCCCAAGCCCCTCCCTCTCTCATGCCCAGCCTGATCCTTGTTCCAAGCCTCTCTCTACACTCCTGCCTGACTCTGGTCACAAGATTCTTTCTTCTGTCAAGCCTGACTCTCGTCTCAAGCCCCTCTCTCTCTCCATTCTAGCCTGATTCTCGTACCGAGCCTCTCTCTCCTGTCCTGCCTAACTCTCGTGCCAACACTCTCTCTCTTGTACTGCCTGACACTCTACCGAAGCCCCTCTCTCCTGTCCTGCCTGACTGTCGTCCCAAGCTTCTCTCTCCTATCCTGCCTGAATTTCGTCCCAACCCTCTCTCTCATGTTCTGCCTGACTCGTGTCCCAAGCATTTCTCCAGGCCTGCCTGACTCTTGTCCCAGGCTTTTCTCTCCTGTCCTGCCTAACTCTCGTGCCAAGACTTTCTCTCTTGTCCTGCCTCACTCTCGTCCCAAGCTTCTCTCTCCAGTCCTTCCTGACTTTCGTCACAAACCTCTCCTCTCCTGCCTGACTATAGTACCAGGCCTGTCTCTCTTGTCCAGCCTGACTCTCGTCCAAAGCCTCTCTCTCCTGTCGTGCCTGACTCTCGTCCCAACTCTCTCCTCTCATGCCTGACTCTAGTCCCAATCGTCTCTCTCCTGTCCTACCTCACCCTCGTCCTAAGCATCTCTCTCCTGTCCTGCCTGACTCTCGTCCCAAGCATCTCTCTCCTGTCCTGCCTGACTCTCGTGCCAAGACTTTCTATCTTGCCCTGCCTGACTCTCTTCCTAAGCCTCTCTCTCCATTCCTGCCTGACTCTTGTCCTAAGCCTCTCTCTCCTGTACTGCCTGACTCTGGTTTTAAGCCTCTCTCTCCTGTCCACCCTGACTCTCGTCCCAAGCCACTCCCTCTCTCAAGTCCAGCCTGATCCTTGTCCCAAGCCTCTATCTCTCCAGTCCTGACTGACTCTCGTCCCAACTCTCTCCTCTCATGCCTGACTCTCGTCCCAGTCGTCTCTCTCCTGTCCTGCCTCACCCTCGTCCTAAGCATCTCTCTCCTGTCCTGCCTGACTCTCGACCCAACCCTCTCTCTCTCCTCTCGTGCCTGATTCTCGTCCCAAGCCTCTCTCTCCTACCATGCCTGACTCTCCTCTTAAGCCTCTCTCTCCTGTCCTGCCTGATTCTCTCCTCAAGCTTATCTCTCCTCTGAAGCTTGTCTCTCGTACCAAGCGTCTCTCTCCTCTCCTGCCTGACTCCCGTCCCAAGCATCTCTCCAGTCCTGCTTGACTCTTGTCCCAGGATTTTCTCTCCTGTCCTGCCTAACTCTCGTGCCAAAACTTTCTCTCTTGTCCTGCCTCACTCGTCACAAGCTTCTCTCTCCTGTCATTCCTGAATTTCGTCACAAACCTCTCTCTCCTTTCCTGCCTGACTATAGTCCCAAGCCTGTCTCTCTTGTCCAGCCTGATTCTCGTCCCAAGCCTCTCTCTACTGTCGTGCCTGAGTCTCGTTCCAATTCTCTCTCTCCTGTCCTGACTGACTGTCGTCCCAAGACTCTCTCTCCTGTCCTGCCTGACTCTCGTCCCAAACCTCTCTCTCCTGTCCTGCCTGACTCTCGTCCCAAGCACCTCTCTCCTATCCTGCCTGACTCTCGTGCCAAGACTTTCTATCTTGCCCTACCTGACTCTCTTCCTAAGCCTCTCTCTCCACTCCTGCCTGACTCTTGTCCTAAGCCTCTCTCTCCTGTCCACCCTGACTCTCGTCCTAAGCCCCTACCTCTCTTCTGTCCTGCCTGACTGTCGTCCCTAGCCTCTCTCTCCTGTCCTGCCTGACTCTCGTCCCAAACATCTCTCTCCTGTCCTGCTTGACTCTCCTTCCAAGACTTTCTATCTTGCCCTGCCTGACTCTCTTCCTAATCCTCTCTCTCAAATCCTGCCTGACTTTCGTCCTAAGGCTCTCTCTCTTGGCCTGCCTGACTCTCGTCTCAATCCTCTCTCTCCTGTCCTGCCTGACTCTCGTCCAAATCGTCTCTCTCGTGTTCTGCCTCACACTCGTCCTAAGCATCTCTCTCCTGTCCTGCTTGACTCTCGTCCCAACCCTCTCTCTCTCCTGTCGTACCTGACTCTCGTCCTAAGCCTCTCTCTCCTACCGTCCCTGACACTCGTCTTAAGCCTCTAGTTCCTGTCCTGCCTAATTCTCTCCTCAAGCCTATCTCTCCTCTCAAGCTTGTCTCTCGTACCAAGCGTCTCTCTTCTGTCCTGCCTGACTCTCATCTTAAGGCTCTCTCTCCTGTCTTATCTGACTCTCGTCCCAAGGCTCTCTCTCCTGTCCTGCCTGACTCTCGTTCGAAGCCTCTCTCTCCTGTCCATCCTGACTCTCGTCCTAAGCACCTCCCTCTCTCATATCCAGCCTTATCCTCGTCCCAAGCAACTCTCTCCAGTCCTGAATGACTCGTCGCAAGCCTCTCTCTCTTCTCATGCCTGATTCTCGTCCCAATCGTCTCTCTACTGTCCTGCATGACTCTCGTCCTAAGCATCTCTCTCCTGTCCTGCCTGACTCTCGTCCCAACACGCTCTCTCTCCTCTCCAGCCTGACTCTCTTCCCAAGCCCCTCTCTCCTCTTTTGCCTGACCCTTGTCGCAAGACTCTCTCTCCTGTCCTGCCTGACTCTCGTCCTAAGAATCTCTCTCCTGTCCTGCCTGACTCTCGTACCTAGCGTCTCTCTCCTGTCCTGCTTAACTCTCGTCCTAAGCCTCTCTCTCCTGTCCTGTCTGACTCGTCCCAAGCTTTTCTCTCCAGTCCTGCCTGACTCTCGTCTCAAGCCTTTCTTTCTTTTCCTAATGACTCTCGTACCAAGCTTTCTCTCCTGTCCTGCCTGACTCTCGTCCCAACACTCTCCCTCCTCTCTTGCCTGACTGTCATCCCAAGCATCACTCTCCTGTCCTGCCTGACCCTCCTCCAAAGCTTCTCTCTCCCTTCCTGCCTGACTCTCGTGCCAAGCCTCTCTCTCCTGTCCTGCCTGACTTTCGTCCCAACCCTCTCGCTCCTTTCCTGCTTGACTCTCGTTCCAAGACTTTCTATCTTGCCCTGCCTGACTCTCTTCCTATGCCTCTCTCTCCATTCCTGACTGACTCTCATCCTAAACATCTCTCTCCTCTCCACCCTGACTCTCCTCCCAAGCCCCTCCCTTTCTCATGTCCCGCCTGATTCTGGTAACATGCCTCTCTCTTATGTCCTGCCTGACTCTCGTCCCACGCCTCTCTCTTCTATCCTGCCCTACTCTCGTCCCAAGCCTCTCTCTCCTGTCCTGCCTGACTAAATTCCCATGCCTCTCTCTCCTGTCCAGCCTGACTCTCGTCCTAAACCCCACTCTCCTGTCCAGCCTTACTCTCGTCCCAAGCCTCTCTCTCCTGTCCTGCCTGACTCTCGTCAAAAGCCTCTCTCTACTGTCGAGCCTGAATCTCGTCCTAAGCCCCTCTCTGCTATCCTCCCTGACTCTCGTCCCAAGCCTCTCTCTCCTGTCCAACCTTACTCTCTTCCCAAGAGCCTCTCTCCTGTCCTCTCCAGCCTGAATCTTGTCACAAGCCTCTTTCTTCTGTCAAGCCTGACTCTCGTCCCAAATCCCTATCTCTCTCTCCTGTCCAGCCTGATTCTCGTCTCGTGCCTCTCTCTCCTATCCTGTCTGAATCTCGTCCCAACCCTCTCTCTCCAGTCCTGCCTGACTCTTTTCCCGTCCTCTCTCTCCTGCCCTACCTAACTCTCGTGCCAAGACTTTTTCTCTTGTCCTGCCTAACTCTCGTCCCAATCCTCTCTCTCCTGTCCTGCCTGACTTTCGTGCCAAACTTCTCTCTCCTTTCCTGCTTGAATCTCGTTCCAAGACTTTCTATCTTGTCCTGCCTGACTCTCTTCCTAAGCCTCTCTCTCCATTCCTGTCTGACTTTCGTCCTAAGGCTCTCTCTCTTGTCCTGCCTGACTGTCGTCCCAAGCCTCTCTCTCATGTCCTGACTGACTCTCGTCCCAATCCTCTCTCTCCTGTCCTGCCTGACTGTCGTCCCTAGCCTCTCTCTCCTGTCCTGCCTGAGTTTCATCCCAAACATCTCTCTCCTGTCCTGCTGGACTCTTCTTCCAAGACTTTCTATCTTGCCCTGCCTGACTCTCTTCCTACTCCTCTCTCTCAATTCCTGCCTGACTTTCGTCCTAAGGCTCTCTCTCTTGGCCTGCCTGACTCTCGTCCCAAGCCTCTCTCTCCTGTCCTGCCTGACTCTCGTCCCAATTGTCTCTCTCCTGTTCTGCCTCACCCTCGTCCTAAGCATCTCTCTCCTGTCCTGCTTGACTCTCGTCCCAACCCTCTCTCTCTCCTGTAGTCCCTGACTCTCGTCCTAAGCCTCTCTCTCCTACCGTCCCTGACACTCGTCTTAAGCCTCTAGTTCATGTCCTCCCTGATTCTCTCCTCAAGCCTATCTCTCCTCTCAAGCTTGTCTCTCGTACCAAGCGTCTCTCTTCTGTCCTGCCTGACTCTCGTCCTAAGGCTCTCTCTCCTGTCTTATCTGACTCTCGTCCCAAGGCTCTATCTCCTGTCCTGCCTGACTCTCGTTCGAAACCTCTCTCTCCTGTCCATCCTGACTCTCGTCCTAAGCCCCTCCCTCTCTCATATCCAGCCTGATCCTCGTCCCAAGCAACTCTCTCCAGTCCTGAATGACTCTCGTCGCAAGCCTCTCTCTCTTCTCATGCCTGACTCTCGTCCCAATCGTCTCTCTACTGTCCTGACTGACTCTCGTCCTAGGCATCTCTCTCCTGTCCTGCCTGACTGTCGTCCCGACCCGCTCTCTCTCCTCTCCAGCCTGACTCTCTTATCAAGCCCCTCTCTCCTGTTTTGCCTGACTCTTGTCGCAAGACTCTCTCTCCTGTCATGCCTGACTCTCGTCCTAAGAATCTCTCTCCTGTCCTGCATGACTCTCGTACCAAGCGTCTCTCTCCTGTCCTGCTTAACTCTCGTCCTAAACCTCTCTCTCCTGTCCTGTCTGACTCTCGTCCCAAGCTTCTCTCTCCTGTCCTGCCTGACTCTCGTTCTAAGCCTCTCTCTCCTGTCCTGCCTGACTCTCGTCCTAAGAATCTCTCTCCTGTCCTGCCTGACTCTCGTACCAAGCGTCTCTCTCCTGTCCTGCTTAACTCTCGTCCTAAACCTCTCTCTCCTGTCCTGTCTGACTCTCGTCCGAAGCTTCTCTCTCCAGTCCTGCCTGACTCTCGTCTCAAGCCTTTCTTTTCCTAATGACTCTCGTACCAAGCCTTTCTCTCCTGTCCTGCCTGACTCTCGTCCCAACACTCTCCCTCCTCTCTTGCCTGACTGTCATCCCAAGCATCTTTCACCTGTCCTGCCTGACCCTCCTCCCAAGCCTCTCTCTCCCTTCCTGCCTGACTCTCGTGCCAAGCCTCTCTCTCCTGTCCTGCCTGACTTTCGTCCCAACCCTCTCGCTCCTTTCCTGCTTGACTTTCGTTCCAAAACTTTCTATCTTGCCCTGCCTGACTCTCTTCCTATGCCTCTCTCTCCATTCCTGACTGACTCTCATCCTAAACATCTCTCTCCTCTCCACCCTGACTCTCCTCCCAAGCCCCTCCCTTTCTCATGTCCCGCCTGATTCTGGTAACATGCCTCTCTCTTATGTCCTGCCTGACTCTCGTCCCACGCCTCTCTCTTCTATCCTGCCCTATTCTCGTCACAAGCCTCTCTCTCCTGTCCTGCCTGACTAAACTCCCATGCCTCTCTCTCCTGTCCAGCCTGACTCTCGTCCTAAACCTCACTCTCCTGTCCAGCCTTACTCTCGTCCCAAGCCTCTCTCTCCTGTCCTGCCTGACTCTCTTCAAAAGCCTCTCTCTACTGTCGAGCCTGAATCTCGTCCTAAGCCCCTCTCTGCTATCCTCCCTGACTCTCGTCAAAAGCCTCTCTCTCCTGTCCAGCCTTACTCTCTTCCCAAGAGCCTCTCTCCTGTCCTTTCCAGCCTGAATCTTGTCACAAGCCTCTTTCTTCTGTCAAGCCTGACTCTCGTCCAAAGTCCCTATCTCTCTCTCCTGTCCAGCCTGATTCTCGTCTCGAGCCTCTCTCTCCTATCCTGTCTGAATCTCGTCCCAACCTTCTCTCTCCAGTCCTGCCTGACTCTTTTTCCAAGCCTCTCTCTCCCTTCCTGCCTGACTCTCGTGCCAAGCCTCTCTCTCCTGTCCTGCCTGACTTTCGTTCCAAACCTCTCTCTCCTTTCCTGCTTGACTCTCGTTCCAAGACTTTCTATCTTGCCCTGCCTGACTCTCTTCCTAAGCCTCTCTCTCCATTCCTGCCTGACTTTCGTCCTAAGGCTCTCTCTCTTGTCCTCCCTGACTCGTCCCAAGCCTCTCTCTCCTGTCCTGACTGACTCTCGTCCCAATCATCTCTCTCCTGTCCTGCCTGACTGTCGTCCCTAGCCTCTCTCTCCTGTCCTGCCTGACTCTCGTCCCAACCATCTCTCTCCTGTCCTGCGTGAGTTTCGTCCCAAACATCTCTATCCTGTCCTGCTTGACTCTCCTTCCAAGATTTTTTATCTTGCCCTCCCTGACTCGCTTCCTAATCCTCTCTCTCAATTCCTGCCTGACTTTCGTCCTAAGGCTCTCTCTCTTGGCCTGCCTGACTCTCGTCCCAAGCCTCTCTCTCCTGTCCTGCCTGACTCTCGTCCCAATCCTCTCTCTCCTGTCCTGCCTGACTGTCGTCCATAGCCTCTCTCTCAATTCCTGCCTAACTCTCGTCCTAAGCCTCTCTCTCCTGTCCTGCCTGACTGTCGTTCCTAAGCCTCTCTCTCCTGTCCACCCTGACTCTCGTGCCAAGACCCTCCCTCACCCATGCCCAGCCTGATCCTCGTCCCAAGATTCTCTCTCCATTCCTTCCTGATTCTCGTCGCAAGCCTTTCTCTCCTCTCATGCCTGACTCTCGTCCCAAGTATCTCTCTTCTGACCCGACTAACTCTCGTCCCAAGCCTCTCTCTCTTCTCCTGCCTGACTCTCGTCCCAAGCCTCTCTCTCCTGTCCTGCCTGACTCTCGTCCTAAGCCACTCTCTCCTGTCTACCGTGACTCCCGTCCCAAGTCCCCCTCTCTCTCATATCCAACCTGATCCTCGTCCCAAGCCTCTCTTTCCATTCCTGTCTGACTCTCGTCCCAAGTCTCTCTCTCCCGTCCAACCTGACTCTCGTCCCAAGCCTCTTTGTCCTGTCCTGCCTGACACTTGTCCCAAACCGCTCTCTCCTGTTTTGCCTGATTCCCTCCTCAAGTCTCTCTCTCCTATTATACCTGACTCTCGTCCCAAGAGTCTATCTCCTGTCGTGCATGACTCTGGTCCTAAGCCTCTCTTTCCTGTCCTGCCTGACTCTCGTCCCAACCTTCTCTCTCCTGTCCTGCCTGACTCTCGTCCCAAGCCTCTCTCTCCTGTCCTGCCTGACTCTCGCCTTAAGCCTCTCTCTCTTGTCCAGCCTGAATCTCTTCCGAAGCCCCTCTCTCCTGTCCTGCCTGACACTTGTCCGAAGCCTCTCTCTCCTGTCCTGCCTGACTCTCGTCCCAATCCTCTCTCTCCTGTCCTGCCTCATACTCGCCCATAGCCTCTCTCTCTATTCCTGCCTGACTCTCGTCCCAAGCTTCTCTCTCCTGTCCTGCCTGACTGTCGTTCTAAGCCCCTCTCTCCTGTCCACCCTGACTGTCCACCAAGCTCCTCCCTCTCTGATGTCCAGCTTAATCCTCGTCCCAAGCCTCTCTCTCCATGCCTTCCTGATTCTCGTCGCAAGCCTCTCTCTCCTCTCATGCCTGACTCTCGTCCCAATCGTCTCCCTCCTGTCCTGCCTGACTCTAGTCCTAAGCCGCTCTCTCCCGTCCTGCCTGGCTCTCGTCACTACACTTTCTCCTCGTGTCCTGCCTGACTCTAGTACCAAGCCTCTCTCTCCTGTCGTGGCTGACTCTCGTCTTAAGCCTCTCTCTCGTCTCCAGCCTGACTCTCATCACAAGCCCCTCTCTCCTGTCCTGCTTGACTCTCTCTCCTGTCCAACCTGACTCTCGTCCTAAGCCCCTCTCTCAAGTCCTGCCTGACCCTTTTCCCAAGCCTTTCTCTCGTGTCCTGCCTGACTTTGGTTTGAAGCCTCTCTATGCTATCCTACCTGACTCTCGTCCCAAAACTCTCTCTCCTGTCCTGCCTGATTCTCTCCTCAAGCCTCTCTCTCCTCTCATGCCTGACTCTCGTCCTAAGCGTCTCTCTCCTGTCCTTCCTGACTCTCGTCCTAAGCCTCTCTCTATAGTCCTGCCTGACTCTCGTCCCAAGCCTCTCTCTCCTGTCCTCCCTGACCCTCGTCCAAAGTCTCTCTCTGCAGTCCTACCTTACTCTCGTCCAATGCCTCTCTCTCCTGTCCTGCCTGACTCTCGTCCCAACCCTCTCACTTCTGTCCTGCCTGACTCTGGTCCCAAGCCTCAGTCTCCTCTCCTGCCTGATTCTCGTCACAAGCCTCTCTCTCCTGTCATACCTGAGTCTCGTCGCAAGTCTCTCTCTTCTGACCTGCCTAACTCTCGTCCCAAGCCTCTCTCTCTTCTCCGCCTGACTCTCTTCTCAAGCCTCTGTCTTCTGTCCTGGCTGACTCTCGTCCCAAGCCTCTCTCTCCTGTCCTGCTTGACTCTCGTCCTAAGCCACTCTCTCCTGTCCACCGTGACTCCCGTCCCAAGTCCCCCTCTCTCTCATATCCAGCCTGATCCTCGTCCCAAGCCTCTCTTTCCATTCCTGTCTGACTCTCGTCCCAAGTCTCTCTCTCCTGTCCAGCCTGACTCTCGTCCCAAGCCTCTTTGTCCTGCCCTGCCTGACACTTGTCCCAAACCACTCTCTCCTGTTTTGCCTGATTCCCTCCTCAAGTCTCTCTCTCCTCTTATACCTGACTCTCGTCCCAAGAGTCTATCTCCTGCCCTGCATGACTCTCGTCCTAAGCCTCTCTTTCCTGTTCTGCCTGACTCTAGTCCCAACCCTCTCTCTCCTGTCCTGCCTGACTCTCGTCCCAAGCCTCTCTCTCTTGTCATGCCTGACTCTCGCCATAAGCCTCTCTCTCTTGTCCAGCCTGACTCTCTTCCCAAGCCCCTCTCTCCTGTCCTGCCTGACACTTGTCCCAAGCCTCTCTCTCCTGTCCTGCCTGATGCTCTCCTCAAGCCTCTCTCTCCTCTCAAGCCTGACTCTCGTCCCAAGCGTCTCTCTCGTGTCTTGCGTAACTCCCGTCCTAAGCCTATCTCTCCTGTCCTGTCTGACTCTCGTCACAATCTTCTCTCTCCTGTCCTGCCTGACTCTCGTCCTAAGCTTCTCTCTCCTGTCCTGCCTGACTCTCCTCCCAACCCTCTCTCTCTCCTCTCCTGCCTGACTCTCGTCATAAAGCCTCTTTCTCCTGTCCTGCCTGACACTTGTCCCAAACCACTCTCTCCTGTTTTGCCTGATTCTCTCCTGAAGTCCCAAGCCTCTTTCTCCTGTCCTTCCTGACACTTGTCCCAAACCACTCTCTCCTGTTTTGCCTGATTCCCTCCTAAAGTCTCTCTCTCCTCTCATGCCTGACTCTCGTCCCAAGCGTCTATCTCCTGTCCTTCCTGACTCGTCCTAAGCCTCTCTCTCCAGTCCTGCCTGACTCTCGTCCCAAGCCTCTCTCTCCTGTCAAGCCTGACTCTCGTCCCAAGCCCTCCCTCTCACCTGTCCAGACTGATTCTCGTCCCGAGCCTCTCTCTCCTGTGCTGCCTGACTCTCGTGCCAACACCCTCTCTCTTGTCCTGCCTCACTCTCGCCCCAAGCCTCTCTCTCCTGTCCTGCCTGACTCTCGTGCCAAGACTTTCTATCTTGCCCTGCCTGACTCTCTTCCTAAGCCTCTCTCTCCATTCCTGCCTGACTCTTGTCCTAAGCCTCTCTCTCCTGTCCTGCCTGACTCTGGTTTTAAGCCTCTCTCTCCTGTCCACCGTGACTCTCGTCCTAAGCCCCTCCCTCTTTCATGTCCAGCCTGATCCTCGTCCCAAGCCTCTATCTCTCCAGTCCTGCCTGACTCTCGTCCCAACTCTCTCCTCTCATGCCTGACTCTCGTCCCAATCGTCTCCCTCCTGTCCTGCCTCACCCTCGTCATAAGCATGTCTCTCCTGTACTGCCTGACTCTCGACCCAACTCTGTTTCTCTCCTGTCGTGCCTGATTCTCGTCCCAAGCCTCTCTCTCCTACCGTGCCTGACTCTCCTCTTAAGCCTCTCTCTTCTGTCCTGCCTGATTCTCTCCTCAAGCTTATCTCTCCTCTCAAGCTTGTCTCTCGTACGAAGCGTCTCTCTCCTGTCCTGCCTGACTCTCGTCCTAAGCCTCTCTCTCCTGTCTTGTCTGACTCTCGTCCCAAGGCTCTCTCTCCTGTCCTGCCTGACTGTCGTTCCAAGCTTCTCACTCCTGTCCACCCTGACTCTCGTCACAAGCCCCTCCCTCTCTCATGTCCAACCTGATCCTCGTCCCAAGCCTCTGTCTACAGTCCCGCATGCCTCTCGTCACAAGCCTCTTTCTTCTGTCAAGCCTGACTGTCGTCCCAAGACCCTCTCTCTCACCTGTCCAGCCTGATTCTCGTCCCGAGCCTCTCTCTCCTGTCCTGCCTGATTCTCGTGCAAACACACTCTCTCTTGTACTAT
The DNA here is from genome assembly GCF_036320965.1 of Panulirus ornatus. Taxonomy (NCBI): domain Eukaryota; kingdom Metazoa; phylum Arthropoda; class Malacostraca; order Decapoda; family Palinuridae; genus Panulirus; species Panulirus ornatus. The sequence goes on from NC_092236.1 coordinate 33,350,339, forward strand.
CTGAATCTCTATCCAAGCCTCTCTCTCCTGTCCTGCCTGACTGTCGTCCCAAGCTTCTCTCTCCTATCCTGCCTGAATCTCGTCGCAGCCCTCTCTCCCCTGTCCTGCCTGACTCCCGTCCCAAGCATCTCTCCAGTCCTGCCTGACTCTTGTCCCAGGCTTTTCTCTCCTGTCCTGCCTAACTCTCGTGCCAAGACTTTCTCTCTTGTCCTGCCTCACTCGTCACAAGCTTGTCTCTCCTGTCCATCCTGCCTTTCGTCACAAACCTCTCTCTCCTTTCCTGCCTGACTATAGTCCCAAGCCTGTCTCTCTTGTCCAGCCTGACTCTCGTCCCAAGCCCCTCTCTCCTGTCGTGCCTGACTATCGTTCCAATTCTCTCTCTCTTGTCCTGCCTGACTGTCGTCCCAAGACTCTCTCCTGTCCTGCCTGACTCTTGTCCGAACCCTCTCTCTCCTGTCCTACCTGACTCTCGTCCCAAGCATCTCTCTCCTGTCCTGCCTGACTCTCGTGCCAAGACTTTTTTTCTTGCCCTGCCTGACTCTCTTCCTAAGCCTCTCTCTCCATTCCTGCCTGACTCTTGTCCTAAGCCTCTCTCTCCTGTCCTGCCTGACTCTCGTCCTAGGCCTCTCTCTCCTGTCCTTCCCTGACTCTCGTCCCAAGCCCCTCCCTCTCTCATGTCCAGCCTGACCCTCGTCCCAAGCCTCTCTCTCCAGTCCTGCCTGACTCTCGTCCCAAACCTCTCTCTCCTCTCATGCCTGACTCTCGCCCCAATCGTCTCTCTCCTGTTCTTCCTCACCCTCGTCCTAAGAATCTCTCTCCTGTCCTGCCTGACTGGTCCCAAACCTCTCTCTCTCCTGTCGTACCTGACTCTCGTCCCAAGCCTCTCTCTCCTACAGTGCCTGACACTCGTCTTAAGCCTCTAGTTCCTGTCCTGCCTGATTCTCTCCTCAAGCCTATCTCTCCTCTCAAGCTTGTGTCTCGTACCAAGCGTCTCTCTTCTCTCCTGCCTGACTCTCGTCCTAAGGCTCTCTCTCCTGTCTTGTCTGACTCTCGTCCCAAGGCTCTCTCTCCTGTCCTGCCTGACTCTCGTTCTAAGCCTCTTTCTCCTCTCCATCCTGACTCTCGTCATAAGCCCCTTCCTCTCTCATATCCAGCCTGATCCTCGTCCCAAGCCACTCTCTCCAGTCCTGAATGACTCTCGTCGCAAGCCTCTCTCTCTTCTCATGCATGACTCTCGTCCCAATCGTCTCTTTACTGTCCTGCCTGACTCGTCCTAAGCATCTCTCTCCTGTCCTGCCTCACTCTCGTCCCAACCCGCTCTCTCTCCTCTCCAGCCTGACTCTCTTCCCAAGCCCCTCTCTCCTGTTTTGCTTGACTCTTGTCGCAAGACTCTCTCTCCTGTCCTGCCTGACTCTCGTCCTAAGCATCTCTCTCCTGTCCTGCCTGACTCTCGTACCAAGCGTCTCTCTCCTGTCCTGCTTAACTCTCGTCCTAAGCCTCTCTCTCTTGTCCTGTCTGACTCTCGTCCCAAGCTTCTCTCTCCTGTCCTGCCTGACTCTCGTTCTAAGCCTCTCTCTCCTGTCCACCCTGACTCTCGTCCCAAGCCCCTCTCTCTTTCCTGTCCAGCCTGCTTCTCGACCCGAGCCTCTCTCTCGTGTCCTCTCTGACTCTCGTCCCAAGCCTCTCTCTCCTATCCTGAATAAATCTCCTCCCAACCCTCTCTTTCCTCTCCTGCCTGACTCTCGTCTCAAACATCTCTCCAGTCCTGCCTGACTCTCGTCTCAAGCCTTTCTTTCTTTTCCTGATGACTCTCGTACCAAGCCTCTCTCTCCTGTCCTGCCTGACTCTCGTCCCAACACTCTCCCTCCTCTCTTGCCTGACTGTCGTCCCAAGCATCTCTCTCCTGTCCTGCCTGACCCTCCTCCCACGCCTCTCTCTCCCTTCCTGCCTGACTCTCGTGCCAAGCCTCTCTCTCCTGTCCTGCCTGACTTTCGTCCCAAACCTCTCTCTCCTTTCCTGCTTGACTCTCGTTCCAAGACTTTCTATCTTGCCCTGCCTGACTCTATTCCTATGCCTCTCTCTCCATTCCTGACTGACTCTCATCCTAAACATCTCTCTCCTGTCCACCCTGACTCTCCTCCCAAGCCCCTTCCTTTCTCATGTTCAGCCTGGTCCTGGTCCCATGCCTCTCTAATGTCCTGCCTGATTCTCGTCCGCAACCTCTCTCTTCTACCCTGCCTTACTCTCGTCCCAAGCCTCTCTTTCCTGTTCTGCCTGACTAAATTCCCATGCCTCTCTCTCCTGTCCAGCCTGACTCTCGTCCTAAACCCCACTCTCCTGTCCAGCCTTACTCTCGTCCCAAGCCTCTCTCTACTGTCCTGCCTGACTCTGGTCAAAAGCCTCTCTCTCCTGTCGAGCCTAGATCTCGTCCTAAGCCCCTCTCTGCTATCCTCCCTGACTCTCGTCCCAAGCCTCTCTCTCCTGTCCAGCCTTACTCTCTTCCCAAGAGCCTCTCTCCTGTCCTTTCCAGCCTGAATCTCGTCACAGGCCTCTTTCTTTGTCTAGCCTGACTCTCGTCCCAAGTCCCTCTCTCTCTCTCCTGTCCAGCCTGATTTTCGTCTCGAGCCTCTCTCTCATATCCTGTCTGAATCTCGTCCCAACCCTCTCTCTCCAGTCCTGCCTGACTCTTTTCCCGTCCTCTCTCTCCTGCCCTGCCTAACTCTCGTGCCAAGACTTTCTCTCTTGTCCTGCCTGACTTTCGTCCCAAACCTCTCTATCCTTTCCTGCTTGACTCTCGTTCCAAGACTTTCTATCTTGCCCTGCCTGGCTCTCTTCCTAAGCCTCTCTCCATTCCTGCCTGACTTTCGTCTTAAGGCTCTCTCTCTTGTCCTGCCTGACTCTCGTCCCAAGCCTCTCTCTCCTGTCCTGACTGACTCTCGTCCCAATACTCTCTCTCCTGTCCTGCCTGACTGTCGTCCCAAGCCTCTCTCTCCTGTCCTGCCTGACTCTCGTCCCAACCATCTCTCTCCTGTCCTGCCTGAGTTTCGTCCTAAACATCTCTCTCCTGTCCTGCTTGACTCTCCTTCCAAGACTTTCTATCTTACCCTGCCTGACTCTCTTCCTAAGCCTCTCTCTCAATTCCTGCCTGACTTTCGTCCTATGGCTCTCTCTCTTGGCCTGCCTGACTCTCGTCCCAAGCCTCTCTCTCCTGTCCTGCCTGACTCTCGTCCCAATCCTCTCTCTCCTGTCCTGCCTGACTGTCGTAAATCGCCTCTCTCTCAATTCCTGCCTAACTCTCGTCCTAAGCCTTTCTCTCCTGTCCTGCCTGACTGTCGTTCCTAAGCCTCTCTCTCCTGTCCACCCTGACTCTCGTGCCAAGCCCCTCCTTCTCTCATGTCCAGCGTGATCCTCGTCCCAAGCCTCTCTCTCCATTCCTTCCTGATTCTCGTCGCAAGCCTTTCTCTCCTCTCATGCCTGACTCTCGTCTCAATCGTCTCCCTCCTGTCCTGCCTGACTCTAGTCCTAAGCCGCTCTCTCCCGTCCTGCCTGGCTCTCGTCCAAACCCTTTCTCTCTCGTGTCCTGCCTGACTCTCGTTCCAAGCCTCTCTTTCCTGTCGTGCCTGACTCTCGTCTTAAGCTTCTCTCTCCTGTCCAGCCTGACTCTCGTCCCAAGCCCCTCTCTCCTGTCCTGCCTGACCCTCGTCGCAAGCCTCTCTCTCGTGTCCTGCCTGACTCTCGTTTCAAGCATCTCTATGCTATCCTACCTGATTCTCGTCCAAAGCCTCTCACTCATGTCCAGCCTGACTCTCGTCTTAAGACTCTCTCTCCTGTCCAGCCTGACTCTCGTCCCAAGCCCCTCTCTCCTGTCGTGCCTCACCCTCGTTCCAAGCCTCTCTCTCGGGTCCTGCCTGACTCGTATGAAGCATCTCTATGCTATCCTACCTGACTCTAGTCCCAAGCCTCTCTCTCATGTCCAGCCTGACTCTCGTCTTAAGACTCTCTCTCCTGTCCAACCTGACTCTCGTCCCAAGCCCTCTCTCCTGTCCTACCTGACTCTTCTCCCAAGACTCTCTCTCCTGACCTGCCTGATTCTCTCCTCAAGCCTCTCTCTCTTCCCATGCCTGACTCTCGTCTTAAGCGTCTCTCTCCTGTCCTTCCTGACTCTCGTCCTAAGCCTCTCTCTATACTCCTGCCTGACTCTCGTCCCAAGACTCTCTCTCCTGTCCTCCCTGACTCTCGTCCAAAGTCTTTCTCTGCAATCATACCTTACTCTCTTCCAAAGCCTCTCTCTCCTGATCTGCCTGACTCTCGTGCCAACCGTCTCTCTTCTGTCCTGCCTGATTCTCGTCCCAAGCCTCTGTCTCCTATCCTGCCTGACTCTCGTCCGAAGCTTCTCTATTCTGTCCTGCCTGAGTCTCGTCCCAAGTCTCCCTCTTCTGACCTGACTAACTCTAGTCCCAAGCCTCTCTCTCTTCTCCTGCCTGACTCTCGTCCCAAGCCTCTCTCTCCTGTCCTGCCTGACTCTCGTCCTAAGCCACTCTCTCCTGTCCACCGTGACCCCCGTCCCAAGTCCCCCTCTCTCTCATACCCAGCCTGATCCTCGTCCCAAGCCTCTCTTTCCATTCCTGTCCGACTCTCGTCCCAAGTCTCTCTCTCCCGTCCAGCCTGACTCTCGTCCCAAGCCTCTTTGTCCTGTCCTGCCTGACACTTGTCCCAAACCACTCTCTCCTGTTTTGCCTGATTCCCTCCTGAAGTCTCTCTCTCCTCTTATACCTGATTCTCGTCCCAAGAGTCTATCTCCTGTCCTGCATGACTCTCGTCCTAAGCCTCTCTTTCCTGTCCTGCCTGACTCTCGTCCCAACCCTCTCTCTCCTGTCCTGCCTCACTCTCGTCCAAAGCCTCTCTCTCCTGTCCTACCTGACTCTCGCCTTAAGCCTCTCTCTCTTGTCCAGCCTGACTCTCTTCCCAAGCCCCTCTCTCCTGTCCTGCCTGACACTTGTCCCAAGCCTCTCTCTCCTGTCCTGCCTGACTCTCGTCCCAATCCTCTCTCTCCTGTCCTGCCTGACTCTCGTCCATAGCCTCTTTCTCTATTCCTGCCTGACTCTCGTCCCAAGCCTCTCTCTCCTGTCCTGCCTGACTGTCGTTCTAAGCCTCTCTCTCCTGTCCACCCTGACTGTCCACCAAGCTCCTCCCTCTCTCATGTCCAGCCTGATCCTCGTCCCAAGCCTCTCTCTCCATTCCTTCCTGATTCTCGTCGCAAGCCTCTCTCTCCTCTCATGCCTGACTCTCGTCCCAATCGTCTTCCTCCTGTCCTTCCTGACTCTCGTCCTAAGCCGCTCTCTCCCGTCCTGCCTGGCTCTCGTCCCAGCCCTTTATCTCTCGTGTCCTGCCTGACTCTCGTACCAGGCCTCTCTCTCCTGTCGTGGCTGACTCTCGTCTTAAGTCTCTCTCTCGTCTCCAGCCTGACTCTCGTCACAAGCCCCTCTCTCCTGTCCTGCTTGACTCTCTCTCCCGTCCTGCCTGACCCTCGTCCCAAGCCTCTCTCTCGTGTCCTGCCTGACTTTCGTTTCAAGCCTCTCTATGCTATCCTACGTGACTCTCGTCCCAAGCCTCTCTCTCCTGTCCTACCTGACTCTTGTCCCAAGACTCTCTCTCCTTTCCTGCCTGATTCTCTCCTCAAACCTCTCTCTCCTCTCATGCCTGACAGTCGTCCTAAGCGTCTCTCTCCTGTCCTTCCTGACTCTCGTCCTAAGCCTCTGTCTCCTCTCCTGCCTCACTCTCGTCCGAAGACTCTCTCTCCTGTCCAGCCTGACTCTCGTCTCAAGCCCCTCTCTCCTGTCCTACCTGACTCTTCTCCCAAGACTCTCTCTCCTGACCTGCCTGATTCTCTCCTTCAAGCCTCTCTCTCTTCCCATGCCTGACTCTCGTCCTAAGCGTCTCTCTCCTGTCCTTCCTGACTCTCGTCCTAAGCCTCTCTCTATACTCCTGCCTGACTCTCGTCCCAAGACTCTCTCTCCTGTCCTCCCTGACTCTCGTCCAAAGTCTTTCTCTGCAATCATACCTTACTCTCGTCCAAAGCCTCTCTCTCCTGATCTGCCTGACTCTCGTGCCAACCGTCTCTCTTCTGTCCTGCCTGACTCTCGTCCCAAGCCTCCGTCTCCTCTCCTGCCTGACTCTCGTCCGAAGCTTCTCTATTCTGTCCTGCCTGAGTCTCGTCCCAAGTCTCCCTCTTCTGACCTGACTAACTCTCGTCCCAAGCCTCTCTCTCTTCCCCTGCCTGACTCTCGTCCCAAGCCTCTCTCTCCTGTCCTGCCTGACTCTCGTCCTAAGCCAATCTCACCTGTCCACCGTGACTCCCGTCCCAAGTCCCCCTCTCTCTCATACCCAGCCTGATCCTCGTCCCAAGCCTCTCTTTCCATTCCTGTCTGACTCTCGTCCCAAGTCTCTCTCTCCCGTCAGGCCTGACTTTCGTCCCAAGCCTCTTTGTCCTGTCCTGCCTGACACTTGTCCCAAACCACTCTCTCCTGTTTTGCCTGATTCCCTCCTGAAGTCTCTCTCTCCTCTTATACCTGACTCTCGTCCCAAGAGTCTATCTCCTGCCCTGCATGACTCTCGTCCTAAGCCTCTCTTTCCTGTTCTGCCTGACTCTAGTCTCGACCCTCTCTCTCCTGTCCTGCCTGACTCTCGTCCCAAGCCTCTCTCTCCTGTCCTGCCTGACTCTCGCCATAAGCCTCTCTCTCTTGTCCAGCCTGACTCTCTTCCCAAGCCCCTCTCTCCTGTCCTGCCTGACACTTGTGCCAAGCCTCTCTCTCCTGTCCTGCCTGATACTCTCCTCAAGCCTCTCTCTCATATCAAGCCTGATTCTCGTCCCAAGCGTCTCTCTCCTGTCTTGCCTAACTCACGTCCTAAGCCTCTCTCTCCTGTCCTGCCTGACTCTCGTCACAATCGTCTCTCTCCTGTCCTGCCTAACTCTCGCCCTAAGCTTCTCTCTCCTGTCCTGCCTGACTCTCCTCCCAACCCTCTCTCTCTCCTGTCCTGCCTGACTCTCGTCATAAAGCCTCTTTCTCCTGTCCTGCCTGACACTTGTCCCAAACCACTCTCTCCTGTTTTGCCTGATTCCCTCCTCAAGTCTCTCTCTCCTCTTATACCTGACTCTCGTCCCAAGAGTCTATCTCCTGCCCTGCATGACTCTCGTCCTAAGCCTCTCTTTCCTGTTCTGCCTGACTCTAGTCTCAGCCCTCTCTCTCCTGTCCTGCCTGACTCTCGTCCCAAGCTCTCTCTCCTGTCCTGCCTGACTCTCGCCATAAGCCTCTCTCTCTTGTCCAGCCTGACTCTCTTCCCAAGCCCCTCTCTCCTGTCCTGCCTGACACTTGTCCCAAGCCTCTCTCTCCTGTCCTGCCTGATACTCTCCTCAAGCCTCTCTCTCCTCTCAAGCCTGACTCTCGTCCCAAGCGTCTCTCTCCTGTCTTGCCTAACTCCCGTCCTAAGCCTCTCTCTCGTGTCCTGCCTGACTCTCGTCACAATCGTCTCTCTCCTGTCCTGCCTGACTCTCGTCCTAAGCTTCTCTCTCCTGTCCTGCCTGACTCTCCTCCCAACCCTCTCTCTCTCCTGTCCTGCCTGACTCTCGTCATAAAGCCTCTTTCTCCTGTCCTGCCTGACACTTGTCCCAAACCACTCTCTCCTGTTTTGCCTGATTCTCTCCTGAAGTCCCAAGACTCTTTCTCCTGTCCTTCCTGACACTTGTCCCAAACCACTCTCTCCTGTTTTGCCTGATTCCCTCCTAAAGTCTCTCTCTCCTCTCATGCCTGACTCTCGTCCCAAGCGTCTATCTCCTCTGCTGCCTGACTCTCGCCCCAAGCCTCTTTCTCCTGTCAAGCCTTACTCTCGTCCCAAGAGCCTCTCTCCTGTCCTGTCCAGCCTGAATCTCCTCCCAAGCTTCTTTCTTCTGTCAAGCCTGACTCTCATCTCAAGCCCTCTCTCTCTCCTGTCCGGACTGATTCTCGTCCCGAGCCTCTCTCTCCTGTCCTGCCTGACTTTCGTGCCAACACTCTCTTTCTTGTCCTGCCTGACTCTCTACCCAAGCCTCTCTCTCCTGTCCTGCCTGACTGTCGTCACAAGCTTATCTCTCCTATCTTGCCTGAATCTCGTCCCAACCTTCTGTCTCCGGTCCTGCCTGACTCTCATCCCAACCACCTCTCCAGTCCTGCCTGACTCTTGTCCCAGGCCTCTCTCTTCTGTCCTGCCTAACTCTCGTGCCAACACTTTCTCTCTTGTCCTGCCTGACTCTCGTCCCAAGCCTCTCTCTCCCGTCCTGCCTGAATTCCGTCACAAACCTCTCTCTCCTTTCCCGCCAGACTTTAATCCCAAGTCTGTCTCTCTTGTCCTGCCTGACTCTCGTCCCAAGCCTCTCTTTCCTGTTCTGCCTGACTCTCGTCCCAAGCCTCTCTCTCCTGTCCTGCCTGAATGTCGTCACAAGCCTCTCTCTCCCGTCCTGCCTGACTCTCGTCCCAACCCTCTCCCTCCTGTCCTGCCTGACTGTCGCCCCAAGACTCTGTCTCCTGTCCAACCTGATTCTCGTCACAAGGCCCACCCTCCCAGCCTGACCCTCGTCACAAGCCTCTCTCTCCAGTTCTGCCTGACTCTCGTCCCAAGCCTCTTTCTACTGTCAAGCCTGACTCTCGTGCAAAGACTTTCTCTCTTATCCTGCCTGACTCTCGTCCCAAGCCTCTCTCTCCTGTCCTGCCTCACTCTCGTCCCAACGCTCTCTCTCCTGTCCTGCCTGATTTTAGCCCCAAGCATCTCTCTCTTGTCCTGACTAACTCTCGTGCCAAGACTTTCTATCTTGCCCTGCCTGAATCTCTTCCTAAGCCTCTCTCTCCATTCCTGCCTAACTCTCGTCCTAAGCCTCTCTCTCCTGTCCTGCCTGACTCTCGTTCTAAGCCTCTCTCTCCTGTTCACCCTGACTCTCGTCCCAAGCCCACCCCCCCTTCTCATGTCCATCCTGACCCTCGTTCCAAGCCTCTGTCTCCAGTCCTGCCTGACTCTCGTCGCAAGCCTCTCTCTCCTCTCATGCCTGACTCTCATCCCAATCGTCTCCTGTCCTGCCTAACTCACGTCCTAAGCATCTCTCTCCTGTCCTGCCTGACTCTCGTCCCAACCCTCTCTCTCTCTTCTCCTGCGTGACTCTCGTCCTAAGCGTCTCTCTCCAGTCCTGCCTGACTCTCGTCCTAAGCCTCTCTCTCCTGTCCTGCCTGACTCTCGTTCTAAGCTTCTCTCTCGTGTCCTGCCTGACTCTCGTCCCAACCCTCTCCCTCCTGTTCTGCCTGACTCTCGTCATAACCTTCTCTCTCCTGTCCAGCCTGACTCTCGTCCCAAGCCCCTCTCTCCTGTCCTGCCTGATACTTGTCCCAAGCTTCTCTCTCCTGTCTTGCCTAACCCCCGTCATAAGCCTCTCTCTCCTGTCCTGCCTGAATCTCGTAACAATCGTCTCTCTCCTGTCCTGCCTGACTCTCCTCCCAACCCTCTCTCTCTTCTGTCCTGCCTGACTCTCGTCCAAAGCCTCTCTCTCCTATCCTTCCTGACTCTCCTCTTAAGCCTCTCTCTACTCTCCAGCCTGACTCTCGTCCCAAGCCTCTCTCTCCAGATCTGCATGACTCTCGTCTCAAGCCTCTCTCTCCTGTCCTGATGACTCTCGTCCCAAGCCTCTCTCTTCTGTCCTGCCTTACTCTCGCCCGAAGTCTCACTCTCTCCTGTCCTGTCTGACTCTTGTCCTAAGCCTCTCTCTCCTGTCCAGCGTGACTCTCGTTCCAAGGTTATATCTCCTATCCTACCTGACTCTCGTCCCAAGCCTCTCTCTTGTGTTCAGCATGACTATCGTGCCATGCCTGACTCTCGTCCTAAGCGTCTCTCTCCTGTCCTGCCTGACTCTCGTCCTAAACCTCTCTCTCCAGTCCTGCCTGACTCTCGTTTCAAGCCTCTCTCTCCTGTCCTCCCTGACTCTCGTCCGAAGTCTCTCTCTCCGGTCCTACCTTACTCTCGTCCCAGGCCTCTCTCTCCTCTCCTGCCTGTCTCTCGTCCCAAGCCTCTCTCTCCTGTCCTGCCTGACTCTCGTCCCAAAGCTTTCTCTTCTAACCTGCCTAACTCTCGTCCCATGCCTCTCTCTCCTACCCTGCCTGTCTCTCGTGCCAAGCCTCTCACTCCTCTCCTGCCTGACTTTCGATCCAAGCCTCTCTCTCATGTCCTGCCTGACTCTCGTTCCAAGCCTGTCTACCCTCTCCTGCCTGACTCTCCTCCCAAGCCTCTCTCTTCTGTCCAGCATAACTCTCCTCCCAACCCTCTCTCTCCTCTCCTGCCTTACTCTCGTACTAAGCTTCTCTCTCCTGTCCACCCTGACTCTCGTACCAAGTCCCTCTCTACCTCATTTCCAGCCTGATCCTCGTCCCAACCTCTCTCTCCATTCCTCCCTGACCCTCGTCCCAAGTGTCTCTCTCCTGTCCACCCTGACTCCCGTCCCTAGCCTCTCTCTCCTCTCCTGCGTGACGCTTGTCCCAAGCCACTCTCTCCTGTCCTGCCTGATTCCTTCCTCAAGCCTCTCTCTCCTCTCATGCCTGACTCTCGTCCCAAGCCTCTGTCTCCTCTCCTGCCTGACTCTCGTCCCAAGCCTCTCTCTCCTGTCCTTCCTTAGTCTCGTCCCAGGTCTCTCTCTTCTGACCTGCCTAACTCTCGTCCCAAGCCTCTCTCTCCCGTCCAGCCTTACTCTCGTCCTAAGACTCTCTCTACTATCCTGCCTGACTCTCGTCCCAAGCCTCTCTTTCCTGTCATCCATGAATGTCGTCCCAAGCCTCTCCCTCCTGTCCTGCCTGACTGTCGTCCCAAGCCTCTCTCTCCAGTTCACCCTGATTCTCGTCCCAAGCCCCTCCCTCTCTCATGTCCAGCCTGACCCTCGTCTCAAGCCTCTCTCTCCATTCCTGCCTGACTCTCGTCCCAAGTCTATGTCTCCTGTCCAGCCTGACTCTCGTCCCAGGCCTCTCTCTCCTATCCTGCCTGATTCCCTCCTCAGGCCTCTCTATCCTCTCATGCCGGACTCTCGTCCCAAGAGTCTCTCTCCTGTCCTGACTTACTCTCGTCCTAAGCCTCTCTCTCCTGTCCTGCCTGACTCTCGTCCCAACCCTCTCTCTCATGTCCTGCCTGACTCTCGTCCAAACCCTCTCTCTCTCCTGTCCTGCCTGACTCTCGTCTTAAGCCTCTCCTCTCCAGCATGACTCTCGCCCCAAGCTTTCTCTCCTGTCCTGCCTGACTCTTGTCCCAAGCCTCTCTCTCCTGTTCTTCCTGACTCTCGTCCCAAGCCTCTCTATCCTGTCCTGCCTGACTCTCGTACCAAGCCTCTCTCTCCGGTCCTGCCTAACTCTGGTCCCAAGCTTTTGTCTCCTGACCTGCCTGACTCTCGTCCCATGTCTCTCTCACCTCTCCTGCCTGACTCTTGTCCCAAGCCTCTCCTTCCTGTCCTGCCTGTCTCTCATCCCAAGCGTCTCTCTCCTGTGTTGCCTGACTCTCGTCCCAAGCCTCTCTCTCCTGTCCTGCCTGACTCTCGTCCAAAGCCTCTCTCTCTCCTGTCCAACCTGACTTTCTTCCCAAACCTCTCTCTCCTTTCCTGCCTTACTATAGTCCCAAGTGTTTCCCTCCTGCCCTGCCTAACTCTCGTCCCAAGCCGCTCTTTCCGCTCCAGCCTGACTCTTTCAAATCATCTATCTCCTGCCCTGTTTGACACTCGTCCCATGCTTCTCTCTCCTGTTCAGGATTACTCTCGTCCCAAGAGCCTCTCTCCTGTCCTGTCCAGCCTGACTCTCGGTAGCCCCTCTCTCTCTCCTGTCCAGCTTGACTCTCGTACCAATCCTCTCTGCGTTTTTACCTGATTCCCGTCCCAAAACTCTTTTTCCTGTCCTGCCTGACTCTCGTCCCAACCCTCTCTCCCCTGTCCTGCCTGACTGTCGTCCAAAGCCTCTCTCTCCAGTTCACCCTGATTCTCGTCCCAAGCCCCTCCCTCTCTCATGTCCAGCCTGACCCTCGTCTCAAGCCTCTCTCTCCATTCCTGCCTGACTCTCGTCCCAAGTCTCTGTCTCCTGTCCAGCCTGACTCTCGTCCCAGGCCTCTCCTTTCCTGCCTGACTATAGTCCAAAGCCTCTCTATCTTGTCCTGCCTGACTCTCGTCCTAAGCTTCTCTATCCTGTCCTGACTGATTCTCGTTCCAAGCCTCTCTCTCCTGTCCTGCCTGACTCTTTTCCCAAGTCTCTCTCTCCTGTCCTGCCTTACTCTTGTCCTGACCCTCTCTCTCCTGTCCTCCCTGACTCTCGTCCCAAGCCTCTCTCTCCTGTCCAACCTGACTTTCTTCCCAAACCTCTCTCTCCTTTCCTGCCTGACTATAGTCTCAAGTCTTTCCTTCCTGTCCTGCCTGACATTCGTCCCAACCCTCTCTCCTGTCGAGCCTGACTCTCGTCCTAAGCCTCTCTCTTTTGTCCCGCCTGACTCTCGTCCTAAGCCTCTCTCTCCTGTCCTTCCTGACTTTCGTCCCAAGCCTCTCTCTCATTTCCTGCCTGACTATAGTCCCAAGCCTCTCTCTCTTGTCCTGCCTGACTCTCGTCCCAAGCCTCTCTCTACTGTACTGCCTGACTCTCGCCCCAATCCTCTCTCTCCTGTCCTGCTTGACTATCGACTCAAGCCTCTCTCTCCTGTCCTGCCTAACTCTTGTCCTATGCCTCTCTCTCCTGTCCTGCCTGACTATAGTCCCAAGTCTTTCCTTCCTGTCCTGCCTGACTCTCGTCCGAAGCATCACTCTCCCGTCCTGCCTTACTCTCGTCCCAAGCCTCTCTCTCCTGTCCAGCCTGACTCTCGTCCTAAGCCTCTATCTCATGTCCACCCTGACTCTCGTCACAGACCCCTCCCTTTCTCATGTCCAGAAAGATCCTCGTCCTAAGCCTTTCTCTAATGTCCTGCCTGACACTCGTCCCAAGCCTCTCTCTTCAGTCCTGCGTTACTCTCGTCCGAAACCTCTCTCTCCTGTCCTCCCTGACTCTCGTTCCAAGCATCTCTCTCCTGTCCAGCGTGACTCTCGTCCCAAATCTCTCTCTTCTGTCCTGCCTGACTCTCGTCATTATCCTCTTTCTCCTGTCCTGCATGACTATCGTACCAAGCCTCTCTCTTCTGTCCTGCTTGATTCTCGTCCCAATCCTCTCTCTCCTGTCCCGCCTGACTCTCGTCCCAAGCATCTCTCTCCTACCCTGCCTGACTATCGTGCCCTACCTGACTCTCTTCCTAAGCCTGTCACTCCATTCCTCCCTGACTCTCTTCCTAAGCCTCTCACTCCATTCCTCCCTGACTCTCGTCCTAAGCCTCTCTCTCCCGTCCTGCCTGACCCTCGTTCTAAGCCTCTCTCTCCTGTCCACCCTGAATCTCGTCCCAAGCCTCTCCCTCTCTCATGTCCAGCCTGATGCTCGTCCCAAACATCTCCCTCCAGTCCTGCCTGACTCTCGTAGGAAGCATCTCTTTCCTCTCATGCCTGACTCTCGTCCCAATCGTCTCTCTCCTGCCCTGCCTGACTCTCGTCCTAAGCCTCTCTCTCCTGTCCTGCCTGACTCTCGTCCTAACCCTCTCTCTCTCCTGTCCTGCCTGACTGTCGTCCCAACCCTCTCTCGCTCCTGTCCTGCCTGACTCTTGTCCCAAGCATCTTTCTCCTACCCTGCCTGACTCTCGTGCCAAGACTTTCTACTTTGCCCTACCTGACTCTCTGCCTAAGCCTCTCACTGCATTCCTCCCTCACTTTCGTCCCAAGCCTCTCTCTCCTGTCCTGCCTGACCCTCGTTCTAAGCCTCTCTCTCCTGTCCACCCTGACTCTCGTCCCAAACCCCTTCCTCTCTCATGGCCGCCTGATCCTCGTCCCAAGCCTCTCTCTCCAGTCCTGCCCGAATCTCGTAGCAAGCCTCTCTCTCCTCTCATGCCTGACTCTCGTCCCAATCGCCTCTCTCCTGCCCTGCCTGACTCTCGTACTAAGCCTCTCTCTCCTGTCCTGCCTGACTCTCGTCCCAACACTCTCTCTCTCCTGTCCTGCCTCGACTCTCGTCCCAAGCAAGTCTCTCCTGTCCTGCCTGACTCTTGTCCAAAGCCTCTCTCTCCTTTCCTGCCTGATTCTCTCCTCAATCCTCTCTCTCCTCTCAAGCTTGACTTCCCTCCCAAGCGTCTCTCTTATGTCCTGCCTGACTCTCGTCCTAAGCCTCTCTCTCCTGTCCTGGCTGACTCTCGTCCCAAGCCTCTCTCTCTTGTCCTGCCTGACTCATGTCCCAAGTCTCTCTCTCCTGTCCTGCCTGACTCTCGTCCCAAGATTCTCTCTCCTGTCCTGCCTGACTCTCGTCTCAAGCCTCTCTCTCCAGTTCTGCCTGACTCTCGTATCAAGCCTCTCTCTCCTATTCTGATGACTCTCGTCCCAAGCCTCTCTCCTCTGTCCTGTCTTACTCTCGTCCCAGGCCTCTCTCTCATGTCATGCCTGACTCTCGTCCTAAGCCTCTCTCTCCTGTCCTGCCTGACTCTCGTCCCAAGCCTCTCTCTCCTGTCTTGCCTGGCTCTCGTCCAAAGCCTCTCTCTCTTGTCCTTAATGTCTCTCGTTTCAAGACTCTCTCTCCTGTCCATCCTGACTCTCGTCCCAAGCCCTTCTCTCCTGTCCTGCCTGACACTTGGCCCAAGCCTCTCTCTCCTGTCCTGCATGATGCTTTCCTGAAGCCTCTCTCTCCTCTCAAGCCTGACTCAAGTCCCAAGCCTCTCTCTCCTGTCTTGCCTAACTCTCGTCCTAAGCCTCTCTCTCGTGTCCTGCCTGACTATCGTTTCTAGCCTCTCTCTCCTGTCCTACCTGACTCTCGTCCCAAGCCTCTCTCTCGGGTCCTGCCTGACTCTCGTCCCATGCCTGACTCTCATCCTAAGCGTTTCTCTCCTGTCCTGCCTGATTCTCGTCGAAGCCTCTCTCTCCTCACCTGCCTGAATCTCGTCCCAAGCATCTCTCTCCAGCCCTGCCTGAATCTCGTCCTAAGGCTCTCTCTTCTAACCTGCTTATGTCTCGTCCTAAGCCTCTCTCTCCTTTCCTGCCTGACTCTCTTCCCAAACCTCTCTCTCTTGTCCTGCCTGAATCTCGTTCGTAGTCTCTCTCTCCTATCCTGCCTGAATCTCGTCACAAGACTCTCTCTCCTGTCCAGCCTGACTTTCGTCCCAAACCTCTCTCTCCTTTCCTCCTTAACTATAGTCCCAAGCCTGTCTCTCTTGTCCTGTGTGACTCTCGTCCCAAGCCTCTCTCTCTTGTCCTGCCTGACTCTCGTTCCAATCCTCTCTCTCCTGTCCTGCCTGACTGTCGTCCCAAGCCTCTCTCTCCTGTCCTGCCTGACTCTCGTCTCATCCCTCTCTCTCCTGTCCTGCCTGACTCTCGTCCTAAGCATCTCTCTCCTGTCCTGCCTGACTCTTGTCCCAAGCCTCTCTCTCCTGTCTTGCCTGACTCTAGTGCCAAGATATTCTATATTGCCCTGCCTGACTCTCTTCCTAACTCTCTCTCTCCATTCCTGCCTGGCTCTCGTCCTACGCCTCTCTCTCCTGTCCTACCTGACTCTCGTCCTAAGCTTCTCTCTCCTGTCCACCCTGACTCTCGTCTCAAGCCCTCCCTCTCTCATATCGAGCATGATCCTCGTCCCAAGGCTCTCTCTCCTGTCGTGCCTAACTCCCGTCGCAAACCTCTCTCTCCTCTCATGCCTGACTCTCGTCCCAATTGTCTCTCTCCTGTCCTACCTGACTCTCGTCCTAAGCCTAACTCTCATGTCCTACCTAACTGCATACACAAGCCTCTCTCTCCTGTCCTACCTGACTTTCGTCTTAAGCCTCTCTCTCCTCTCTAGCCTGACTCTAGTCCCAAGCCCCTGTTTCCTGTTCTACCTGACTCTTGTCCCAAGCCTCTCTCTCCTTCCCTGCCTGATTCTCTCCTCAATCCTCTCTCTCCTCTCAAGCTTGACTCTCGTCCCAAGCGTCTCTCTTATGTCCTGCCTGACTCTCGTCCTAAGCCTCTCTCTCCTGTCCTGGCTGACTCTCGTCCCAAGCCTCTCTCTCTTGTCCTGCCTGACTCTTGTCCCAAGTCTCTCTCCCCTGTCCTGCCTGACTCTCGTCCCAAGATTCTCTCTCCTGTCCTGCCTGATTCTCGTCTCAAGCCTCTCTCTCCAGTTCTGCTTGACTCTCGTATCAAGCCTCTCTCTCCTATCCTGATGACTCTCGTCCCAAGCCTCTCTCTTCTATCCTGCCTTACTCTCGTCCCAGGCCTCTCTCTCCTGTCATGGCTGACTCTCGTCCTAGGCCTCCCTCTCCTGTCCTGCCTGACTCTCGTCCCAAGCCTCTCTCTCCTTCCCTGCCTGATTCTCTCCTCAATCCTCTCTCTCCTCTCAAGCTTGACTCTCGTCCCAAGCGTCTCTCTTATGTCCTGCCTGATTCTCGTCCAAGCCTCTCTCTCCTCACCTGCCTGAATCTCGTCCCAAGCATCTCTTTCCAGCCCTGCCTGAATCTCGTCCTAAGGCTCTCTCTTCTAACCTGCTTAAGTCTCGTCCCAAGCCTCTCTCTCCTTTCCTGCCTGACTCTCTTCCCAAACCTCTCTCTCTTGTCCTGCCTGACTCTCGTTCGTAGTCTCTCTCTCCTATCCTGCCTGAATCTCGTCACAAGACTCTCTCTCCTGTCCAGCCTGACTTTCGTCCCAAACCTCTCTCTCCTTTCCTCCTTAACTATAGTCCCAAGCCTGTCTCTCTTGTCCTGTGTGACTCTCGTCCCAAGCCTCTCTCTCCTGTCCTGCCTGACACTCGTTCCAATCCTCTCTCTCCTGTCCTGCCTAACTGTCGTCCCAAGCCTCTCTCTCCTGTCCTGCCTGAATCTCGTCCCAACCCTCTCTCTCCTTTCCTGCCTGACTCTCGTCCCAATCGTCTCTCTCCTGTCCTACCTGACTCTCGTCCTAAGCCTAACTCTTCTGTCCTACCTGACTGCATACACAAGCCTCTCTCTCCTGTCCTACCTGACTTTCGTCTTAAGCCTCTCTCTCCTCTCCAGCCTGATTCTAGTCCCAAGCCCCTGTGTCCTGTCCTACCTGACTCTTGTCCCAAGCCTCTCTCTCCTGTCCTGCTTGATTCAGTCCTCAAGCCTCTCTCTCTTCTCAAGCTTGACTCTCATACCAAGCGTCTCTCTCCTGCCCTGCCTAACTCTCGTCCCAATCCTCTCTCTCCTGGCCTGCCTGACTCGTCCCAATCCTCTCTCTCCTGTCCTGCCTGACTCTCGTCACAAGCCTCTGTCTCCTCTTCTGCCTGACTCTCGTCCCAAGCCTCTCTCTCCGGTCCTGCCTGACTCTCGCCTTAAGCCTCTCTCTCCTGTCCAGCCTGACTCTCGTCCCAATCCCCTCTCTCCTGTCCTGCCTGACACTTGTCCCAAGCCTCTCTCTCCTGTCAAGCCTGATGCTCTCCTGAAGCCCCTCTCTCCTCTCAAGCCTGACTCAAGTCCCAAGCGTCTCTCTCCTGTCTTGCCTAACTCTCGTCCTAAGCCTCTCTCTCCTCTCGAGCCTGACTCTCGTCCCAATCGTCTCTCTCCTGTCTTGCCTGAATCTCGTCCTAAGCTTCTCTCTCCTGTCCTGCCTGACTCTCCTCCCAACCCTCTCTCTCTCCTGTGCTGCCTGACTCTCGTCTTAAGCCTCTCTCTCCTCTCCAGCCTGAATCTCGTCCCAAGCCCCTCTCTCCTGCCCTGCCGGTCTCTTGTCCCAAGCCTCCCTCTCCTGTTCTGCCTGATTCTCTCCTCATGTCTCTCTCTCCTCTCAAGCTTGACTCTTGTCCCAAGCGTCTCTCTCATGTCCTGACTAACTCTTGTCTTAAGCTTCTTTCTCCTGTCCAGCATGACTCACGTCACAATCCTCTCTCCCCTGTCTTGCATGACTCTCGTCCAAAGTGTCTCTCTCCTGTCCTGCCTGACTCTCGTCCCAAGACTCTATCTCCATTCCTGCCTGACTCTCGTCTCAAGCGTCTCTCTCCAGTTCTGTATGACTCTCGTCTCAAGCCTCTCTTTCCTGTCCGGATGACTCTCGTCCCAAGCCTGTTTTTTTTCTGTCCTGCCTTACTCTCGTCCCAGGCCTATCTCTCCTGTTCTGCCTGACTCTCGTCCTATGCCTCTCTCTCCTTTCCAGCCTGACTCTCGTCCCAAGCCTCTCTCTCCTGTACTGCATGACACTCGTCCCAAGCCTCTCTCTCGTGTCCTGCCTGACTCTCGTTTCAAGCCTCTGTCTCCTATCGTACCTGACTCTCGTCCCAAGCCTCTGTCTCGTGTCCAGCCTGACTCTCGTTCCATGCCTGACTCTCATCCTAAGCGTTTCTCTCCTGTCCTGCCTGACTCTCGTCCCAAGCCTCTCTCTCCTCACCTGCCTGAATCTCGTCCCAAGCATCTCTTTCCAGGCTTAAGACGAGAGTCAGGCAGGACAGGAGTGAGACGCTTGGGACGAGAGTCAGGCATGAGAGGAGACAGAGGCTTGAGGAGGGAATCAGGAAGGACAGGAGAGAGTGGCTTGGGACAAGTGTCAGGCAGGACAGGAGAGAGAGGCATGTGACGAGAGTCAGGCTGGACAGGAGAGAGATACTTGTGATGAGAGTCAGTCAGGAATGCAGAGAGAGGCTTGAAAGGAGAATCAGGCTGGACATGAGAGAGAGAGGGATTTGGGACGAGAGTCAGGGTGGACAGCAGAGAGAGGCTTAGGACGAGAGTCAGGCAGGACAGGAGAGAGAGGCTTGGGACGAGAATCATGCTGGACAGAAGAGAGAGGCTAGGGTAGAGAGTCAGGCAGGAGAGGAGAGGGAGGCTTGGGACTAGAATTAGTCAGGTCAGAAGAGAGAGACTTGGGACGAGAGTCAGACAGGACAGGAGAGAGAGGCTTACTACGAGAGTCAGGCAGGATAGGAGAGAGAGGCTTAGGACTAGAGTCAGGCAGGACAGGAGAAAGAGGCTTGGGACGAGAGTCAGGCAGGACAGGAGAGAAAGGCTTAAGACTAGAGTAAGATAGGACTAGAGAGAGAGACTTGGGACAAGAGTCAGGGAGGACAGGAGACAAAGGCTTGGGACGACAGTCAGACAGAACTGGATTAAGAGGCCTAGGACGAGAGTCAGTCAGGACAGGAGAGAGACGCTTAGGACGATAGTCAGGCATGGGAGGAGAGAGAGGCTTGAGGAGAGAATCAGGCAGGACATGAGAGAGAGTCTTGGAACAAGAGGCAGGAAGGACAGGAGAGAGGGGCTTGGGACGAGAGTCAGGCTGGACAGGAGAGAGAGTCTTAACACGAGAGTCAGGCTGGACACAGGTTGAGAAGAGAGTCCGGTAGGATAGGAGAGAGAGGCTTGAAACGAGAGTTAGGCAGGACACGAGAGAGATTCTTGGGACGAGAGTCAGGCAGGAGAGGACAGAGAGGCTTGGGACGAGAGTCAGGCTGGACAGGAGAGAGAAGATAAGGACGAGAGTCAGGCAGGATAGGAGAGAGAGGCATAGGGCGAGAGTAAGGCAGGACACAAGAGAGAGGCTTGGGATGAGAGTCATCAGGACAAGAGAGAGAGGCTTGAGACGAGAGTCAGGCAGGAATGGAGAGAGAGGTTTGGGACGAGAGTCAGTCAGGACAGGAGAGAGAGTCTTGGGAAGAGTGTCAGGAAGGGCAGGAGAGAGAGACTTGGGACGAGAGTCAGGCAGGAGAGGAGAGAGAGGCCTGGGACGAGAGTCAGACAGGACAGGAAAGAGAGACGTAGGACGAGAGTTAGGAAGGACAGGAGATAGACGCTTGGGACGAGAGTCAAGTTTGAGAGGAGAGAGAGGCTTGAGTAGGGAATCAGGCAGGACAGGAGAGAGAGGCTTGAGACAAGAGTCAAGTAGGACAGGAGAGAGGGGCTTGGGACGAGAGTCAGGCTGGAGAGGAGAGAGAGGCTTAAGATGAGAGTCAGGTAGGACAGGAGAGAGAGACTTGGGACGAGAGTCAGGCAGGACAGAAGAGAGAGAGGGTTAGGACGAGAGTCAGGCAGGACAGGAGAGAGAGGCTTAGGACGAGAGTCAGGCAGGGCAGGAAAGAGATGATTGGTGCGAGGGTCAGGCATGAGAGGAGAGAGAGGCTTGCGACGAGAGTCATGCAGGACTGGAGAGAGAAGGCTTGAGACGAGGATCAGGCTGGACATGAGAGAGGGAGGGGTTTGGGACGAGAGTCAGGGTGGACATGAGAGAGAAGCTTAGGACGAGAGTCAGGCGGGACAGGAGAGAGAGTCTTAGGAAGAGAGTCAGGCAGGAATAGAGAGAGAGGCTTAGGAAGAGAGTCAGGCAGGGCAAGATAGAAAGTTTTGGCACGAGAGTCAGGCAAGACAGGAGTGAGAGGTTTGGGATGAGAGTCAGGCAGGACAGGAGACATGCTTGGGACGAGAGTCAGGCAGGACAGGAGAGAGAGGGTTGGGACGAGAGTCAGGCAGGACAGGAGAGAGAGGGTTGGGACGAGAGTCAGGCAGGACAGGAGAGAGAGGATTGGGACGTGAGTCAGGCAGGACAGGAGAGAGAATCTTGGGCCGAGAGTCAGGCAGGAGAAGAGAGACAGGCTTTGGACTATAGTTAGGCAGGACAGGAGAGAGAGCCTTAGGACAAGAATCAGGCAGGACTGGAGAGATGCTTGGGACGAGAATCAGGTTGGACACGAGAGAGAGAGAGATAGGGACAAGATTAAGGCTGGACAGGAGAGAGAGGCTTGGGACGAGAGTCAGACAGGACAGGAGAGAGGGGCTTAGGCCGAGAGTCAGGCTGGACAGGAGTGAGAGGATTGGGACGAGATTCAGGCAGGACAGGAGAGAGAGGCTTGGGACGAGAGTAAGGCAGGACAGAAGAGAGAGGCTTGGGACGAGAGTCAGGCAGGACCGGAGAGAGAGGCTTGGGACGAGGATCAGGATGGACATGAGAGAGAGGGGGGCTTGGGACGAGAGTCATTTGGGACAGGAGAGAGAGAGGGACTTGGGACGAGAGTTAGGCAGGACAGGAGAGAGAGGCTTTCGACGAGAGTCAGGCAGGACAGGAGAGAGAGTCTTGGGACGAGAGTCACTCAGGACAGGAAAGAGAGTTTTGGCACGAGAGTCAGGCAGGACAGGAAAGAGAGGTTTGTGACGAGAGTCAGGCTGGACAGGACAAAGAGAGGGACTTGGGACGAGAGTTAGGCCGGACAGGAGAGAGAGGCTTTGGACAAGAGTCAGGCTAGACAGGAGAGAAAGGCTTGGGACGAGAGTCAGGCTGGACAGGGCAGAGAGAGGGACTTGGGACAAGAGTAAGGCTGGACAGGACAGGAGAGAGGCTCTTGGGACGAGAGTAAGGCTTGACAGGAGAGAGAGTTTTGGGACGAGAGTCAGGGAGGACGGGAGAGAGGCCTGGAACGAGAGTCAGGCATGACAGGAGAGAGAGGCTTAGGACGAGAATCAGGCGGGACATGAGAGATCGATGGAATTGGGACGAGAGTCAGGCTGGACAGAAGAGTAGGTTTAGGACGACAGTAAGGCAGAACAGGAGAGAGAGGCTTGGGACGAGAGTCAGGCACGACAGGAGAGTCTTGTGACGGGAGTCAGGTAGGACTGCAGAGAGAAGATTGGTACGAGAATCAAGCTGGACAGGAGAGAGAGAGAGAGGGGCTTGGGACGAGAGTCAAGCAGGACAGGAGAGAAAGGCTTGGGACGAGAGTCAGGCCAGACAGTACAGGAGAGAGGCTCTAGGGACGAGAGTAATCTTGGACAGGATAGAAAGTCTTGGGACGAGTGTCAATCACGACAGGAGAGAGAGAATTTGAAAGAGAGTCGTGCTGAAGAGGAAAGAGAGGCTTCGGACGAGAGTTAGGTAGGACAGGAGGGAAAGACTTAGGACTATTGTCAGGCAGGAAACGAGAGAGAGATTTGGGAAGAAAGTCAGGTAGGACAGGAGAGAGAGGCTTGGGACGAGAGTCAGGCAGCACAGGAGAGAGAGGCTTGGGACGAGAGTCATGAAGGACAACAGAGAGAGACTTGGGACGAGAGTCAGGCAGGACAGGAGCGAGAGGCATGGGACGAGAGTCAGGCAGGACAGGAGAGAGAGGGTTGGGACGAGAGTCAGGCAGGACAGGAGAGAGAGGCTTAAGACGAGAGTCAGGCAGGATAGGAGAGAAACGCTTGGGACGAGAGTCAGGTACGCGAGGAGAGAGAGGCTTGAGGAGAGAGTCAGGCGGGACAGGAGAGAGTGGCGGAGACAAGTGTCAGGCAGGACAGGAGAGAGAGGGTTGGGACGAGAGTCAGGCTGGACAGGAGAGAGAGTCTTGAGATGAGAGTCACTCAGGAATGGATCGAGAGGCTTAGGATTAGGATCAGGCTGGACATGAGAGAGAGAGGGGCTTGAGACGAGAGTCAGGGTAGACAGGAGAGAGAGGCCTAGGACGAGAGTCAGGCAGAACCAGAAGAGAGAGGCTTGGGACGAGAGTCAGGCTAGATAGAAGAAAGAGGCTTGGGAAGCGAGTCAGGCAGAAAAGGAGAGAGAGGATTGGGACGAAAGTCAGGTACGTCAGGAGAGAGAGACTTGGGATGAGAGTGAGGCAGGGCAGGAGGGAGAGGCTTGGGATGAGAGTCATATAGGACTGGAGAGAGAGACTTCGGACGAGAGTCTGTTAAGACAGGAGAGAGAGACTTGGGACGAGAGAGAGGGACTGGAGAGAGAGGTTTAAGACGAGAGTCATACATGACTGGAAAGAGACTGTTATAACGAGAGTCAGGGATGGGAGGAGAGAGAAGATTAAGGAAAGAATCAGGCAGGACAGGAGAGATAGTTTTAGGACAAGAGTCAGGCAGGACAGGAGAGAGGGGCTTGGGACGAGAGTCAGGCTGGACAGGAGAGAGAGTCTTAAGACGAGAGTCAGGCTGGACACGAGAGAGATGCTTCGGACGCGAGTCATTCAGGACAGGAGAGAGAGCCTGGAACGACAGTCAGGCAGGACACGAGAGAGAGTCTTGGGACGAGAGTCAGGAAGGAGAGGACAGAGAGGCTTGGGACGAGAGTCAAGGTGGACAGGAGAGAGCAGATAAGGACGAGACTCAGGCAGGATAGGACAGAGAGGCATGGGAAGAGAGCAAGGCAGGACACAAGAGAGAGGCTTGGGAAGAGAGTCATCAGGAAAAGAGAGAGACGTTTAAGACGAGAGTCAGGCAGGAATGGAGAGAGAGGCTTGGATCGAGAGTCAGGCAAGACATGAGAGAGAGTCTTGGGACGAGAGTCAGGAAAGAGAGGAGAGAGAGACTTGGAACGAGAGTCAGGCAGGACAGGAGAGAGAGGCCTGGGACGCGAGTCAGACAGGACAAGAAAGAGAGGCTTAGGCCAAGAGTCAGGACTGGACAGGAGAGAGAGGATTGGGACGAGATTCAGGCAAGACAGGAGAGAGAGGCTTGGGGCGAGAGTGATGAAGGATAGGAGAGAGATGCTTGGGACGAGAGTCAGGCAGGACAGGAGAGAGAGGGTTGGGACTAGAGTCAGGCAGGACAGGAGACAGAGGTTTGGGACGAGAGTTAGGCAGGACAGGAGAGAGAAGCCTTGGACAAGAGTCAGACAGGACAGGAAGGAGAGGCTTAGGACGAGAGTTAGGAAGGACAGGAGAGAGACGCTTGGGACGAGAGTCAAGCTTGAGAGGAGAGAGAGGCTTGAGGAGGGAATCAGGCAGGACAGGAGAGAGAGAGTCTTGGGACAAGAGTCAGGTAGGACAGGAGAGAGGGGCTTGGGACGAGATTCATGCTGGAGAGGAGAGAGAGGCTTGGGACGAAAATCGGGCAGGTTAGGAGAGACAGACTTGGGACGAGAGTCAGGCAGGACAGGAGAGAGAGAGGGTTGGGACGAGAGTCAGGCAGGACAGGAGAGAGAGGCTTAGGACGAGAGTCAGGCAGGATAGGAGAGAAACTCTTGAGACGGGAGTCAGGCATGCGAGGAGAGAGAGGCTTGAGGAGAGAATCAGGCAGGACAGAGGAGAGTGGGTCGGGACAAGTGTCTGGCAGGACAGGAGAGAGAGGCTCGGGACGACAGTCAGGCTGGATTGTAGAGAGTCTTGGGACGAGAATCAGGCAAGAATGGAGAGAGAGGTTTGGGACAAGGATCAGGCTGGACGTGAGAGAGAGAGGGGTTTGGGACGAGAGTCAGGGTGGACAGGAGAAAGTGGCTTGGGACGAGAGTCAGGCAGGACCAGGAGAGAGAAATTTGGGAGGAGAGTCAGGATTGAGAGAAGAAAGTAGCTTGGGAAGAGTCAGGCAGGAGAGGAGAGAGAGGCTTGGGACGAAAATCGGGCAGGTTAGGAGAGACAGACTTGGGACGAGAGTCAGGCAGGACAGGAGAGAGACGCTGGGGACGAGAATCAGGCAGTACGGGAGAGAGAGGCTTAGGACGAGAGTCAGGCAGGACAGGAGAGAGATGCTTGAGACAAGAGTTAGGCATGGGAGGAGAGAGAGGCTTGAGGAAACAAACATGCAGGACAGGATAGAGAGGCTTGCGATAAGAGTTAGGCATACAGGAGAGAGGGGCTTGGGACGAGAGTCAGGCTGGACAGGACAGAGAGTCTTAAGACTAGAATCAGGCTGGACACGAGAGAGAAGCTTCGGACGAGAGTTAGGCAGGACAGGAGAGAGAAGCTTGGGACGAGAGTCATGCAGGACACGAGAGAGAGGCCTGGGACGACTCAGGAAGGACAGGAGAGAGAGGCTTGGGACGAGAGTCAGGCTGGACAGGAGAGAGAAGCTTAGGACGAGAGTCAGGTAGGACAGAAGGGAGAGGCCTGGGACGAGAGTAAAGCAGGACAGAAGAGAGAGGCTTGGAACGAGAGTCATCAGGATAGGAGAGAGAAGCTTGTGACGAGAGTCAGGCAGGACAAGAGAGAGAGGCTTAGGACGAGTGTCAGGCAGGACAGGAGAGAGGGGCTTAGGACGAGAGTCAGGCAGGACAGGAGAGAGAGGGTTAGGACGTGAGTCAGGTAGGACTGGAGAGAGAGATTTGGGACGAGAGTCAGGCAAGACAGGAAAGAGAGGCTTGGGACGAGAGTCAGAGAGGACTGGAGAGAGAGGCTTAGGACGAGAGTCAGGCAGGACAGGAGAGAGAGGCTGTGGACGACAGTCAGGCAGGACAGGAGAGAGAGGCTTGGGTAGAGAGTCAGGCAGGACAAGAGAGAGATTGTTGGCACGAGAGTCAGGCAGGACAGGAGAGAGAGGCTCGAGACGAGAATCAGGCTGAACAGGATAGAGAGAGGTGCTTAGGACGAGAGTCAGGCTTGACAAAAGAAAGAGGCTTTGGACGAGAGTCAGGCTTGACAGGACAGGAGAGAGGCTCTTGGTACGAGAGTAAGGCTGGACAGGAGAGAGAGGCTTGTTACGAGAGTCAGGCAGGACATGAGAGAGGGGCTTAGGACGAGAGTCAGAATGGACAGGAGAGAGAGGTTTGCGACGACAGTCAGGCAGGACAGGAGAGAGACGCTTGGGACGAAAGTAAGGCAGGATAGAAGAGAGAGGCTTGGGGCGAGAGTCAGGTAGGACATTAGAGAGAGGCTTCGGACGAGGGTCAGGCTGGACATGAAAGAGAGAGGGGCTTGGGACGAGAGTCAAGGTAGACCGGAAAGAGAAGTTTAGGACGAGAGTCAGGTAGGATAGGAGAGACAGGCTTGGTACGAGAGTCAAGCAGGACAGGACAGACAGTTCTGGAACGAGAGGCAGGCAGGGCAGGAGAGAGAGGCTTGGGACGAGTGTCAGACTGGACAAGAGAGAGAGAGGGGCTTAGGACGAGAGTTAGGCAGGAGAGGAGAGAGAAGCTTGGGACAAGAGTCAGGCTGGACAGGACAGGAGAGAGGCTCTTGGGACGAGAGTAAGGCTTGACAGGAGAAAGAGGCTTGGGACGAGAGTCAGGGAGGACAGGAGAGAGACGCTTGGAAAGAGAGTCAGGCAGGTCGGGAGAGAGTGGCCTTGGACGAGAGTCAAGCAGGACAGGAGAGAGAGACTTAGGACGAGAATCAGGCGGGACATGAGAAAGAGATGGGCTTGGGACGAGAGTGAGGCTGGACAGGAGAGATAGGTTTAGGACGACAGTAAGGAAGGACAGGATAGAGAGGCTTAGGACGAGAGTCAGGCAGGACAGGAGAGAGAGACTTAGGGCGAGAATCAGGCGGGACATGAGACAGAGTTGGGCTTGGGACGAGAGTGAGGCTGGAAAGGAGAGAGAGGTTTAGGACGACAGTAAGGAAGGACAGGATATAGCGGCTTAGGACGAGAGTCAGGCAGGACAGGAGAGAGAGACCTGGGACGAGAGTAAGGCAGGACAGAAGAGAGAGGCTTGGGACGAGAGTCATCAGAACAGGGCAGAGAGCCTTGGGACGAGAGTCAGGCAGGACAGGTGAGAGTGGCTTGGGACGAGGATCAGGCTGGACATGAGAAAGGGAGATTCTTGGGACGAGAGTCAGGCAGGACAGGAAGGAGAGGCTTGGGACGAGAGTCAGGGAGGACATGAGAGAGAGGCTTGGGACGAGAGTCAGGCAGGACATGAGAGAGTGGCTTGGGACGAGGATCAGGCTGGACATGAGAGAGTGCGGGGCTTGGGACGAGAGTCAGGCTTGACAGAAGAAAGAGGCTTGGGACGAGAGTCAGGCACGACAGGAGAGAGAGGCTTAGGAAGAGAGTCAGGCAGGACAAGAGAGAAAATCTTGGCAGGAGAGTTAGGCAGGACAGCAGAGAGACGCCAGGAACAAGAGTCAGGCAGGACTGGAGAGATGCTTGTGACGAGAGTAAGGCAGGACAAAAAAAAGGAGGCTTTGGACGAGAGTAAGGCAGGACAAAAGAAGGAGGCTTGGGACGAGAGTCAGGCAGGACTGGAGAGATTATTGGGACGAGAGTCAGGCAGAACAGGAGAGAGAGGCTTGGGACGAGTATCAGGCTGGACAGGAGAGAGAGAGGGGCCTGGGACGAGAGTCAGGCAGGATAGGATTGAGAGGCTTGGGACGACAGTCAGGCAGGACAGGAGAGAGAGGATAGGGTAGAGAGTCAGGCAGGACAAGAGAGAGTGTTGGCACGAGAGTCAGGCAGGACAGGAGAAAGAGGCTCGAGACGAGAATCAGACAGGATAGGAAAGAGATAGGGGATTGGGACGAGAGTCAGGTTTGACAGAAGAAAGAGGCTTGGGACGAAATTCAGGCCTGACAGGACGACAGGGGAGAGGTTCTTGCGACGAGAGTAAGGCTGGACAGGAGAGAGACGCTTGGAACGAGAGTTAGGCAGGACAGGAGAGAGGGGCTTAGTACGAGAGTCAGGCAGGACAGGAGAGAGAGGATTAGGACGAGAGTTAGGCAGGACAGGAGAGAGACGCTTGTGACGAGAGTCAGGCTTGAGAGGAGAGACAGGCTGGAGGAGAGAATCGGGCAGAACAGGAGAGAGAGGCTTGGTACAAAAGTCAGGCAGGACAGGAGAGAGGGGCTTGGGACGAGAGTCAGGCAGGACAGTAGAGAGAAGGTTGGGACGAGAGTCAGGCAGGACAGGAGAGAGAGGCTTAGGACGAGAGTCAGGCAGGATAGGAGAGAAACGCTTGGGACGAGAGTCAGGCATGCGAGGAGAGAGAGGCTTGAGGAGTGAGTCAGGCAGGACAGGAGAGAGTGGCTGGGACAAGTGCCAGGCAGGACAGGAGAGAGAGGCTTGGGACGAGAGTCAGGCTGGACAGGAGAGAGAGTCTTGAGACGAGAGTCACGCAGGAATGGACAGAGAGGCTTCGTATTAGGATCAGGCTAGACAAGAGAGAGAGAGGGGCTTTGGACGAGAGTCAGGGTGGACAGGAGAGAGAGGCCTAGGACGAGAGTTAGGCAGGACCAGGAGAGAGAAGCTTGGGACGAGAGTCAGGCTGGAGAGAAGAAAGAGGCTTGGGACGAGAGTCAGGCAGGTCAGGAGAGAGCGACTTGGGACGAGAGTCAGGCAGGGCAGTAGAGAGAAGGTTGGGACGAAAGTCAGGCAGGAGAGGAGAGAGAGGCTTGGGACGACAGTCAGGCAGGTCAGGAGAGAGAGACTTGGGACGAGAGTCAGGCAGGACAGGAGAGAGAGACTTGGGATGAGAGTCAGGTAGGACTGGAGAGAGAGACTTGCGACTAGAGTCAGGTAGGACAGGACAGAGAGTCTTGGGACGAGAGTCAGGCAGGACTGGAGAGAGAGATTTAAGACGAGAATCAGGCAGGACTGGAGAGAGACGCTTTGGACGAGAGTCAGGGATGGTAGGAGGGAGAGGCTTGAGGAAAGAATCAGGCAGGACAGGAGAGAGAGGCTTGGGACGAAAGTCAGGCTGGAGAGTAGAGAGAGTCTTAAGACGAGAGTCAGGCTGGATACGAGAGAGATGCTTCGGAAGAGAGTCAGGCAGGACAGGAGAGCCTGGGACGACAGTCAGGCAGGACACGAGAGAGAGGCTTGGGACGAGAGTCAGGCAGAACAGGAGAGAGAGGCTTGGGACGAGAGTCAGGCTGGACAGGAGAGACACGCTTAGGAGGTGAGCCATGTAGCACAGGAGAGAGAGGCCTGGGACGAGAGTAAGGCAGGACAGATGAGAGAGGCTTGGGACGAGAGTCATCAAGACAGGAGAGAGAGGCTTGGGACGAGAGTCAGGAAGGACTGGAGAGAGAGGCTTTGCACGAGGATCAGACTGGACATGAGAGAGGGAGGGGTTTGGGACGAGAGTCAGGATGGACAGGAGAGAGAGGCTTAGGACGAGAGTCAGGCACGACAGGAGAGAGAGGCTTGGGACGAGTATCAGGCTGGACAGGAGAGAGAGAGGGGCCTGGGACGAGAGTTAGGCAGAGCAGGAGAGAGAGGCTTGGGACGATAGTCGGCATGACAGGAGAGAGAGGCTAGGGTAGAGAGTCAGGCAGGACAAGAGAGAGAGTGTTTGCACGAGAGTCAGGCAGGACAGGAGAGAGAGGCTCGAGACGAGAATGAGACAGGACAGGAAGGAGATAGGGGCTTGGGACGAGAGTCAGGTTTGACAGAAGAAAGAGGGTTGGGACGGGATTTAGGCTGGAAAGGACAGGAGAGAGGCTCTTGGGACGAGTTTAAGGCTTGAGAGGAGAGACAGGCTGGAGGAGAGAATTGGGCAGGACAGGAGAGAGAGGCTTGGGACAAAATTCTGGCATTGCAGGAGAGAGGGGCTTGGGACGTGAGTCAGGCTGGACAGGAGAGAGAGGCTTAAGACGAGAGTCAGGCAGGACAGGAGAGAGAGGCTTCGGACGAGAGTCAGGCAGGACAGGAGAGAAAGGCTTAGGACGAGAGTCTCCTCGTACCAATCCTCTCTGCGTTTTTACCTGATTCCCGTCCCAAAACTCTTTTTCCTGTCCTGCCTGACTCTCGTCCCTACCCTCTCTCCCCTGTCCTGCCTGACTGTCGTCCAAAGCCTCTCTCTCCAGTTCACCCTGATTCTCGTCCCAAGCCCCTCCCTCTCTCATGTCCAGCCTGACCCTCGTCTCAAGCCTCTCTCTCCATTCCTGCCTGACTCTCGTCCCAAGTCTCTGTCTCCTGTCCAGCCTGACTCTCGTCCCAGGCCTCTCCTTTCCTGCCTGACTATAGTCCAAAGCCTCTCTATCTTGTCCTGCCTGACTCTCGTCCTAAGCTTCTCTATCCTGTCCTGACTGATTCTCGTTCCAAGCCTCTCTCTCCTGTCCTGCCTGACTCTTTTCCCAAGTCTCTCTCTCCTGTCCTGCCTTACTCTTGTCCTGACCCTCTCTCTCCTGTCCTCCCTGACTCTCGTCCCAAGCCTCTCTCTCCTGTCCAACCTGACTTTCTTCCCAAACCTCTCTCTCCTTTCCTGCCTGACTATAGTCTCAAGTCTTTCCTTCCTGTCCTGCCTGACATTCGTCCCAACCCTCTCTCCTGTCGAGCCTGACTCTCGTCCTAAGCCTCTCTCTTTTGTCCCGCCTGACTCTCGTCCTAAGCCTCTCTCTCCTGTCCTTCCTGACTTTCGTCCCAAGCCTCTCTCTCATTTCCTGCCTGACTATAGTCCCAAGCCTCTCTCTCTTGTCCTGCCTGACTCTCGTCCCAAGCCTCTCTCTACTGTACTGCCTGACTCTCGCCCCAATCCTCTCTCTCCTGTCCTGCTTGACTATCGACTCAAGCCTCTCTCTCCTGTCCTGCCTAACTCTTGTCCTATGCCTCTCTCTCCTGTCCTGCCTGACTATAGTCCCAAGTCTTTCCTTCCTGTCCTGCCTGACTCTCGTCCGAAGCATCACTCTCCCGTCCTGCCTTACTCTCGTCCCAAGCCTCTCTCTCCTGTCCAGCCTGACTCTCGTCCTAAGCCTCTATCTCATGTCCACCCTGACTCTCGTCACAGACCCCTCCCTTTCTCATGTCCAGAAAGATCCTCGTCCTAAGCCTTTCTCTAATGTCCTGCCTGACACTCGTCCCAAGCCTCTCTCTTCAGTCCTGCGTTACTCTCGTCCGAAACCTCTCTCTCCTGTCCTCCCTGACTCTCGTTCCAAGCATCTCTCTCCTGTCCAGCGTGACTCTCGTCCCAAATCTCTCTCTTCTGTCCTGCCTGACTCTCGTCATTATCCTCTTTCTCCTGTCCTGCATGACTATCGTACCAAGCCTCTCTCTTCTGTCCTGCTTGATTCTCGTCCCAATCCTCTCTCTCCTGTCCCGCCTGACTCTCGTCCCAAGCATCTCTCTCCTACCCTGCCTGACTATCGTGCCCTACCTGACTCTCTTCCTAAGCCTGTCACTCCATTCCTCCCTGACTCTCTTCCTAAGCCTCTCACTCCATTCCTCCCTGACTCTCGTCCTAAGCCTCTCTCTCCCGTCCTGCCTGACCCTCGTTCTAAGCCTCTCTCTCCTGTCCACCCTGAATCTCGTCCCAAGCCTCTCCCTCTCTCATGTCCAGCCTGATGCTCGTCCCAAACATCTCCCTCCAGTCCTGCCTGACTCTCGTAGGAAGCATCTCTTTCCTCTCATGCCTGACTCTCGTCCCAATCGTCTCTCTCCTGCCCTGCCTGACTCTCGTCCTAAGCCTCTCTCTCCTGTCCTGCCTGACTCTCGTCCTAACCCTCTCTCTCTCCTGTCCTGCCTGACTGTCGTCCCAACCCTCTCTCGCTCCTGTCCTGCCTGACTCTTGTCCCAAGCATCTTTCTCCTACCCTGCCTGACTCTCGTGCCAAGACTTTCTACTTTGCCCTACCTGACTCTCTGCCTAAGCCTCTCACTGCATTCCTCCCTCACTTTCGTCCCAAGCCTCTCTCTCCTGTCCTGCCTGACCCTCGTTCTAAGCCTCTCTCTCCTGTCCACCCTGACTCTCGTCCCAAACCCCTTCCTCTCTCATGGCCGCCTGATCCTCGTCCCAAGCCTCTCTCTCCAGTCCTGCCCGAATCTCGTAGCAAGCCTCTCTCTCCTCTCATGCCTGACTCTCGTCCCAATCGCCTCTCTCCTGCCCTGCCTGACTCTCGTACTAAGCCTCTCTCTCCTGTCCTGCCTGACTCTCGTCCCAACACTCTCTCTCTCCTGTCCTGCCTCGACTCTCGTCCCAAGCAAGTCTCTCCTGTCCTGCCTGACTCTTGTCCAAAGCCTCTCTCTCCTTTCCTGCCTGATTCTCTCCTCAATCCTCTCTCTCCTCTCAAGCTTGACTTCCCTCCCAAGCGTCTCTCTTATGTCCTGCCTGACTCTCGTCCTAAGCCTCTCTCTCCTGTCCTGGCTGACTCTCGTCCCAAGCCTCTCTCTCTTGTCCTGCCTGACTCATGTCCCAAGTCTCTCTCTCCTGTCCTGCCTGACTCTCGTCCCAAGATTCTCTCTCCTGTCCTGCCTGACTCTCGTCTCAAGCCTCTCTCTCCAGTTCTGCCTGACTCTCGTATCAAGCCTCTCTCTCCTATTCTGATGACTCTCGTCCCAAGCCTCTCTCCTCTGTCCTGTCTTACTCTCGTCCCAGGCCTCTCTCTCATGTCATGCCTGACTCTCGTCCTAAGCCTCTCTCTCCTGTCCTGCCTGACTCTCGTCCCAAGCCTCTCTCTCCTGTCTTGCTGGCTCTCGTCCAAAGCCTCTCTCTCTTGTCCTTAATGTCTCTCGTTTCAAGACTCTCTCTCCTGTCCATCCTGACTCTCGTCCCAAGCCCTTCTCTCCTGTCCTGCCTGACACTTGGGCCAAGCCTCTCTCTCCTGTCCTGCATGATGCTTTCCTGAAGCCTCTCTCTCCTCTCAAGCCTGACTCAAGTCCCAAGCCTCTCTCTCCTGTCTTGCCTAACTCTCGTCCTAAGCCTCTCTCTCGTGTCCTGCCTGACTATCGTTTCTAGCCTCTCTCTCCTGTCCTACCTGACTCTCGTCCCAAGCCTCTCTCTCGGGTCCTGCCTGACTCTCGTCCCATGCCTGACTCTCATCCTAAGCGTTTCTCTCCTGTCCTGCCTGATTCTCGTCGAAGCCTCTCTCTCCTCACCTGCCTGAATCTCGTCCCAAGCATCTCTCTCC
This sequence comes from Panulirus ornatus, assembly GCF_036320965.1. Lineage (NCBI taxonomy): Eukaryota > Metazoa > Arthropoda > Malacostraca > Decapoda > Palinuridae > Panulirus > Panulirus ornatus. Next base: position 33,382,869 of record NC_092236.1, read on the forward strand.
AGCCCTGCCTGAATCTCGTCCTAAGGCTCTCTCTTCTAACCTGCTTATGTCTCGTCCTAAGCCTCTCTCTCCTTTCCTGCCTGACTCTCTTCCCAAACCTCTCTCTCTTGTCCTGCCTGAATCTCGTTCGTAGTCTCTCTCTCCTATCCTGCCTGAATCTCGTCACAAGACTCTCTCTCCTGTCCAGCCTGACTTTCGTCCCAAACCTCTCTCTCCTTTCCTCCTTAACTATAGTCCCAAGCCTGTCTCTCTTGTCCTGTGTGACTCTCGTCCCAAGCCTCTCTCTCTTGTCCTGCCTGACTCTCGTTCCAATCCTCTCTCTCCTGTCCTGCCTGACTGTCGTCCCAAGCCTCTCTCTCCTGTCCTGCCTGACTCTCGTCCCAACCCTCTCTCTCCTGTCCTGCCTGACTCTCGTCCTAAGCATCTCTCTCCTGTCCTGCCTGACTCTCGTTCGTAGTCTCTTTCTCCTATCCTGCCTGAATCTCGTCACAAGACTCTCTCTCCTGTCCAGCCTGACTTTCGTCCCAAACCTCTCTCTCCTTTCCTCCTTAACTATAGTCCCAAGCCTGTCTCTCTTGTCCTGTGTGACTCTCGTCCCAAGCCTCTCTCTCTTGTCCTGCCTGACTCTCGTTTCAATCCTCTCTCTCCTGTCCTGCCTGACTGTCGTCCCAAGCCTCTCTCTCCTGTCCTGCCTGACTCTCGTCTCATCCCTCTCTCTCCTGTCCTGCCTGACTCTCGTCCTAAGCATCTCTCTCCTGTCCTGCCTGACTCTTGTCCCAAGCCTCTCTCTCCTGTCTTGCCTGACTCTAGTGCCAAGATATTCTATATTGCCCTGCCTGACTCTCTTCCTAACTCTCTCTCTCCATTCCTGCCTGGCTCTCGTCCTACGCCTCTCTCTCCTGTCCTACCTGACTCTCGTCCTAAGCTTCTCTCTCCTGTCCACCCTGACTCTCGTCTCAAGCCCTCCCTCTCTCATATCGAGCATGATCCTCGTCCCAAGGCTCTCTCTCCTGTCGTGCCTAACTCCCGTCGCAAACCTCTCTCTCCTCTCATGCCTGACTCTCGTCCCAATTGTCTCTCTCCTGTCCTACCTGACTCTCGTCCGAAGCCTAACTCTCATGTCCTACCTAACTGCATACACAAGCCTCTCTCTCCTGTCCTACCTGACTTTCGTCTTAAGCCTCTCTCTCCTCTCTAGCCTGACTCTAGTCCCAAGCCCCTGTTTCCTGTTCTACCTGACTCTTGTCCCAAGCCTCTCTCTCCTTCCCTGCCTGATTCTCTCCTCAATCCTCTCTCTCCTCTCAAGCTTGACTCTCGTCCCAAGCGTCTCTCTTATGTCCTGCCTGACTCTCGTCCTAAGCCTCTCTCTCCTGTCCTGGCTGACTCTCGTCCCAAGCCTCTCTCTCTTGTCCTGCCTGACTCTTGTCCCAAGTCTCTCTCCCCTGTCCTGCCTGACTCTCGTCCCAAGATTCTCTCTCCTGTCCTGCCTGATTCTCGTCTCAAGCCTCTCTCTCCAGTTCTGCTTGACTCTCGTATCAAGCCTCTCTCTCCTATCCTGATGACTCTCGTCCCAAGCCTCTCTCTTCTATCCTGCCTTACTCTCGTCCCAGGCCTCTCTCTCCTGTCATGGCTGACTCTCGTCCTAGGCCTCCCTCTCCTGTCCTGCCTGACTCTCGTCCCAAGCCTCTCTCTCCTTCCCTGCCTGATTCTCTCCTCAATCCTCTCTCTCCTCTCAAGCTTGACTCTCGTCCCAAGCGTCTCTCTTATGTCCTGCCTGATTCTCGTCCAAGCCTCTCTCTCCTCACCTGCCTGAATCTCGTCCCAAGCATCTCTTTCCAGCCCTGCCTGAATCTCGTCCTAAGGCTCTCTCTTCTAACCTGCTTAAGTCTCGTCCCAAGCCTCTCTCTCCTTTCCTGCCTGACTCTCTTCCCAAACCTCTCTCTCTTGTCCTGCCTGACTCTCGTTCGTAGTCTCTCTCTCCTATCCTGCCTGAATCTCGTCACAAGACTCTCTCTCCTGTCCAGCCTGACTTTCGTCCCAAACCTCTCTCTCCTTTCCTCCTTAACTATAGTCCCAAGCCTGTCTCTCTTGTCCTGTGTGACTCTCGTCCCAAGCCTCTCTCTCCTGTCCTGCCTGACACTCGTTCCAATCCTCTCTCTCCTGTCCTGCCTAACTGTCGTCCCAAGCCTCTCTCTCCTGTCCTGCCTGAATCTCGTCCCAACCCTCTCTCTCCTTTCCTGCCTGACTCTCGTCCCAATCGTCTCTCTCCTGTCCTGCCTGACTCTCGTCCTAAGCCTAACTCTTCTGTCCTACCTGACTGCATACACAAGCCTCTCTCTCCTGTCCTACCTGACTTTCGTCTTAAGCCTCTCTCTCCTCTCCAGCCTGATTCTAGTCCCAAGCCCCTGTGTCCTGTCCTACCTGACTCTTGTCCCAAGCCTCTCTCTCCTGTCCTGCTTGATTCAGTCCTCAAGCCTCTCTCTCTTCTCAAGCTTGACTCTCATACCAAGCGTCTCTCTCCTGCCCTGCCTAACTCTCGTCCCAATCCTCTCTCTCCTGTCCTGCCTGACTCTCGTCACAAGCCTCTGTCTCCTCTTCTGCCTGACTCTCGTCCCAAGCCTCTCTCTCCGGTCCTGCCTGACTCTCGCCTTAAGCCTCTCTCTCCTGTCCAGCCTGACTCTCGTCCCAATCCCCTCTCTCCTGTCCTGCCTGACACTTGTCCCAAGCCTCTCTCTCCTGTCAAGCCTGATGCTCTCCTGAAGCCCCTCTCTCCTCTCAAGCCTGACTCAAGTCCCAAGCGTCTCTCTCCTGTCTTGCCTAACTCTCGTCCTAAGCCTCTCTCTCCTCTCGAGCCTGACTCTCGTCCCAACCGTCTCTCTCCTGTCTTGCCTGAATCTCGTCCTAAGCTTCTCTCTCCTGTCCTGCCTGACTCTCCTCCCAACCCTCTCTCTCTCCTGTGCTGCCTGACTCTCGTCTTAAGCCTCTCTCTCCTCTCCAGCCTGAATCTCGTCCCAAGCCCCTCTCTCCTGCCCTGCCGGTCTCTTGTCCCAAGCCTCCCTCTCCTGTTCTGCCTGATTCTCTCCTCATGTCTCTCTCTCCTCTCAAGCTTGACTCTTGTCCCAAGCGTCTCTCTCATGTCCTGACTAACTCTTGTCTTAAGCTTCTTTCTCCTGTCCAGCATGACTCACGTCACAATCCTCTCTCCCCTGTCTTGCATGACTCTCGTCCAAAGTGTCTCTCTCCTGTCCTGCCTGACTCTCGTCCCAAGACTCTATCTCCATTCCTGCCTGACTCTCGTCTCAAGCGTCTCTCTCCAGTTCTGTATGACTCTCGTCTCAAGCCTCTCTTTCCTGTCCGGATGACTCTCGTCCCAAGCCTGTTTTTTTTCTGTCCTGCCTTACTCTCGTCCCAGGCCTATCTCTCCTGTTCTGCCTGACTCTCGTCCTATGCCTCTCTCTCCTTTCCAGCCTGACTCTCGTCCCAAGCCTCTCTCTCCTGTACTGCATGACACTCGTCCCAAGCCTCTCTCTCGTGTCCTGCCTGACTCTCGTTTCAAGCCTCTGTCTCCTATCGTACCTGACTCTCGTCCCAAGCCTCTGTCTCGTGTCCAGCCTGACTCTCGTTCCATGCCTGACTCTCATCCTAAGCGTTTCTCTCCTGTCCTGCCTGACTCTCGTCCCAAGCCTCTCTCTCCTCACCTGCCTGAATCTCGTCCCAAGCATCTCTTTCCAGGCTTAAGACGAGAGTCAGGCAGGACAGGAGTGAGACGCTTGGGACGAGAGTCAGGCATGAGAGGAGACAGAGGCTTGAGGAGGGAATCAGGAAGGACAGGAGAGAGTGGCTTGGGACAAGTGTCAGGCAGGACAGGAGAGAGAGGCATGTGACGAGAGTCAGGCTGGACAGGAGAGAGATACTTGTGTGAGAGTCAGTCAGGAATGCAGAGAGAGGCTTGAAAGGAGAATCAGGCTGGACATGAGAGAGAGAGGGATTTGGGACGAGAGTCAGGGTGGACAGCAGAGAGAGGCTTAGGACGAGAGTCAGGCAGGACAGGAGAGAGAGGCTTGGGACGAGAATCATGCTGGACAGAAGAGAGAGGCTAGGGTAGAGAGTCAGGCAGGAGAGGAGAGGGAGGCTTGGGACTAGAATTAGTCAGGTCAGAAGAGAGAGACTTGGGACGAGAGTCAGACAGGACAGGAGAGAGAGGCTTACTACGAGAGTCAGGCAGGATAGGAGAGAGAGGCTTAGGACTAGAGTCAGGCAGGACAGGAGAAAGAGGCTTGGGACGAGAGTCAGGCAGGACAGGAGAGAAAGGCTTAAGACTAGAGTAAGATAGGACTAGAGAGAGAGACTTGGGACAAGAGTCAGGGAGGACAGGAGACAAAGGCTTGGGACGACAGTCAGACAGAACTGGATTAAGAGGCCTAGGACGAGAGTCAGTCAGGACAGGAGAGAGACGCTTAGGACGATAGTCAGGCATGGGAGGAGAGAGAGGCTTGAGGAGAGAATCAGGCAGGACATGAGAGAGAGTCTTGGAACAAGAGGCAGGAAGGACAGGAGAGAGGGGCTTGGGACGAGAGTCAGGCTGGACAGGAGAGAGAGTCTTAACACGAGAGTCAGGCTGGACACAGGTTGAGAAGAGAGTCCGGTAGGATAGGAGAGAGAGGCTTGAAACGAGAGTTAGGCAGGACACGAGAGAGATTCTTGGGACGAGAGTCAGGCAGGAGAGGACAGAGAGGCTTGGGACGAGAGTCAGGCTGGACAGGAGAGAGAAGATAAGGACGAGAGTCAGGCAGGATAGGAGAGAGAGGCATAGGGCGAGAGTAAGGCAGGACACAAGAGAGAGGCTTGGGATGAGAGTCATCAGGACAAGAGAGAGAGGCTTGAGACGAGAGTCAGGCAGGAATGGAGAGAGAGGTTTGGGACGAGAGTCAGTCAGGACAGGAGAGAGAGTCTTGGGAAGAGTGTCAGGAAGGGCAGGAGAGAGAGACTTGGGACGAGAGTCAGGCAGGAGAGGAGAGAGAGGCCTGGGACGAGAGTCAGACAGGACAGGAAAGAGAGACGTAGGACGAGAGTTAGGAAGGACAGGAGATAGACGCTTGGGACGAGAGTCAAGTTTGAGAGGAGAGAGAGGCTTGAGTAGGGAATCAGGCAGGACAGGAGAGAGAGGCTTGAGACAAGAGTCAAGTAGGACAGGAGAGAGGGGCTTGGGACGAGAGTCAGGCTGGAGAGGAGAGAGAGGCTTAAGGTGAGAGTCAGGTAGGACAGGAGAGAGAGACTTGGGACGAGAGTCAGGCAGGACAGAAGAGAGAGAGGGTTAGGACGAGAGTCAGGCAGGACAGGAGAGAGAGGCTTAGGACGAGAGTCAGGCAGGGCAGGAAAGAGATGATTGGTGCGAGGGTCAGGCATGAGAGGAGAGAGAGGCTTGCGACGAGAGTCATGCAGGACTGGAGAGAGAAGGCTTGAGACGAGGATCAGGCTGGACATGAGAGAGGGAGGGGTTTGGGACGAGAGTCAGGGTGGACATGAGAGAGAAGCTTAGGACGAGAGTCAGGCGGGACAGGAGAGAGAGTCTTAGGAAGAGAGTCAGGCAGGAATAGAGAGAGAGGCTTAGGAAGAGAGTCAGGCAGGGCAAGATAGAAAGTTTTGGCACGAGAGTCAGGCAAGACAGGAGTGAGAGGTTTGGGATGAGAGTCAGGCAGGACAGGAGACATGCTTGGGACGAGAGTCAGGCAGGACAGGAGAGAGAGGGTTGGGACGAGAGTCAGGCAGGACAGGAGAGAGAGGGTTGGGACGAGAGTCAGGCAGGACAGGAGAGAGAGGATTGGGACGTGAGTCAGGCAGGACAGGAGAGAGAATCTTGGGCCGAGAGTCAGGCAGGAGAAGAGAGACAGGCTTTGGACTATAGTTAGGCAGGACAGGAGAGAGAGCCTTAGGACAAGAATCAGGCAGGACTGGAGAGATGCTTGGGACGAGAATCAGGTTGGACACGAGAGAGAGAGAGATAGGGACAAGATTAAGGCTGGACAGGAGAGAGAGGCTTGGGACGAGAGTCAGACAGGACAGGAGAGAGGGGCTTAGGCCGAGAGTCAGGCTGGACAGGAGTGAGAGGATTGGGACGAGATTCAGGCAGGACAGGAGAGAGAGGCTTGGGACGAGAGTAAGGCAGGACAGAAGAGAGAGGCTTGGGACGAGAGTCAGGCAGGACCGGAGAGAGAGGCTTGGGACGAGGATCAGGATGGACATGAGAGAGAGGGGGGCTTGGGACGAGAGTCATTTGGGACAGGAGAGAGAGAGGGACTTGGGACGAGAGTTAGGCAGGACAGGAGAGAGAGGCTTTCGACGAGAGTCAGGCAGGACAGGAGAGAGAGTCTTGGGACGAGAGTCACTCAGGACAGGAAAGAGAGTTTTGGCACGAGAGTCAGGCAGGACAGGAAAGAGAGGTTTGTGACGAGAGTCAGGCTGGACAGGACAAAGAGAGGGACTTGGGACGAGAGTTAGGCCGGACAGGAGAGAGAGGCTTTGGACAAGAGTCAGGCTAGACAGGAGAGAAAGGCTTGGGACGAGAGTCAGGCTGGACAGGGCAGAGAGAGGGACTTGGGACAAGAGTAAGGCTGGACAGGACAGGAGAGTGGCTCTTGGGACGAGAGTAAGGCTTGACAGGAGAGAGAGTTTTGGGACGAGAGTCAGGGAGGACGGGAGAGAGGCCTGGAACGAGAGTCAGGCATGACAGGAGAGAGAGGCTTAGGACGAGAATCAGGCGGGACATGAGAGATCGATGGAATTGGGACGAGAGTCAGGCTGGACAGAAGAGTAGGTTTAGGACGACAGTAAGGCAGAACAGGAGAGAGAGGCTTGGGACGAGAGTCAGGCACGACAGGAGAGTCTTGTGACGGGAGTCAGGTAGGACTGCAGAGAGAAGATTGGTACGAGAATCAAGCTGGACAGGAGAGAGAGAGAGAGGGGCTTGGGACGAGAGTCAAGCAGGACAGGAGAGAAAGGCTTGGGACGAGAGTCAGGCCAGACAGTACAGGAGAGAGGCTCTAGGGACGAGAGTAATCTTGGACAGGATAGAAAGTCTTGGGACGAGTGTCAATCACGACAGGAGAGAGAGAATTTGAAAGAGAGTCGTGCTGAAGAGGAAAGAGAGGCTTCGGACGAGAGTTAGGTAGGACAGGAGGGAAAGACTTAGGACTATTGTCAGGCAGGAAACGAGAGAGAGATTTGGGAAGAAAGTCAGGTAGGACAGGAGAGAGAGGCTTGGGACGAGAGTCAGGCAGCACAGGAGAGAGAGGCTTGGGACGAGAGTCATGAAGGACAACAGAGAGAGACTTGGGACGAGAGTCAGGCAGGACAGGAGCGAGAGGCATGGGACGAGAGTCAGGCAGGACAGGAGAGAGAGGGTTGGGACGAGAGTCAGGCAGGACAGGAGAGAGAGGCTTAAGACGAGAGTCAGGCAGGATAGGAGAGAAACGCTTGGGACGAGAGTCAGGTACGCGAGGAGAGAGAGGCTTGAGGAGAGAGTCAGGCGGGACAGGAGAGAGTGGCGGAGACAAGTGTCAGGCAGGACAGGAGAGAGAGGGTTGGGACGAGAGTCAGGCTGGACAGGAGAGAGAGTCTTGAGATGAGAGTCACTCAGGAATGGATCGAGAGGCTTAGGATTAGGATCAGGCTGGACATGAGAGAGAGAGGGGCTTGAGACGAGAGTCAGGGTAGACAGGAGAGAGAGGCCTAGGACGAGAGTCAGGCAGAACCAGAAGAGAGAGGCTTGGGACGAGAGTCAGGCTAGATAGAAGAAAGAGGCTTGGGAAGCGAGTCAGGCAGAAAAGGAGAGAGAGGATTGGGACGAAAGTCAGGTACGTCAGGAGAGAGAGACTTGGGATGAGAGTGAGGCAGGGCAGGAGGGAGAGGCTTGGGATGAGAGTCATATAGGACTGGAGAGAGAGACTTCGGACGAGAGTCTGTTAAGACAGGAGAGAGAGACTTGGGACGAGAGAGAGGGACTGGAGAGAGAGGTTTAAGACGAGAGTCATACATGACTGGAAAGAGACTGTTATAACGAGAGTCAGGGATGGGAGGAGAGAGAAGATTAAGGAAAGAATCAGGCAGGACAGGAGAGAGAGTTTTAGGGCAAGAGTCAGGCAGGACAGGAGAGAGGGGCTTGGGACGAGAGTCAGGCTGGACAGGAGAGAGAGTCTTAAGACGAGAGTCAGGCTGGACACGAGAGAGATGCTTCGGACGCGAGTCATTCAGGACAGGAGAGAGAGCCTGGAACGACAGTCAGGCAGGACACGAGAGAGAGTCTTGGGACGAGAGTCAGGAAGGAGAGGACAGAGAGGCTTGGGACGAGAGTCAAGGTGGACAGGAGAGAGCAGATAAGGACGAGACTCAGGCAGGATAGGACAGAGAGGCATAGGAAGAGAGCAAGGCAGGACACAAGAGAGAGGCTTGGGAAGAGAGTCATCAGGAAAAGAGAGAGACGTTTGAGACGAGAGTCAGGCAGGAATGGAGAGAGAGGCTTGGATCGAGAGTCAGGCAAGACATGAGAGAGAGTCTTGGGACGAGAGTCAGGAAAGAGAGGAGAGAGAGACTTGGAACGAGAGTCAGGCAGGACAGGAGAGAGAGGCCTGGGACGCGAGTCAGACAGGACAGGAAAGAGAGGCTTAGGCCAAGAGTCAGGCTGGACAGGAGAGAGAGGATTGGGACGAGATTCAGGCAAGACAGGAGAGAGAGGCTTGGGGCGAGAGTGATGAAGGATAGGAGAGAGATGCTTGGGACGAGAGTCAGGCAGGACAGGAGAGAGAGGGTTGGGACTAGAGTCAGGCAGGACAGGAGACAGAGGTTTGGGACGAGAGTTAGGCAGGACAGGAGAGAGAAGCCTTGGACAAGAGTCAGACAGGACAGGAAGGAGAGGCTTAGGACGAGAGTTAGGAAGGACAGGAGAGAGACGCTTGGGACGAGAGTCAAGCTTGAGAGGAGAGAGAGGCTTGAGGAGGGAATCAGGCAGGACAGGAGAGAGAGAGTCTTGGGACAAGAGTCAGGTAGGACAGGAGAGAGGGGCTTGGGACGAGATTCATGCTGGAGAGGAGAGAGAGGCTTGGGACGAAAATCGGGCAGGTTAGGAGAGACAGACTTGGGACGAGAGTCAGGCAGGACAGGAGAGAGAGAGGGTTGGGACGAGAGTCAGGCAGGACAGGAGAGAGAGGCTTAGGACGAGAGTCAGGCAGGATAGGAGAGAAACTCTTGAGACGGGAGTCAGGCATGCGAGGAGAGAGAGGCTTGAGGAGAGAATCAGGCAGGACAGAGGAGAGTGGGTCGGGACAAGTGTCTGGCAGGACAGGAGAGAGAGGCTCGGGACGACAGTCAGGCTGGATTGTAGAGAGTCTTGGGACGAGAATCAGGCAAGAATGGAGAGAGAGGTTTGGGACAAGGATCAGGCTGGACGTGAGAGAGAGAGGGGTTTGGGACGAGAGTCAGGGTGGACAGGAGAAAGTGGCTTGGGACGAGAGTCAGGCAGGACCAGGAGAGAGAAATTTGGGAGGAGAGTCAGGATTGAGAGAAGAAAGTAGCTTGGGAAGAGTCAGGCAGGAGAGGAGAGAGAGGCTTGGGACGAAAATCGGGCAGGTTAGGAGAGACAGACTTGGGACGAGAGTCAGGCAGGACAGGAGAGAGACGCTGGGGACGAGAATCAGGCAGTACGGGAGAGAGAGGCTTAGGACGAGAGTCAGGCAGGACAGGAGAGAGATGCTTGAGACAAGAGTTAGGCATGGGAGGAGAGAGAGGCTTGAGGAAACAAACATGCAGGACAGGATAGAGAGGCTTGCGATAAGAGTTAGGCATACAGGAGAGAGGGGGCTTGGGACGAGAGTCAGGCTGGACAGGACAGAGGATGGAGAGAGAGACTTGGACTAGAGTCAGGAGGGCAGGACAGAGAGGTCTTGGGACGAGAGTCAGTCAGGACTGAGAGAGAGTTTGAAAACGAGAATCAGGCAGGACTGGAGAGAGAGGCTTTGGACGAGAGTCAGGAGAAGAGGAGAGAGTCTTGGGACGAGAAATCAGGAACAGGAGAGAGAGAGCTTGGACGAAAGTCAGGCTGGAGGATAGAGAGAGGTCTTAAGACGAGAGTCAGGCTGGAACGAGAAGAGATGCTTCGGCAAGAGTCAGGCAGGACAGGAAGAGCCATGGGACGACAGTCAGGCAGACACGAGAGAGAGGCTTGGGACGAGAGTCATGAAGAAAAAAAAAAAAAAAAAAAAAAAAAAAAAAAAAAAAAAAAAAAAAAAAAAAAAAAAAAAAAAAAAAAAAAAAAAAAAAAAAAAAAAAAAAAAAAAAAAAAAAAAAAAAAAAAAAAAAAAAAAAAAAAGACAGGAGGAGGTTAGGGACGAGAGACAGGAGAGAGAAGCTTGGGACGAGAGTCATGCAGGACACGAGAGAGAGGCCTGGGACGACTCAGGAAGGACAGGAGAGAGAGGCTTGGGACGAGAGTCAGGCTGGACAGGAGAGAGAAGCTTAGGACGAGAGTCAGGTAGGACAGAAGGGAGAGGCCTGGGACGAGAGTAAAGCAGGACAGAAGAGAGAGGCTTGGAACGAGAGTCATCAGGATAGGAGAGAGAAGCTTGTGACGAGAGTCAGGCAGGACAAGAGAGAGAGGCTTAGGACGAGTGTCAGGCAGGACAGGAGAGAGGGGCTTAGGACGAGAGTCAGGCAGGACAGGAGAGAGAGGGTTAGGACGTGAGTCAGGTAGGACTGGAGAGAGAGATTTGGGACGAGAGTCAGGCAAGACAGGAAAGAGAGGCTTGGGACGAGAGTCAGAGAGGACTGGAGAGAGAGGCTTAGGACGAGAGTCAGGCAGGACAGGAGAGAGAGGCTGTGGACGACAGTCAGGCAGGACAGGAGAGAGAGGCTTGGGTAGAGAGTCAGGCAGGACAAGAGAGAGATTGTTGGCACGAGAGTCAGGCAGGACAGGAGAGAGAGGCTCGAGACGAGAATCAGGCTGAACAGGATAGAGAGAGGTGCTTAGGACGAGAGTCAGGCTTGACAAAAGAAAGAGGCTTTGGACGAGAGTCAGGCTTGACAGGACAGGAGAGAGGCTCTTGGTACGAGAGTAAGGCTGGACAGGAGAGGGAGGCTTGTTACGAGAGTCAGGCAGGACATGAGAGAGGGGCTTAGGACGAGAGTCAGAATGGACAGGAGAGAGAGGTTTGCGACGACAGTCAGGCAGGACAGGAGAGAGACGCTTGGGACGAAAGTAAGGCAGGATAGAAGAGAGAGGCTTGGGGCGAGAGTCAGGTAGGACATTAGAGAGAGGCTTCGGACGAGGAGCAGGCTGGACATGAAAGAGAGAGGGGCTTGGGACGAGAGTCAAGGTAGACCGGAAAGAGAAGTTTAGGACGAGAGTCAGGTAGGATAGGAGAGACAGGCTTGGTACGAGAGTCAAGCAGGACAGGACAGACAGTTCTGGAACGAGAGGCAGGCAGGGCAGGAGAGAGAGGCTTGGGACGAGTGTCAGACTGGACAAGAGAGAGAGAGGGGCTTAGGACGAGAGTTAGGCAGGAGAGGAGAGAGAAGCTTGGGACAAGAGTCAGGCTGGACAGGACAGGAGAGAGGCTCTTGGGACGAGAGTAAGGCTTGACAGGAGAAAGAGGCTTGGGACGAGAGTCAGGGAGGACAGGAGAGAGACGCTTGGAAAGAGAGTCAGGCAGGTCGGGAGAGAGTGGCCTTGGACGAGAGTCAGGCAGGACAGGAGAGAGAGACTTAGGACGAGAATCAGGCGGGACATGAGAAAGAGATGGGCTTGGGACGAGAGTGAGGCTGGACAGGAGAGATAGGTTTAGGACGACAGTAAGGCAGGACAGGATAGAGAGGCTTAGGACGAGAGTCAGGCAGGACAGGAGAGAGAGACCTGGGACTAGAGTAAGGCATGACAGAAGAGAGCGGCTTGGGACGAGAGTCATCAGGACAGGACAGAGAGGCTTGGGAGGATCAGGCTGGACAAGAGAGAGGGAGGGGCTTGGGACGAGACTCAAGCTTGACAGAAGAAAGAGGCTTGGGACGAGAGTCAGGCACGACAGGAGAGAGAGGCTTAGGAAGAGAGTCAGGCAGGACAAGAGAGAAAATCTTGGCAGGAGAGTTAGGCAGGACAGCAGAGAGACGCCAGGAACAAGAGTCAGGCAGGACTGGAGAGATGCTTGTGACGAGAGTAAGGCAGGACAAAAAAAAGGAGGCTTTGGACGAGAGTAAGGCAGGACAAAAGAAGGAGGCTTGGGACGAGAGTCAGGCAGGACTGGAGAGATTATTGGGACGAGAGTCAGGCAGAACAGGAGAGAGAGGCTTGGGACGAGTATCAGGCTGGACAGGAGAGAGAGAGGGGCCTGGGACGAGAGTCAGGCAGGATAGGATTGAGAGGCTTGGGACGACAGTCAGGCAGGACAGGAGAGAGAGGATAGGGTAGAGAGTCAGGCAGGACAAGAGAGAGTGTTGGCACGAGAGTCAGGCAGGACAGGAGAAAGAGGCTCGAGACGAGAATCAGACAGGATAGGAAAGAGATAGGGGATTGGGACGAGAGTCAGGTTTGACAGAAGAAAGAGGCTTGGGACGAAATTCAGGCCTGACAGGACGACAGGGGAGAGGTTCTTGCGACGAGAGTAAGGCTGGACAGGAGAGAGTTGCTTGGAACGAGAGTTAGGCAGGACAGGAGAGAGGGGCTTAGTACGAGAGTCAGGCAGGACAGGAGAGAGAGGATTAGGACGAGAGTTAGGCAGGACAGGAGAGAGACGCTTGTGACGAGAGTCAGGCTTGAAAGGAAAGAGAATCTGGAGGAGAGAATCGTGCAGGACAGGAGAGAGAGACTTGGGACAAAAGTCAGGCAGGACAGGAGAGAGGGGCTTGGGACGAGATTCAGGCTGGACAGGAGAGAGAGGCTTAAGACGAGAGTCAGACAGGACAGGAGAGAGAGGCTTCGGACGAGAGTCAGGCAGGACAGTAGAGAGAGGGTTGGGACGAGAGTCAGGCAGGACAGGAGAGAGAGGCTTAGGACGAGAGTCAGGCAGGATAGGAGAGAAACGCTTGGGACGAGAGTCAGGCATGCGAGGAGAGAGAGGCTTGAGGAGAGAGTCAGGCAGGACAGGAGAGAGTGGCGGGGACAAGTGCCAGGCAGGACAGGAGAGAGAGGCTTGGGACGAGAGTCAGGCTGGACAGGAGAGAGTCTTGAGACGAGAGTCACGCAGGAATGGACAGAGAGGCTTCAGATTAGGATCAGGCTGGACATGAGAGAGAGAGGGGCTTGGGACGACAGTCATGGTGGACAGGAGAGAGAGGCCTAGGACGAGAGTAAGGTAGGACCAGGAGAGAGAGGCTTGGGACGAGAGTCAGGCTGGAGAGAAGAAAGAGGCTTGGGAAGCGAGTCAGGCAGGAGAGGAGAGAGAGGCATGGGACGACAGTCAGGCAGGTCAGGAAAGAGAAACTTGGGACGACATTCAGGCAGGACAGGAGAGAGAGGGTTGGGATGAGAGTCAGGTAGGACTGGAGAGAGACATTCGGGACACGAGTCAGGTAGGACAGGAGAGAGAGTCTTGGGACGAGAGTCAGGCAGGACTGGAAAGAGATTTTAGGACGAGAGTCAGGCAGGACTGGAGAGAGACGCCTGAGACGAGAATCAGGGAGAGGGAGGCTTCAGGAAAGAATCAGGCAGGACAGGAGAGAGAGGCTTGGGACGAGAGTCAGGCTGGAGAGGAGAGAGAGTCTTAAGACGAGAGTCAGGCTGGACACGAGAGAGATGCTTCGGACGAGAGTCAGGCAGGACAGGAGAGAGAGCCTGGGACGACAGTCAGGCAGGACACGAGAGAGAGGCTTGGGACGAGAGTCAGGCAGAACAGGACAGAGAGGCTTGGGACGAGAGTCAGGCTGGACAGGAGAGACACGCTTAGGAGGTGAGCCATGTAGCACAGGAGAGAGAGGCCTGGGACGAGAGTAAGGCAGGACAGATGAGAGAGGCTTGGGACGAGAGTCATCAAGACAGGAGAGAGAGGCTTGGGACGAGAGTCAGGAAGGACTGGAGAGAGAGGCTTTGCACGAGGATCAGACTGGACATGAGAGAGGGAGGGGTTTGGGACGAGAGTCAGGATGGACAGGAGAGAGAGGCTTAGGACGAGAGTCAGGCACGACAGGAGAGAGAGGCTTGGGACGAGTATCAGGCTGGACAGGAGAGAGAGAGGGGCCTGGGACGAGAGTTAGGCAGAGCAGGAGAGAGAGGCTTGGGACGATAGTTCGGCATGACAGGAGAGAGAGGCTAGGGTAGAGAGTCAGGCAGGACAAGAGAGAGAGTGTTTGCACGAGAGTCAGGCAGGACAGGAGAGAGAGGCTCGAGACGAGAATGAGACAGGACAGGAAGGAGATAGGGGCTTGGGACGAGAGTCAGGTTTGACAGAAGAAAGAGGGTTGGGACGGGATTTAGGCTGGAAAGGACAGGAGAGAGGCTCTTGGGACGAGTTTAAGGCTTGAGAGGAGAGACAGGCTGGAGGAGAGAATTGGGCAGGACAGGAGAGAGAGGCTTGGGACAAAATTCTGGCATTGCAGGAGAGAGGGGCTTGGGACGTGAGTCAGGCTGGACCGGAGAGAGAGGCTTAAGACGAGAGTCAGGCAGGACAGGAGAGAGAGGCTTCGGACGAGAGTCAGGCAGGACAGAAGAGAGAGGGTTGGGACGAGAGTCAGGCTGGAGAGGAGAGAGAGGCTTAGGACGAGAGTCAGGCACGACAGGAGAGAGAGGCTTGGGAAGAGAGTCAGGAAGGACAAGAGAGAAAGTCTTGGCACGAGAGCTAGGCAGGACAGGAGACAGAGGCCTGGGGCAAGAGTCAGGCAGGAATGGAGAGAACCTTGGGACGAGAGTCAGGCAGGACAGGAGAGAGAAGCTTGGGACGAGTGTCAGTCAGGAAAGGAGAGATAGGCTTTGGACGAGATGCAGGAAGGACAGGAGAGAGAGGCTTGGAACGAGAGTCAGCCAGGACAGGAGAGAGAGGCTTGGGTAGACAGTCAGGCAGAACAAAAGAGAGAGTGTTGGCACGAGAATCAGGCAGGACAGGAGAGAGATTCTCGGGACGAGAATCAGGCTGGACAGAAGATAGAGAGGGGCTTAGGACGGTAGTCAGGCTTGACACAAGAAAGAGGCTTGGGACGATAGTCAGTCTTGACACAAGAAAGAGGCTTGGGACGAGATTCAGGCTGAACATTACAGGAGAGAGGCTCTTGGGACGAGACTAAGGCTGGACAGGAGAGAGAGGCTTGGGACGAGAGTCAGGCAGGAGAGGAGAGAGGGGCTTAGGACGAGAGTCAGGCTGGACAGGAGAGAGAAGCCTGGGACGAGAGTCAGGCTGAAGAGGAGAGAGAGGCTTCGGACGAGAGTAAGGCAGGACAGAAGAGAGAGGCTTGGGACGAGAGTTAGGCAGGACATTAGAGAGAGGCTTGGGACGAGAGTCAGGCGAGACACGAGAGAGAGGCTTGGGACGAGGATCAGGCTGGACATGACAGAGAGAGGGGCTTGGGACGAGAGTCAGGGTGGACAGGAGAGAGAGGCATATGACGGAGTCAGGCAGGATAGGAGAGAGAGGCTTGGGACGAGAGTCAGGCTGGACAGGAGAGAGAGGCTTAGACAGAGAGAGGTTTGGGACGAGAGTCAGGGAGGACAGGAGAGAGAGGCTTGGAACGAGAATCATGCAGGACAGGAGAGAGAAGCATAGGACGACAATCAGGCGGGACATGAAAGAGAGATGGATTTGCGACGAGAGTCAGGCTGGACAGGAGAGAGAGGCATGGGACGAGAGTCAGGAAGGACTGGAGAGAGAGGCATAGGACGAGAGTCAGGCAGGAGAGGAGAGAGAGGCTTGGTACAGCAATCAGGCACCACAGGATAGAGAGGCTTGGGTAGAGAGTCAGGCAGGACAAGAGTGTTGGCACGAGAGTCACGCGGGACAGGAGAGAGAGGCTCGAGACGAGAATCAGGCTGGACAGGGTAGAGAGAGGGGCTTGGGACTAGAGTCAGGCTTGAGATAAGAAAGAGGCTTGGGAGGAGATTCAGGCTTGACAGGACAGGAGAGAGGCTCTTGGCACGAGAGTAAGGCTGGTCAGGAGAGAGAGGCTTGTTACGAGAGTCAGGCAGGAAAGGAGAGAGGGGCTTAGGACGAGAGTCAGGCAGGAGAGGAGAAAGAGGCTTCTTACGAGAATCAGGGAGGGCAGGAGAGAGAGGCTTAGGACGAGAGTAAGGCAGGACAGAAGAGAGAGGCTTGGGACGACAGTCAGGCAGGACAGGAGAGAGAGGCTTGGGTAGAGATTCTGGCAGGACAAGAGAGAGAGTGTTGGCACGAGAGTCACAAAAGGACAGGAGAGAAAGGATCGAGACGAGAATCAGGCTTGACAGGATAGAGATAGGGGCTTAGGACGAGAGTCAGGTTTGAAAGAAGAAAGAGGCCTGGGTCGAGATTCAGGCTTGACAGGACAGGAGAGAGACTCTTGGTACGACAGTGAGGCTGGACAGGAGAGAGAGGCTTGTTACGAGAGTCAAGCAGGACAGGAGAGAGGGGCTTAGGACGAGAGTCAGGCTGGACAGGAGAGAGACGCTTAGGACGAGAGTCAGGCAGGACAGGAGAGAGAGACTTGGGACGAGAGTAAGGCAGGACAGAAGAGAGAGCCTTGGGACGAGAGTCACATAGGACATTAGAGACAGGCATGGGACGAGAGTCAGGGAGGACAAAAGAGAGAAGCTTGGGACGAGGATCAGGCTGGACATGAAAGAGAAAGGGGCTTGGGACGAGAGTAAAGGTAGACAGGAGAGAGAGGCTTAGGACGAGAGTCAGGCAGGATAGGAGAGAGAGGCTTGGGACGAGAGGCAAGCAGGACAGGAGAGAGTGTTTTGACACAAGAGTCAGGCAGAACAGGAGAGAGAGGCTCAGGACGAGTGTCAGGCTGGACAAGGGAGAGAAGCTTGAGACAAGAGTCAGGCTGAACAGGACAGGAGAGAGTCTCCGGGAATGAGAGTAAAGCTTGACAGGAAAGGGAGGCTTGGGACGAAAGTCAGGGAGGACAGGAGAGAGAGGCTTGGGACGAGAGTCAGGCAGGTCAGGAGAAAGAGGCCTGGGACGAGAGTCAGGCAGAACAGGAGAAAGAGACTAAGGACGAGAATCAGACTGCACTTGAGAGAGGGAGGGGCTTGGGACGAGAGTCAGGATTGATAGAAGAAAGAGGCTTGGGACGAGAGTCAGGCACGACAGGAGAGAGAGGCTTGGGACGCGTGTCAGGCTGGACAGGAGACAGAGAGGGACTTGGGACTAGAGTTAGGCAGGACAGGAGAGAGAAGCTTGGGACAAGAGTCAGGCTGGGCAGGACAGGAGAGAGGCTCTTGGGACGAGAGTAAGGCTTGACAGAAAAAAGAGGCTTGGGACGAGAGTCAGGTAGGACAGGAGAGAGAGGCTTGGGACGAGATTCAGGAAGGTCAGGAGAGAGAGACCAGGGACGAGAGTCAGGCAGGAGAGAGAGACATAGGACGAGAATCATGCGGGACATGAGAGAGAGATGGGCTTGGGAAGAGAGTGACGCTGGACAGGAGAGATAGGTTTAGGACGAGAGTAAGGCAAGATAGGATAGAGAGGCTCAGGACGAGAGTCAGGCAGGACAGGAGAGAGAGACCTGGGACGAGAGTAAGGCAGGACAGGAGAGAGAAGCTTGGGACAAGAGCCAGGCTGGACAGGACAGGATAGAGGCTCTGGGGACGAGAGTAAGGCTTGACAGGAAAAGGAGGCTTAGGACGAGAGTCAGGGAGGACATGAAAGAGAGGCTTGGGACGAGAGTCAGGCAGGTCAGGAGAGAGAGGTCTGGGACGAGAGTCAGGCAGGACAGGAGAGAGAGACTTAGGACGAGAATCAGGCTGGACATGAGAGAGAGATGGGCTGTAGACGAGAGTGAAGCAGGACAGGAGAGATTGGTTTAGGACGACAGTAAGGCAGGACAAGATAGAGAGGCTTACGACGAGAGTCAGGCACGACAGGAGAGAGAGACCTTGGACGAGAGTAAGGCAGGGCAGAAGAGAGAGGCTTGTGACGAGAGTCAGGCAGGACAGGAGAGAGTGGCTTGGAACGAGGATCAGGCTGGACATGAGAGTGGGAGGGGCTTGGGACGAGAGTCAGGCAGGACAGGAAGGAGAGGCTTGGGCCGAGAGATAGGGAGGACTGGAGAGAGAGGCTTAGGACGAGATTCAGGCAGGATAGGAGAGAGAGGCTTGGGACGACAGTCAGGCAGGACATGAGAGAGAGGCTTGGGTAGAGAGTCAGGCAGGATAGGAGAGAGAGGCTTGGGACGAGAGTCAAGTAGGACAGGAGAGAGAGTTCTGACACGAGAGTCAGGCTGAAAAGGAGAGAGAGGCTTGGGACGAGTGTCAGGCTGGACAGGAGAGAGTGGCTTGGAACGAGGATCAGGCTGGACATGA
This sequence comes from Panulirus ornatus, assembly GCF_036320965.1. Taxonomy (NCBI): domain Eukaryota; kingdom Metazoa; phylum Arthropoda; class Malacostraca; order Decapoda; family Palinuridae; genus Panulirus; species Panulirus ornatus. The sequence continues at coordinate 33,401,335 of NC_092236.1, forward strand.
GAGTGGGAGGGGCTTGGGACGAGAGTCAGGCAGGACAGAAAGGAGAGGCTTGGGCCGAGAGATAGGGAAGACTGGAGAGAGAGGCTTAAGACGAGATTCAGGCAGGATAGGAGAGAGAGGTTTGGGACGACAGTCAGGCAGGACATGAGAGAGAGTCTTGGGTAGAGAGTCAGGCAGGATAGGAGAGAGAGGCTTCGGACGAGAGTTAGGCAGGACAGGAGAGAGAAGCTTGGGACAAGAGTCAGGCTGGACAGGACAGGGGAGAGGCTCTTGGGACGAGAGTAAGGCTTGACAGGAGAAAGAGGCTTGAGGCGAAATTCAGTGAGGACAGAAGAGAGAGGCTTGGGACGAGAGTCAGCCAGCTCAGGAGAGAAAAGCCTGGGACGAGAGTAAGGCAGGACAGGAGAGAGAGACTTAGGATGAGAATCAGGCAGGACATGAGAGAGATGGGCTTGGGACGAGAGTGAGGCTGGACAGGAGAGATAGGTTTAGGACGAGAGTAAGGCAGGACAGGTTAAAGAAGCTTAGGACGAGAGTCAGGGAGGACAGGAGAGAGAGACATGGGACGAGAGTAAGGCAGGACAGAAGAGAGAGGCTTGGGACGAGAGTCATCAGGACACGATAGAGAGCCTTGGGACGAGAGTCAGGCAGGACAGGAGAGAGTGGCTTGGGACGAGGATCAGGCTGGACATGAGAGAGGGAGGGGCTTGGGACGAGAGTCAGGCTTGACAGAAGAAAGAGGCTTGGGACGAGAGTCAGGCAGGACCAGGAGAGAGAGGTTTGGGATGAGAGTCAGGCTGAAGAGAAGAAAGTGGCTTGGGAAGAGAGTTAGGCAGGAGAGGAGAGAGAAGCTTGCGACGAAAGTCAGTCGGTCAGGAAAGAGAGACTTGGGACGAGAGTCAGGCAGGACATGAGAGAGAGGCTTGGGACGAGAGTCAGGCTGGACAGGATAGAGAGAGGGGCTTGGGACGAAAGTCAGGTTTCCCAGAAGAAAGAGGCTTGGAACGAGTATCAGGCTTGTCAGGACAGGAAAGAGGCTCTTGGTACGAGAGTAAGGCTGGACAGGAGAGAAAGGCTTGTCACGAGAGTCAGGCAGGACAGGAGAGAGGGGCTTAGGACGAGAGTCATACTGGACAGGAGAGAGAGGCTTAGGACGAGAGTCAGGCAAGATGGGAGAGAAACTCTTGGGACGAGAGTCAGGCATGCGAGGAGAGAGAGGCTTGAGGAGAGAATCAGGCAGGACAGGATAGTGTGGGTCGGGACAAGTGTCTGGCAGGACAGGAGAGAGAGGCTTGGGACGAGAGTCAGGCTTGATAGTAGAGAGAGTCTTGGGACGAGAGTCAGGCAAGAGTGGAGAGAGAGGTTTGGGACGATGATCAGACTGGACGTGAGAGAGAAAGAAGGGCTTGGGACGAGAGTCAGGGTGGACAGGAGAAGGATGCCTGGGACGAGAGTCAGGCAGGACCAGGAGAGAGAGGTTTGGGACGAGAGTCAGGCTGGAGAGAAGAAAGTGGCTTGGGAAGAGAGTCAGGCAGGAGAGGAGAGAGAGGCTTGGGACGAAAGTCAGGCAGGTCAGGAGAGAGAGACTCGGGACGAGAGTCAGGCTTGACAGAAGAAAGAGGCTTGGGACGAGTATCAGGCTTGACAGGAGAGGAGAGAGGCTCTTGGTACGAGGGTAAGGCTGGACAGGAGAGAGAGGCTTGTTACGAGAGTCAACCAGGACAAGAGAGAGGGGCTTGGGACGAGAGTCAGGCCGGACAGGAGAGAGAGGCTTGGGACGAGAGTAAGGCAGGATAGAAGAGAGACTTGGGACGAGAGTCAGGTAGGACATTGAAGACAGTCATGGGACGAGAGTCAGGCAGGAAAAAAGGGAGAGGGTTGGGACGAGGATCAGGCTCGACATAAAAGAGAGAGAGGGGCTTGGGACGACAGCAGGGTAGACAGGAGAGAGAGGCTTAGGACGAGAGTCAAGCAATTCAGGAGAGAGAGTTCTGACACGAGAGTCAGGCAGGACAGGAGAGAGAGGCTTTGGACCGGTGTCAGGCTGGACAGGAGAGAGAGAGGGGCTTGGGACGAGAGTTAGGTAGGACAGGAGAGAGAAGCTTAGAACAAGAGTCATGCTGGACAGGACAGGAGAGAGGCTCTTGGGACGAGAGTAAGGATTGACACGAGAAGGAAGCTTGGGACGAAAGTCAGTGAGGACAGGAGAGAGAGGCCTGGGACGAGAATCAGGCAGGACAGGACAGAGAGACTTGGGAAGAGAGTTAGGCAGGAGAAGAGAGAGAAGCTTGGGACGAAAGTCAGTCGGTCAGGAAAGAGAGACTTGGGACGAGAGTCAGGCAGGACATGAGAGAGAGGCTTGGGACGAGAGTCAGGCTGGACAGGATAGAGAGAGGGGCTTGGGACGAAAGTCAGGTTTCCCAGAAGAAAGAGGCTTGTAACGAGTATCAGGCTTGACAGGACAGGAAAGAGGCTCTTGGTACGAGAGTAAGGCTGGACAGGAGAGAAAGGCTTGTCACGAGAGTCAGGCAGGACAGGAGAGAGGGGCTTAGGACGAGAGTCAGGCTGGACAGGAGAGAGAGGCTTAGGACGAGAGTCAGGCAAGATGGGAGAGAAACTCTTGGGACGAGAGTCAGGCATGCGAGGAGAGAGAGGCTTGAGGAGAGAATCAGGCAGGACAGGATAGAGTGGGTCGGGACAAGTGTCTGGCAGGACAGGAGAGAGAGGCTTGGGACGAGAGTCAGGCTTGATAGTAGAGAGAGTCTTGGGACGAGAGTCAGGCAAGAGTGGTGAGAGAGGTTTGGGACGATGATCAGACTGGACGTGAGAGAGAAAGAAGGGCTTGGGACGAGAGTCAGGGTGGACAGGAGAAGGATGCTTGGGACGAGAGTCAGGCAGGACCAGGAGAGAGAGGTTTGGGACGAGAGTCAGGCTGGAGAGAAGAAAGTGGCTTGGGAAGAGAGTCAGGCAGGAGAGGAGAGAGAGGCTTGGGACGAAAGTCAGGCAGGTCAGGAGAGAGAGACTCGGGACGAGAGTCAGGCTTGACAGAAGAAAGAGGCTTGGGACGAGTATCAGGCTTGACAGGAGAGGAGAGAGGCTCTTGGTACGAGGGTAAGGCTGGACAGGAGAGAGAGGCTTGTTACGAGAGTCAACCAGGACAAGAGAGAGGGGCTTGGGACGAGAGTCAGGCCGGACAGGAGAGAGAGGCTTGGGACGAGAGTAAGGCAGGATAGAAGAGAGAGGCTTGGGACGAGATCTCAGAAAGGGCAGAGAGCCTTGGGCAGAGTCAGCAGACAGGTGAGAGTGGCTTGGGACGAGGATCAGGCTGGACATGAGAAAGGGAGATTCTTGGGACGAGAGTCAGGCAGGACAGGAAGGAGAGGCTTGGGACGAGAGTCAGGTGAGACATGAGAGAGAGGCTTGGGACGACAGTCAGGCGTAACAGGAGAGAGAGGCTTGGGTAGAGTCAGGCGGACAAGGAGAGAGGCTTGGTACGAGAATCAGACGGACAGAGAGAGAGGGCTTGAGACGAGAGAGTCAAGGTCGGACAGGAGGAGAGAAGGTCCTGGTGACGAGAGTAAGGCAGAAGAAAAGAGACTTGGGACGAGAGTCTCAGTGAGGACAGAAGCTGGACGATAGTCTAGCAGGAACGAGAGAGCTTGACGAGGTCAGCTGACAGAGAAGGGAGGGGCTTGGACGAGAGTCAGGTTGACAGAAGAAAGAGGCTTGGACGAGAGTCAGGCACGACAGGAGAGAGAGGCTTGGGACGAGAGTTCATGCGGACAGAGAGGAGAGGGCTTGGACGAGAGTAGGCAGGACATGAGAGAGAGGCTTGGGACAGAGTCAAGCTGGACAGGAAGAGAGAGGCTTGGGACGAGAGTAAGGACTGACAAGAGAGAGAAGCTTGGACGAGAGTCAGGGAGGACAGGAGAGAGGGCTTGGGACGAGTACAGGCAGGTACCGGAGAGAAGGCTGGACGAGAGTCAGGCAGGACAGGAGAGAGACAGCATAGGACGAGATCAGGCGGGACATGAGAGAGAGATGGCTTGGGACAGAGTAGGCGGAAAGAGAGAGCTTGGGGGGGGGGGGGGGGGGGGGGGGGGGGGGGGGGGGGGGGGGGGGGGGGGGGGGGGGGGGGGGGGGGGGGGGGGGGGGGGGGGGGGGGGGGGGGGGGGGGGGGGGGGGGGGGGGGGGGGGGGGGGGGGGGGGGGGGGGGGGGGGGGGGGGGGGGGGGGGGGGGGGGGGGGGGGGGGGGGGGGGGGGGGGGGGGGGGGGGGGGGGAAAAAAAAAAAAAAAAAAAAAAAAAAAAAAAAAAAAAAAAAAAAAAAAAAAAAAAAAAAAAAAAAAAAAAAAAAAAAAAAAAAAAAAAAAAAAAAAAAAAAAAAAAAAAAAAAAAAAAAAAAAAAAAAAAAAAAAAAAAAAAAAAAAAAAAAAAAAAAAAAAAAAAAAAAGGCTTGGGTAGGGGGGGGGGGGCCCCCGAGAGTCAGCGGCAGAGAGAGAGATGGGCTTGAGACGAAGAGACAGGACAGGAGAGAGAGAGAGGCTTGGGACGAAAGTCAGGCAGGTCAGGAGAGAGAGACTCGGGACGAGAGTCAGGCTTGACAGAAGAAAGAGGCTTGGGACGAGTATCAGGCTTGACAGGAGAGGAGAGAGGCTCTTGGTACGAGGGTAAGGCTGGACAGGAGAGAGAGGCTTGTTACGAGAGTCAACCAGGACAAGAGAGAGGGGCTTGGACGAGAGTCAGGCCGGACAGGAGAGAGAGGCTTGGACGTGAGTAAGGCAGGATAGAAGAGAGACTTGGGACGAGAGTCAGGTAGGACATTGAAGACAGTCATGGGACGAGAGTCAGGCAGGAAAAAAGGGAGAGGGTTGGGACGAGGATCAGGCTCGACATAAAAGAGAGAGAGGGGCTTGGGACGACAGCAGGGTAGACAGAGAGAGAGGCTTAGGACGAGAGTCAAGCAATTCAGGAGAGAGAGGTCTGACACGAGAGTCAGGCAGGACAGGAGAGAGAGGCTTTGGACCGGTGACAGGCTGGACAGTGAGAGAGAGGGGCTTGGGACGAGAGTTAGGTAGGAAAGGAGAGAGAAGCTTGGAACAAGAGTCATGCTGGACAGGACAGGAGAGAGGCTCTTGGGACGAGAGTAAGGATCGACACGAGAAGGAAGCTTGGGACGAAGTCAGTATGCTGACAGGTCAGGGACATGAGAGAGGGCTTGACGAGAGTCAGGCTGACAAGAAGAGGCTTGGACAAGTCAGCAGACAGAGAGAGAGGCTGGAAAGAGTCAGGCAGACAAAGAGAGTGTTGGCACGAGATCAGCAGAAGAAGAGAGGCTCGAGACGAAATCAATGGACAGAGAGAGAGAGGGGCTAGGAAAGTTAGGCAGACGGAGAGAGAGCTTGACAAACCAGGCGGACAGAGAGAAGGCTTGTAAGAGTAGCAGACAAGAGAGGGTTTGCACGAATCGCAGCGGAGAGTAGACGGAACAGCGACGGAAGATAGGCTGGCGAGAGTCAGCTGACAGAAGAAAGAGGCTTGGACGAGATCGTGGACGAAGAGAAGCTCTGGACGAATAAGGCTGGAAGAGAGAGAGCTGGACAGATCAGCAGACGGAGAGAGGTGGACAGAGTCGGTGGACAGAGAGAGGCTGCGAGAGCAGCAGAAGGAAGAGACGCTTGGACGAGACAGAATAGAAAGAGGCTTGGAGAATCGGACAGAGAGAGAGCGGAGAGGTCAGCGGACGAAGAGCTTGGCGTCAGGCTGACAGAAGGTTTGGCGATCGCAAGAAGAGGTTAGAATCGGCCGACAGGAAGAAGGCTGGAAGAGAGTCAGGCAGGACAGGAAGAGTGGACGAAGTCAGCAGGACAGAGAGAGAGGTCGGACAAGCTGCAGAGAGAGAGGAGAGAGAGTAGCAGGAGAGAGAGAGCTTGACAAACCAGCAGGACAGGAGAATGGAGAGATCAGGCAGACGGAAGAGGTTGACGAGAATCGTACGGGGAAGCTTGGCGGAGAGGACAGAAGAAAGCTTGGACAAGGCGAGAAGAAGCTAAATACTGAAAGGAGGCTTGGAAGATAGGACGAAGAGGGTTAGGACGAGAGTCAGGCTGGACAGGAGAGAGAGGCTTGGACGAGAGTCAGGCGGACAGGAGAGAGGCTTGTGACGAAAGTTAGGAGGAGCGGAGAGAGAGGTGGACAAGAGACTTGGACGAAGTCAGGCAGGAGGAAGAGGGCTTGGGACGAGAGTCAGGCTGGACAGAGAGAGAGAGGCTTGGGACGAAGTCAGGCAGGAAGGAGAGAAGGCTTGGACGAGAGTCAGGCAGGACAGGAGAGAGAGGCTTGGGACGAGAGTCAGCAGGACAGGAGAGAGAGCTTGGACGAAGTCAGGCAGGACAGGAGAGAGAGGCTTGGGACGAGAGTCAGCAGACAGGAAAGAGGCTTGGGAGAGAGTCAGGCGGACAGGAGAGAGTTAGGACAGGACGCAGGAGGACAGGAGAGAGGCTTGGGACGAGAGTCAGGCAGGACAGGAGAGAGAGCTTGGACGAGAGTCAGGCAGGACTGGAGAGAGAGGCTTGGACGAGATCAGGCTGGACATGAGAGAGAGGTTGGACAGAGTGAGGGACAGAGAAAGGCTTAGACGAGAGTCAGGAGACAGAAAGAGAGGCTTGGGAAGATCAGGCGGCAGAAAGAAGAGCTTGGAGACAGGAAGAAGGCTTGGGACAAGCAGCAGGAGAGAGAGAGCTTGGGACGAGAGTCAGGCAGGACAGGAGAGAGGCTTGGGACGAGAGTCAGGTGGACAGGAGGAGAGGCTGGACGAGAGTAAGGCAGGACAGAAGAGAGAGCTTGGACGAAGTCACAGGACAGGAGAGAGTCAGGCAGGACAGGAGAGAGAGGCTTGGACGAGAGTCAGGCAGGACAGGAGAAGAGGCTTGGACGAGAGGCAGATAGGACAGGAGAGAGAGGCATAGGGACGAGAGTAGGCAGGAACAGGAAGAGAGAGGCCTGGACGAGAGTCAGTCAGGACAGGAGAGAGAGGCTGGAGAGAGTCAGGCAGGACAGGAGAGAGGGCTTGGACGAGATCAGCTGGACAGAGAGAGGAGGCGGGCTTGGACAGAGAGAGAGGGCTGGGACAGGGAGAGAAGAGGCTTGACGAGAGCAGTCAGGACGAAGGAGCTTGAGAGAGTCCGAAGGAGAAGAGGTTGGAAGAGAGTCAGGCAGGACAAGAGAGGAAGGCTTGGACGAGAGCTAGGTAGGACAGGAGAGAGAGGCTTGGGACGAGAGTCAGGCAGGACTGGAGAGATGCTTGAGACGAGAGTCAGGCAGGACTGGAGAGAGAGGCTTAGGACGAGTGTCAGGCATGACAGGAGAGAGAGGCTTGGACGAGAGGCAGGCAGGAGTGGAGAGAGAGTGTTAGAACGAGAGTCAGGTAGGACTTGAGAGAGAGACTTGGGACGAAAGTGAGACAGAACAGGAAGGAGAGGCTTGGGACGAGAGTCAGGCAGGACAGGAAATTGAGGCTTGGGTAGAGAGTCAGGCAGGACAAGAGAGAGAGAGTGGCATGAAAGTCAGGCAGGACAGGAGAGAGAGGCTGGACACGAGAATCAGGCTGGACAAGATAGAGAGAGGGGCTTGGGACGAGAGTCAGGCTTAACAGAAGAAAGAGGCTTCGGACGAGAATCAGGCTTGACAGGACAGGAGAGAGTCTCTTGGTACGAGAGTAAGGCTGGACAGGAGAGAGAGGCTTGTTACGCGAGTCAGGCAGGACAGGAGAGAGAGGCTTAGGACGAGATGCAGGCTGGACAGGAGAGAGTTGCTTGGGACGAGGGTCGTGTAGGACAGGAGAGATAGGCTTGGGACGAGAGTAAGGCAGGACAGAAGAGAGAAGCTTGGGACGGGAGTCAGGTAGGACATTAGAGACAGGCATGGGACGAGAGTCAGGGAGGACAAAAGAGAGAGCCTTGGGACGATGATCAGGCTGGACATGAGAGAGAGAGGGGCTTGGGACGAGAGTCAGGCTGGAGATGAGAGAGGGAGGGGCTTGGGACGAGAGTAAGGCTTGACAGAAGAAAGAGCCTTGTGACGAGAGTCAGGCACGACAGGAGAGAGAGACTTGGGAAGAGAGTTAGGCAGGACAAGAGAGAAAGTCTTGGCATGAGAGTTAGGAAGGACAGGAGAGAGACGCCTGGGACAAGAGTCAGGCTGGACTGAAAAGATGCCTGGGACGAGAGTAAGGCAGGACAGAAGAGAGAGGCTGGGGACGAGAGTCAGGCAGGACAGGAGAGAGAGGGTTGGGACGAGTATCACGCTGGACAGGAGAGAGAGGGAGAGAGGCCTGGGACGAGAGTTAGGCAGGAGAGGAGAGAGAGGCTTAGGACGACAGTCAGGCAGGATACGGGAGAGAGGCTTGGGTAGAGAGTCAGGCAGGAGAAGAGAGAGAGTGTTGGCACGAGAGTCAGGCAGGACAGGAGAGATAGGCTCGAGACGAAAATCAGACTGGACAGGAGAGAGATAGGGGCTTAGGACGAGACTCAGGCTTGACAGAAGAAAGAGGCTTGGGACGAGATTCAGGATGGGCAGGATAGGAGAGTGGCTCTTAGGACGAGAGTAAGGCTGGACAGGAGAAGGAGGCTTGGGACGAGAATCAGGCAGGACATGAGAGAGGGGCTTAGGACGAGAGTCAGGCTGGACAGGAGAGAGAGACTTAGGACGAGAGCTAGGCAGGAAAGGATAGAGACGCTTGTGACGAGAGTCAGGCTTGAGAGGAGAGAGAGGCTGGATGAGAGAATCAGGCAAGACAGGAGAGAGAAAGGCTTGGGACCAAAGTCAGGCAGGACAGGAGAGAGGGGCTTGGGACGAGAGTCAGGCTGGACAGGAGAGAGAGGCTTAAGACGAGAGTCAGGCAGGACAGGAGAGAGAGGCTTGGGACGAGAGTCAGGCAGGACTGTAGAGAGAGGGAAGGGACGAGAGTCAGGCAGGACAGGAGAGAGAGGCTTAGGACGAGAGTCAGGCAGGATAGGAGAGAAACGCTTGGGACGAGAGTCACTCATGCGAGGAGAGAGAGGCTTGAGGAGACAGTCAGGCAGGACAGGAGAGAGTGGCGGGGACAAGTGTCAGGCAGGACAGGAGAGAGAGGCTTGGTACGAGAGTCAGGCTGGACAGGAGAGAGAGTCTTGAGACGAGAATCACGTAGGAATGGACAGAGAGGCTTGGGATTAGGATCAGGCTGGACATGAGAGAGACAGTGGCTTGGACGAGAGTCAGAGTGGACAGAACAAATAGGCCTAGGACGAGAGTCAGGCAGGACCAGGAGAGAGAGGCTTGGGGCGAGACTCAGGCTGGAGAGAAGAAAGAGGTTTGGGAAGCGAGTCAGGCAGGAGAGGAGAGAGAGGCTTGGGACGAAAGTCAGGCAGGTCAGGAGAGACTTGTGACGAGAGTCAGGCAGGACAGGAGAGAGAGGCTTGGGATGAGAGTCAGGTAGGACTGGAGAGAGAAACTTGGGACGAGAGTCAGGTAGGACAGGAGAGAGAGGCTTGGGTGGAGAGTCATTCAGGACTGGAGAGATAGGTTTAGGACGAGAGTCAGGAAGGACTGGAGAGAAACACTTGAGACGAAAGTCATTGATGAGAGGAGAGAGAGGCTTGAGGAAAGAATCAGGCAGGACAGGAGAGAGGCTTGGGACAAGAGTCAGGCTGGACAGGAGAGAGAATCTTAAAACGAGAGTCAGGCTGGACACGAGCGAGATGCTTCGGACGAGAGTCAGGCAGGAGAGAAGAGAGAGCCTGGGACGACAGTCAGGCAGGACACGCGAAAAAAGGCTTGGGACGAGAGTTGGGCAGGACAGGGGAGAGAGGTTTGGGACGTAATTCATGCTGGTCAGGAGAGAGAGGCTTACGACGAGAGCCACGTAGGACAGGAGAGAGAGGCCTGGGACGAGAGTAATGCACGACAGAAGAGAGAGGCTTGGGACGAGAGTCATCAGGACATGAGAGAGAGGCTTGGGACGAGAGTCAGGCAGGACTGGAGAGAGAGGCTTGGGACGAGGATCAGACTGGACATGAGAGAGGGATGGGTTTGGGACGAGAGTCAGGGTGGACAGGAGAGAGAGGCTTAGGACGAGAGTCAGGCACGACAGTAGAGAGAGGCTTGGGAAGAGAGTCAGGAAGGACAAGAGAGAAAGTATTGGCACGAGAGCTAGGCAGGACAGGAGAGATAGGCCTGGGACAAGAGTCAGGCAGGACTGGAGAGATGCTTGGGACGAGAGTCACACAGGACAGGAGAGAGAGGCTTTGGACGAGATTCAGGCGAGACAGGAGAGAGAGGCCTGGAATGAGAGTCAGGCAGGACAGGAGAGAGAGGCTTGGGACGAGAATCAGGCAGGACAGGAGAGAGTCTCGGGACGAGAATCAGGCTGCACAGAAGAGAGAGAGGGGCTTGGGACGAGAGTCAGGCTTGACACAAGAAAGAGGCTTGGTACGAGATTCGGACATGAGAGAGAGGATTAGGACGAGAATCAGGCGTGACATGAGAGATAGATGGGCTTAGGACGAGAGTCAGGCTGGACAGAGAGATACGTTTAGGACGACAGCAAGGCAGGACAGGAGAGAGAGGCTTGGGTCGAGAGTCAGGAAGGACAGGATAGAAAGTCTTGGGACGGGAGTCAGGTAGGACAGCAGAGATAGGATTCATACGAGAGTCAAGCTCGACAGGAGAGATAGAGTGGCTTGGGAGGAGAGTCAGGCAGAAAGGAGAGAGAGAGAGAGGCTTGGGATAAGAGTTAGGGGGGGAAAGGACAGGAGAGAGAGTCTTGGGACAAGAGTAATCCTGGACAGGAGAGAGAAGCTTGGAACGAGAGTCAGGGCAGGACAGGAGAGAGAGCATTTGAAAGAGAGTCAGGCTGGACAGGAAAGAGACGCTTGGGACGAGCGTTAGGCAGCACAGGAGGGAGAGACTTTGGACGAGAGTCATATAAAATTGGAGAGAAACGCTTGGGAGGAGAGTCAGTCAGGACAAGAGAGAGAGGCTTAGGAGGAGAGTCAGGCAGGTCAGGAGAGAGGGGCTTGGGAAGAGAGTCGGGCGGGACAGGAGAGAGAGGCTTGGGACGAGACTTAGGCTGGAAAAGTGAGAGAGGCTTAGGATGAGAGTCAGGCAGGACAGGATAGAAATGCTCGGGACGAGAGTCAGGCAGGAGAGAAGAGAGAGGCTTGGGACGAGAGCGCCGCTGGACAGTAGAGAGAGGCTTGTGACGAGAGTTAGGCTGGAGAGAAGAGAGAGGCTTGGGACGAGAGTCAGGAGGGAATGTAGAGAGAGGCTTAAGACGAGAGTCATACAGGACAGAAGAGAGAGGGTTGGGACGAGATTCAGGCTGGACAGGAGAGAGAGAGGGGCTTGGAACGAGAGTCAGGCAGGACAGGAGAGAGAGGCTTGGGACGAGAGTCAGGCAGGACAGGAGAAATAGAGTTAGGACGACAGTAAGGCAGGACAGTAGAGAGACGCTTGGGACGAGAGTCAGGCAGGACTGGAGAGAAAGGCTTGGGACGAGGATCAGGTTGGACTTGAGAGAGGGAGGGGACATGAGAGAGAAGCTTAGAACGAGAATAAGGCGGGATATGAGAGAGTGATGGGATTAGGACGAGAGTCAGGCTGGACAGGAGAGATAGGTTTAGGACGACAGTAAGGCAGGACAGGAGTTAGAGGCTTTGGACGAGAATCAGGCGGGACGTGAGAGAGAGATGGGCTTGGGACGAGAGTCAGCCTGAACAGGAGAGATAGGTCTAGGACGACAGAAAGGCAGGCCAGTAGAGAGACGCTTGGAACGAGAGTCAGGCGGGACTGGAGAGAAAGGCTTGGGACGAGGATTAGGCTGGACTTGAGAGAGGGAGGGGATATGAGAGAGAGGCTTAGGACGAGAATCAGGTGGGGCATGAGAGAGAGATGGGCTTAGGACGAGAGTCAGGCTGGACAGGAGAGATAGGTTTAGGACGACAGTAAGGCAGGACAGGAAAGAGAAGCTTGGGACGAGAGTCAGGCAGGACAGGAGAGAGAGGCTTGGGACGAGAGCGAGGCTGGACAGTAGAGAGAGGCTTGGGATGAGAGTTAGGCGGGACAGGAGGGAGAGACTTTGAACGAGAGTCATACAAAACCGGAGAGAAAAGCTTGGGACGAGAATCAGGCAGGACAGGAGAGAAAGGCTTGGTACGAGAGTCAGGCAGGACACGAGAGACAGTGTTGGGACGAGAGTCAGGCAGGACAGGAGAGAGAGGCTTGAGATGAAAGTTAGGTTGGAGAGAAGAGAGAGGCTTGGGACGAGAGTCAGGCGCAAGAGAAGACGCAGGCTTAGGACGAGAGTCATACAGGAAAGAAGAGAGAGGCTTGGGACGAGATTCAGGCTGGACAGGAGACAGAGAGGGGCTTGGAACGAGATTTAGGCAGGACAGGAGCGAGAGGCTTGGGACAAGAGTGAGGCTGAACGGGACAGGAGAGAGGCTCTTGCGACGAGAGTAAGGCTTGACAGAAGAGAAAGGCTTGGGACGAGAGTCAGGGAGAACAGTAGAGAGAGGCTTGGGACGAGAGTCACGAAAGACAAGAGAGAGACGCCTGGGACGAGAGTCATGCAGAACAGGAGAGAGAGGCTTAGGACAAGAGTCAGGCGGGACATGAGAGAAAAATGGGGTTGGGACGAGAGTCAGGCTGGAGAGGAGAGATAGGTTTAAGACGACAGTAAGTCAGGACAGGAGTTAGAGTCTTTGGACGAGAATCAGGCGGGACGTGAGAGATGGGCTTGGGGCGAGAGTTAGGCTGCACAGGAGAGATAGGTCTAGGACGACAGTAAGGCAGGCCAGTAGAGAGACACTTGGGACGAGAGTCAGGCAGGACTGGAGAGAAAGGCTTGGGACGAGGATCAGGCTGGACTTGAGAGAGGGAGGGGACATGAGAGAGAGGCTTAGGACGAGAATCAGGCGGGACATTAGAAAGAAATGGGCTTAGGACGAAAGTCAGGCTGGACAGGAGAAATAGGTTTAGGACGACAGTAAGGCAGGACAAGAAAGAGACGCTTGGGACGAGAGTCAGGCAGGACAGGAGAGAGAGGCTTGGGACGAGAGCGAGGCTGGACAGTAGAGAGAGGCTTGGGATAAGAGTTAGGCGGGACAGGAGGGAAAGACTTTGAACGAGAGTCATACAAAACCGGAGAGAAAAGCTTGGGACGAGAATCAGGCAGGACACGAGAGACAGGGTTGGGACGAGAGTCAGGCAGGACAGGAGAGAGAACCTTGAGACGAAAGTTAGGTTGGAGAGAAGAGAGAGGCTTGGGACGAAAATCAGGCGCGAGAGAAGACAGAGGCTTAGGACGAGAGTCATACAGGACAGAAGAGAGAGGCTTGGGACGAGATTCAGAATGGACAGGAGAGAGATGCTTGTGACAACAGTCAGGCAGGAAAGGAGAGAGAGGCTTCGGACGAGAGTCAGGCACGACAAAAGAGAGAGTCTTGAGACGAGAGTCAGGCAGGACAGGAGAGAATGAGGTTTGGGACGAAAGTCAGGCATGACAGGAGACTATGACTTATACCGAGAGTCAGGCAGGACAGGAGAGAGAGACTTTGGACGAGAGTCAGGCAGGACAGGAGAGAGAGGCTTAGGACAAGAGTCAAGCAGGACCGAAGAGAGACGCTTGGGACGAGAGTCAGGCATGAGAGGAGAGAGAGGCTTGAGGAGAGAATCAGGCATGACAGGAGAGAGTGGCTTGGGGCAAGAGTGAGGCAGGACAGGAGAGAGGGGCTTTGGCCGAGAGTCAGGCTGGACAGGAGAGAGAGGCTTAAGACGAGAGTCAGGCTGGACAGGACAGAGAGGCATGGGACGAGAGTCAGGCAGGAAAGGAGAGAGAGGCTTGGGACGAGAGTCAGGGTTGGGACGAGAGTAAGGCAGGACAGGAGAGAGAACCTTGAGACGAAAGTTAGGCTGGAGAGAAGAGAGAGGCTTGGGACGAGAGTCAGGCAGGAGAGTAGACAGAGGCTTAGGACGAAAGTCATACAGGAGTGAAGAGAGAGGCTTGGGAAGAGATTCAAGCTGGACAGGAGAGAGAGGCTTGTGACGAGAGTCAGGCAGCAAAGGAGAGAGAGGATTTGGACGAGAGTCAGGCAGGACAAGAAAGAGTCTTGGGACGAGAGTCAGGCAGGACAGGAGAGAATGAGGCTTGGGACGAGAGTCAGGCAGGACAGGAGACAATGACTTGGGACGAGAGTGAGGCAGGACAGGAAAGAGAGGCTTTGGACGAGAGTCAGGCAGGACAGGAGAGAGAGGCTTAGACAAGAGTCAAGCAGGACAGGAGAGAGACGCTTGGGACGAGAGTCAGGCATGAGAGGAGAGAGAGGCTTGAGGAGAGAATCAGGCATGACAGGAGAGAGTGGCTTGGGACAAGAGTGAGGCAGGACAGGAGAGAGGGGCTTTGGCCGAGAGTCAGGCTGGACAGGAGAGAAAGGCTTAAGACGAGAGTCAGGCTGGACAGGACAGAGAGGCATGGGACGAGAGTCAGGCAGGAAAGGAGAGAGAGGCTTGGGACGAGAGTCAGGGTTGGGACGAGAGTAAGGCAGGACAGGAGAGAGAACCTTGAGACGAAAGTTAGGCTGGAGAGAAGAGAGAGGCTTGGGACGAGAGTGAGGCAGAAGAGTAGACAGAGGCTTAGGACGAGAGTCATACAGGAGTGAAGAGAGAGGCTTGGGACGATATTCAGGCTGGACAGGAGAGAGAGGCTTGTGACGAGAGTCAGGCAGGAAAGGAGAGAGAGGATTTAGACGAGAGTCAGGCAGGACAAGAGAGAGAGTCTTGGGACGAGAGTCAGGCAGGACAGGAGAGAATGATGCTTGGGACGAGAGTCAGGCAGGACTGGATACAATGACTTGGGACGAGAGTCAGGCAGGACAGGAGAGAGAGGCTTTGGACTAGAGTCAGGCAGGACAGGAGAGAGAGGCTTAGGACAAGAGTCAAGCAGGACAGAGAGAGACGCTTGGGACGAGAGTCAGGCATGAGAGGAGAGAGAGGCTTGAGGAGAGAATCAGGCATGACAGGAGAGAGTGGCTTGGGCAAGAGTGAGGCAGGACAGGAGAGAGGGGCTTTGGCCGAGAGTCAGGCTGGACAGGAGAGAGAGGCTTAAGACGAGAGTCAGGCTGGACAGGACAGAGAGGCGTGGGACGAGAGTCAGGCAGGAAAGGAGAGAGAGGCTTGGGACGAGAGTCAGGCTAGGACACGAGAGACAGGGTTGGGACGAGAGTCAGGCAGGACAGGAGAGAGAGGCTTAGGACGAGAGTCAGGCAGGACAGGAGATAGAGGCTTGGGACGAGAGTCAGATAGGATAGGAAGGAGAGTTCTGGCACGACAGGACAGGAAAGGAGAGAGGCTCTTGGGACGAGAGTAATCCTGGACAGAGAGAGAGGATTGGGACGAGAGTCAGGCAGGATAGGAGAGAGAGGCTTGGGACGAGAGTCAGGCAGGACAGGAAAGAGAGTTCTGGCACGAGAGTCAGGCAGGAGAGGAGAGAGAGGCGTGGGACGAGTCTCAGGCTGGACAGGAGAGAGAAAGAGGGGCTTGGGACGAGAGTTAGGCAGGAGAGGAGAGAGAGGCTTTGGACAAGAGTCATGCTGGACAGGACACGAGAGGCTCTTTGGACGAGAGTAAGGCTTGACAGGAGAGAGAGGCTTGGGACGAGGGTCAGGGAGGACAGGAAAGAGAACCCTGGGACGAGAGTCAGGCAGGACAGGAGAGACAGGCTTGGGACGAGAATCAGGCGGGACCTGAGAGAGATATGGGCTTGGGACGAGAGTCAAGGTGGAAAGGAGAGACAGGTTTAGGACGACAGTAAGGCAGGACAGGATAGAGAGGCTTAGGACGAGAGTCAGGCAGGACAGGAGAGACAGGCCTGTGACGAGAGTAAGGCAGGACAGAACAGAGATGCTTGGGACGAAAATCATCAGGACAGGAAAGAGAGGCTTGGGACGAGAGTCAGGCTGGACTGGAGAGAAAGGCTTGGGACGAGGATCAGGCTGGACTTGAGAGAGGGAGGGGCTTGGGACGAGAGTCAGGGTGGACAGGAGAGAGAGGCTTAGGACAAGAGTCAGGCACGACAGGAGAGAGAGGCTTGGGAAGAGAGTCAGGCAGGACAAGAGAAAGTCTTGGGACGAGTGTTAGGCAGGACAGGAGAGAGAGGCCTGGGACAAGAGTCAGGTAGGACTGGAGAGATGCTTGGGACGAGAGGCAGGTAGGACAGGAGAGAAAGAGTTGGGACGAGATTCAGGCAGTACAGGAGAGAGAGGCTTGGGACGACAGTCAGGCAGGACAGGAGAGAAGAGCATGGGTAGAGAGTCAGGCAGGACAAGAGAGAGTGTTTGAACGAGAGTCAGGCAGGACAGGAGAGAGAGGCTCAAGACGAGAATCAGGCTGGACAGGAGAGAGACGGGCTTGGGACGAGAGTCAGGCTTGACAGAACAGAGAGGCTTGGGACGAGATTCAGGCTGGACAGGACAGGAGAGAGGCTCTTTGGATGAGAGTAAGGTTGGACAGGAGAGAGAGGCTTGGGACGAGAGTCAGGCAGGACAGGAGAGAGAGGCTTGGACGAGAGTAAGGCAGGACAGAAGAGAGTGGCTTGGGACGAGTGTCAGGCAGGACATTAGAGAGAGGTTTGGGACGAGAGTCAGGGAGACAGGAGAGAGAGGCTTGGGACGAGGATCAGGCTGGACATGAGAGAGAGAGAGGGGCTTGGGACTAGAGTCAGGGTGGACAGGAGAGAGAGGCTTAGGACGAGAGTCAGGCACGATAGGAGATAGAGGCTTGGGACGAGAGTCAGGCAGGATAGGAAGGAGAGTTCTGGCACGAGAGAAGGGCAGGACGGGAGAGAGAGGCTTGGGACGAGTGTCAGGCTGGACAGGAGACAGAGAGGGGCTTGGGACGAGATTTAGGCAGGACAGGAAAGAGAGGCTTGGGACAAGGGTCAGGTTGGACAGGACAGGAGAGAGGCTCTTGCGACGAGAGTAAGGCTTGACAGAAGAGAGAGGCTTAGGACGAGAATCAGGGAGGACAGGAGAGAGAGGATTGGGACGAGAGTCAGTCAGGACAAGAGAGAGAGGCCTGGGACGAGACTCAGGCAGGACAGGAGAGGGAGGCTTAGGACGAGAATCAAGCGAGACGTGAGAGAGAAATGGGCTTAGGACGAGAGTCAGGCTGGACAGGAGAGATAGGTTTAGGAAGACAGTAAGGCAGGACAGGAAAGAGAGGCTTTGGATAAGAGCCAGGCAGGACAGGAGAGAGTCTTGGGACGATAGTCAGGTAGGACAGCAGAGAGAGGATTGGTACGAGATCCAAGCTGGACAGGAGAGAGAGGGCTAGGGACGAGAGTTAGGCAGGAAAGGAGAGAGAGGCTTTAGACGAGAGTCAGGCTTGACAGGAGAGGAGAGAGGCTCTTAGGACGAGAGTAATCCTGGATAGGAGAGAGAGTCTTGGGACGAGAGTCAGGAAGGACAGGAGAGAGAGTATTTTAAAGAACGTCAGGCTGGACAGGAAATAGAGGCTTGGGACGAGAGTTAGGCAGGAGAGGAGGGAGAGACTTTGGACGAGAATCAGGTAAGACTGGAGAGAAAGGCTTAGGACGAGAGTCAGACAGGTTAGAAGAGAAAGGCTTGGGACGAGAGTCAGTCACGACAAGAGAGAGAAGCTTGGTACGAGAGTCAGGCAGGACAGGAGAGAGATGCTTAGGACGAGAGCCGGGAAGGACAGGAGAAAGACGCTTTGGATGAGAGGCGGGCATGAGAGGAGAAAGAGGCTTGAGGAGAGAGTTAGGCAGGACAGGAGAGAGAGGCTTGGGACGAGAGTTTGGCTGGACAGGAGGGAGAGGCTTGGGACGAGAGTCAGGCAGGACACAAGAGAGAGGCTTGGGACGAGAGTCAGGCTGAAAAAGTGAGAGAGGCTTAGGACGAGAGTCATGCAGGACAGGAGAGAGAAGCGTGGGACGTGAGCCAGGCAGGACAGGAGAGAGAGGCTTGGGACGAAAGTGAAGCAGGACAGGAGAGAGAGGGTTGGGACGAGAGTCAGGCAGTACATGAGAGGGAGGCTTGGAACTAGAGACAGGCAGGATATGGGAGAGAGGCTTGGGGCGAGAGTCATGCAGGGCAGCAGAGAGAGGTTTAGGACGAGAGTCAGCCAGGACAGGAGAGAGACGCTTGGGATGAGAGGAAGGCATGAGAGGAGAGAGAGGCTTGAGGAGAAAGTTAGGCAGGATAGGAGAGAGAGGGTTGGGACGAGATTCAGGCAGGTCAGGAGAGAGGGGCTTGGGTACGAGAGGTAGGCTGGACAGGAGGGAGAGGGTTGGGATGAAAGTCAGTCTGAAAAAGTGAGAGAAGCTTAGGACGAGAGTCATGCAGGACAGGAGAGAGTGGCTTTGGACGTGAGTCAGGCGGGACAGGAGAGAGAGGCTTGGGAAAAGAGTCAGGCTGGACTGTAAAGAGAGGCTTGGGACAAGTGTCAGGCAGGACAGGAGAGAGAGTCTTGGGAGGAGAGTCAGGCTGGACAGAAGAGAGAGGGTTGGGACGAGAGTCAGGTAGGAGAGGAGAGAGAGGCTTCGGACGAGAGTCAGGCAGGACAAAAGAGAGAGGCTTGGGACGAGATTCAGTGTGGACAGGAGAGAAAGTCTTGGCACGAGAGCTAGGCAGGACAGGAGAGAGAGGACTGGGACAAGAGTCAGGCAGGACTGGAGAGATGCTTGGGAAGAGTCAGGTAGGACAAGAGAGAGAGGCTTGTGACGAGAGTCAGGCAGGACAAGAGAGAGAGGTTTAGGACGAGAGTCAGGAAGGACAGAAGAGAGAGGCTTTGGACGAGAGTTAGGCAGGACAGGAGAGAGAGGCTTGGGACGATAGTCAGGCAGGACTAGAGAGAGTGGGTTGGGAAAAGAGTCAGGCATGACAAGAGAAAAAGTCTTTGGACGGGAGTTACTTTAGGACAGGAGATAGAGGCCTGGGACAAGAGTCAGGCAGGACTGGAGGAATGCTTGGGACGAGAGTCAGGCTTGACAGAAGAAAGAAGCTTGGGACGAGATTCAGGCTGGACAGGACAGGAGAGAGGCTCTTGGGACGAAAGTCAGGCATGACTGGAGAGAGAGGCTCGAGACGAGGATCAGGCTGGACATGAGAGAGGAAGGGGCTTGGGACTAGAGTCAGGCTGGACAGGAGATAGTCTTAGGACGAGAGTCCTGCACGACAGGAGAGAGAGGGTTGGGAAAAGAGTCAGGCATGACAAGAGAAAAATTCTTGGGACGGGAGTTACTTTAGGACAGGAGATATAGGCCTGGGACAAGAGTCAGGCAGGACTGGAGAGATGCTTGGGACGAGAGTCAGGCAGGACAGGAGAGAGAGGGTTGGGACGAGATTCAGGCAGGACAGCAGGAGAGAGAGGCTTGGGACGACAGTCAAGCAGGACAGGAGAGAAAGGCAGTACAAGAGAGAGAGTGTTGGTACGAGAGTCAGGCAGGACAGGAAAGAGAGGCTCGAGACGAGAATCAGGCTGGACAGGAGAGGGAAATGGGCTTGGGACGAGAGCCAGGCTTGACAGAAGAAAGAGGCTTGGGACGAGATTCAGCGCGAAGAGGACAGGAGAGAGGCTTTTGTGACGAAAGTAAGGGTGGACAGGAAACAGAGTCTTGTTACGAGAGCCAGACAGGACAGGAGAGAGAGGCTTAAGACGAGAATCAGGCGGAACATGAGAGAGAGATGGGCTTGGGACGAGAGTCAGGCTGGACAGGAGAGATAGGTTTAGGACGACAGTAAGGCAGGACAGGAGAGAGAGGCTTTGGACGAGAGTCAGGCAGGAAAGGAGAGAGGGTCTTGGGACGATAGTCAGGTAGGACAGCAGAGAGAGCATTTGTACGAGAGACAGAGGGGCTTGGGAAAAGAGTTAGGCAGGAAAGGAGAGAGAGGCTTGGGACGAGAGTCAGGCTTGTCAGGACAGGAGAGAGGCTCTTGGGACGAGAATAATCCTGGACAGGAGAGAGAGGCTTGGGACGAGAGTCAGGAAGGACAGGAGAGAGTGTATTTTAAAGAGTCAGGCTGGACAGGAAATAGAGGCTTGGGACGAGAGTTAGGCAGGAGAGGAGGGAGACACTTTGGACGAGAGTCAGGCAAGACTGGAGAGAAAGGCTTCGGGCGAGAGTCAGACAGGTCAGGAGAGAGAGGCTTGGGACGAGAGTCAGGTACGACAAGAGAAAGAAGCTTGGTACGAGAGTCAGGACGAGAGTCAGGCAGGACAGGAGAGAGACGCTTGGAATGAGTAGCAGGCATGGGAGGAGAAAGAGGCTTGAGGATATAGTTAGTCAGGACAGGAGAGAGAGGCTTGGGACGAGAGGTAGGCTGGACAGGAGGGAAATGCTTGGGACGAGAGTCAGGCAGGGCAGAAGAGAGAGGCTTGGGACGAGAGTCAGGCTGAAAAAGTAAGAGAGGCTTAGGACGAGAGTCATGCAGGACAGGAGAGAGAAGCTTGGGACGTGATTCAGGCAGGACAGGAGAGAGAGGCTTGGGACTAAAGTGAGGCAGGACTGGAGAGAGAGGGTTGGGACGAGAGTCAGGCAGGACATGAGAGAGAGACTTGGGACGAGAGTCAGGCAGAACATGAGAGATAGGCTTGGGGCAAAAGTCATGCAAGACAGGAGAGAGAGGCTTAGGACGAGTCAGCTAGGACAGGGGAGAGACACTTGGGATGAGAGGAAGGCATGAGAGGAGAGAGAGGCTTGAGGAGAAAGTTAGGCAGGGCAGAAGAGAGAGGGTTGGGACGAGAGTCAGGCAGGTAAGGAGAGAGGGGCTTTGGACGAGAGGTAGGCTGGACAGGAGTGAGAGGGTTAGGACGAGAGTCAGTCTCAAAAAGTGAGAGAGGCTTAGGACGAGAGTCATGCAGGACAAGGAGAGAGAGGCTTTGGATGTGAGTCAGGCAGGACAGGAGAGAGAGGCTTAGGACGAGAGTCAGGCTGGACGGTAGAGAGAGGCTTGGGACAAGTGTCAGGCAGGACACGAGAGAGAGGCTTGGGACGAGAGTCATGCAGGTCAGGAGAGAGGGGCTTGGGAAGAGAGAGAAGCTGGACAGGAAAAATAACCTTTGGACGAGAGTCAGGCTGGAAAAGTGAGAGAGGCTTAGGATGAGAGTCAGGCAGGACAGGAGAAAGACGCTTCGGACGAGATTCAGGCGGTACAGGAGAGAGAGGCTTCGGACGAGAGTGAGGCTGAACATTAGAGAGAGGCTTCGGACGAGAGTCAGGCAGGACAGGAGAGAGAGGCTTTGGACGAGAGTCAGGCAGGACACGGGAGACAGGGTTTGGACGAGAGTTAGGCAGGGCAGGAGAGAGAGCCTTGAGACGAGAGTCAGGCTGGAGAGAAGAGAGAGGCTTGGGATGAGAGTCAGGCGGGAGAGTAGAGAGAGGCTTAGGACGAGAGTCATACAGAACAGAAGAGAGAGAGTTGGGACTAGATTCAGGCTGGACAGTAGAGAGAGGCTTGGGACGAGAGTCAAGCAGGTCAAGAGAGAGGGGCTTGGGAAGAGAGTCAGGCAGGACAGGAGAGGCTTGGGACGGGAGTCAGGCTGGAAAAGTGAGAGAGGCATAGGATGAGAGTCAGGCAGGACAGGAGAGAGACGCTTGGGACGAGAGTCAGGCAGGAGAGGAGAGAGAAGCTTTGGACGATAGTGTGGCTGGACAGTAGAGAGAGGCTTGGGACGAGAGTCAGGCAGGACAGGAGAGAGAGACTTGGGACTAGAATCCGGCAGGACACGAGAGAGCGGGTTGGGACGAGAGTCAGGAAGGACACGAGAGAAAGGCCTTGGACGAGAGCCAGGCAGGACAGGAGAGAGAGGTTTAGGACGACAGTAAGGCAGGACATGAGAGAGAGGCTTGGGACGAGATTCAGGCAGAACAAGAGAGAAATGCTTGGGACGAGTGTCAGGCTGGACAGGAGAGAGAGAGGGGCTTGGGACGGGAGTTAGGCAGGACAGGAGAAAGAAGCTTGGGACAAGATTCAAGCAGGACAGGGCAGGAGAGAGGCTCTTGGGACGAGAGTAAGGTTTGACAGGAGAGAGAGGCCTGGGACGAGAATCAGGCAGGACAGGAGAGAGGGGCTTAAGACGAGAATTAGGCGGGACATAAGAGATAGGCTTAGGACGAGAGTTAGGCAGGACAGGAGAGGGATGCTTGGGACGAGAGTCAGGCGAGACAGGAGAGAGAGGGTTGGGAGGAGAGTCAGGAAGGACAGGAGAGAGAGATTCTTGGGACGAGTGTCAGGAGGGACATGACAAGAGATACAGTCTTGAGACGAGAGTAAACCTGGACAGGAGAGAGAGAGGCTTTGGACGAGACTCAGGCAGGACAGGAGAGAGAGGATTTGAAAGGGAGTCAAGCTGGACAGTAGAGAGAGGCTTGGGACGAGAGTCAGGCAGGACAGGAGAGAGAGGCTTGGGACGAGAGTCAGGCAGGATAAGAGAGAGAGAATTGGGACTATAGTCAGGCAGGACAGGAGAGAGAGGCTTAGGACTAAAGTGAAACAGGACAGGAGAGAGAGGCTTGGGACGAGAGTCATGCAGGACAGGAGAGAGAGGCTTGGGACGAGAGTCAGGCAGGACAGGTGAGAGACAGGCTTCGGACGAGAGTCAGGCAGGACTGGAGAGAGAGGCTTGGGATCAAAGTCAGGCAGGACAGGAGAGAGGGGCTTGGGATGGGGGTCAGGGAGGACAGGAGAGAGACAGACTTCGGACGAGAGTCAGGCACTTGGGACAAAAGTCAGGCAGGACAGGAGAGAGGGGCTTGGGATGAGAGTCAGGGAGGAGAGGAGAGAGACAGGCTTCAGACGAGAGTCAGGCAGGACAGGAGAGAGAGGCTTACGACGAAAGTCAGGCAGGATAAGAGAGAGAGTCTTGGGACTATAGTCAGGCAGGAAAGGAGAGAGAGGCTTGGGAAGAGAGTCAGGCAGGTCAGGAGAGAGGTTCTTGGGAAGAGAGACAAGCTGGACAGGAGAGATAGCCTTTGGACTAGAGTCAGGCTGGAAAAGTGAGAGAGGCTTAGGATGAGAGTCAGGCAGGACAGGAGAGAGACGCTTGGGACGAGATTCAGACAGTACAGGAGAGAGAGTCTTCGGACGAGAGTGAGGCTGAACAGTAGAGAGAGGCTTCGGACGAGAGTCAGGCAGGACAGGAGAGAGAGGCTTTGGACGAGAGTCAGGCTGGACACGAGAGACTGGGTTGGGACGAGAGTTAGGCAGGACATGAGAGAGAGGCTTGAGACGAGAGTCAGGCTGGAGAGAAGAGAGAGGCTTGGGATGAGAGTCAGGCGGGAGAGTAGAGAGAGGCTTAGGACGAGAGTCATATAGGACAGAAGAGAGAGAGTTGGGACTACTTTCAGGCTGGACACTAGAGAGAGGCTTGGGACGAGATTCAAGCAGGTCAGGAGAGAGGTGCTTGGGAAGAGAGTCAGGCAGGATAGGAGAGGCTTCGGACGAGAGTCAGGCTGGAAAATTGAGAGAGGCTTAGGATGAGAGTCAGGCAGGACAGGAGAGAGACGCTTGGGACGATAGTCAGGCAGGGAAGGAGAGAGAAGCTTGGGACGATGGTGAGGCTGGACAGTAGAGAGAGGCTTGGGACGAGAGTCAGGCAAGACAGGAGAGAGAGACTTGGGACGAGAGTCAGGCAGGACAGGAGAGAGAGGGTTGGGACGAGAGTCAGGAAGGACAGGAGAGAGACGCCTGGGACGAGAGAGAGGCTTAGGACGAGAATCAGGCGGTACATGAGAGAGAGATGGGCTTGTAACGAGAGTCAGGCTAGACAGGAGAGATAGGTTTAGGATGACAGTAAGGCAGGACATTAGAGAGAGTCTTGGGACGAGATTCAGGCAGGACAGGAGGGAAAGGCTTGGGACGAGTGTCAGGCTGGACAGGAGAGAGAGAGGGGCTTGGGACAAGAGTTAGACAGGACAGGAGAGAAAAGCTTGGGACAAGATTCAAACAGGACAGGGTAGGAGAGAGGCTCTTGGGACGAGAGTAAGGTTTGACAGAAGAGAGAGGCCTGGGACGAGAGTTAGGTTTGACAGGAGAGAGAGGCCTGGGACGAGAATCAGGCAGGACAGGAGAGAGGGGCTTAGGTCGAGAATTAGGCAGGACATGAGAGAGAGGCTTAGGACGAGAGTCAGGTAGGACAGGAGAGGGATGCTTGGGACGAGAGTCAGGCGAGACAGGAGAGAGAGGGTTGGGACGAGAGTCGGGATGGACAGGAGAGAGAGGCCTGGGACGAGAGTCAGGCAGGACAGGAGAGAGAGGATTAGGACGAGAATCAGGCGGGACATGAGTGAGAGATGGGCTTGGGACGAAAGTCAGGCTCGACAGGAGAGATAGGTTTAGGACGACATTTAGGCAGGACAGGAGAGAGAGGCTTGGGACGAGCGTCAGGCAGGACAGGATAGAGAATCTTGGGACGCGAGCCAGATAGGACAGCAGAGAGATGATTGGTACGAGATTCTAGATGGACAGGAGAGAGAGAGGGGCTTGGGAGGAGTCAGGAAGGACAGGAGAGAGAGATTCTTGGGACGAGTTTCAGGAGGGACATGACAGGAGATACAGTCTTGAGACGAGAGTAAACCTGGACAGGAGAGAGAGAGGCTTTGGACGAGACTCAGGCAGGACAGGAGAGAGAGGATTTGAAAGAGAGTCAAGCTGGACAGTAGAGAGAGGCTTGGGACGAGAGTCAGGCAGGACAGGAGAGAGAGGCTTGGGACGAGAGTCAGGCAGGATAAGAGAGAGAGGCTTGGGACTATAGTCAGGCAGGACAGGAGAGAGAGGCTTAGGACTAAAGTGAAACAGGACAGGAGAGAGAGGCTTGGGACGAGAGTCATGCAGGACAGGAGAGAGAGGCTTGGGACGAGAGTCAGGCAGGACAGGTGAGAGACAGGCTTCGGACGAGAGTCAGGCAGGACTGGAGAGAGAGGCTTGGGACGAAAGTCAGGCAGGACAGGAGAGAGGGGCTTGGGATGAGTGTCAGGGAGGACAGGAGAGAGACAGACTTCGGACGAGAGTCAGGCACTTGGGACAAAAGTCAGGCAGGACAGGAGAGAGGGGCTTGGGATGAGAGTCAGGGAGGAGAGGAGAGAGAAAGGCTTCGGACGAGAGTCAGGTAGGACAGGAGAGAGAGGCTTACGACGAAAGTCAGGCAGGATAAGAGAGAGAGTCTTGGGACTATAGTCAGGACGAGAGTCAGGCTGGACAGGAGAGATAGGGTTGGGACGAGAGTTAGGCAGGACATGAGAGAGAGGTTGAGAGAGAGTCAGCTGGAAGAGAGAGAGGCTTGGACGAGAGTCAGGCGGACAGAGAGAGAGAGGCTTGGACGAGAGTCTAGCAGGACAGAGAGAGAGGTTGGGACTATGTTCAGGCTGGACATGAGAGAGAGGCTTGGACGAGAGTAAGCAGGCAGGAGAGAGGCTTGGGAAGAAGAGTCAGCAGAAGGAGAGAGAGGCTTGGACGAGAGTCAGGCAGGACAGTGAGAGAGGCTTGGAGAGAGTCAGGCAGGACAGGAGAGAGAGGCTTGGACGAAGTCAGGCGGACAGGAGAGGCTTGAGAGAGTCAGGCAGGACGGAGAGAGAAGCTTGGGACGAGTCAGGCAGAGGCTGGACAGAGAGGAGGCTGGACGAGAGTCAGGCAGGACAGGAGAGGAGAGAGGCTTGGGAGAGAGTCAGGGAGGAGAGGAGAGGAAAGGAGAGAGAGGCTTGGGAAGAGAGTCAGGCAGGTCAGGAGAGAGGTTCTTGGGAAGAGAGACAAGCTGGACAGGAGAGATAGCCTTTGGACGAGAGTCAGGCTGGAAAAGTGAGAGACGCTTAGGATGAGAGTCAGGCAGGACAGGAGAGAGACGCTTGGGACGAGATTCAGACAGTACAGGAGAGAGAGGCTTCGGACGAGAGTGAGGCTGAACAGTAGAGAGAGGCTTCGGACGAGAGTCAGGCAGGACAGGAGAGAGAGGCTTTGGACGAGAGTCAGGCTGGACACGAGAGACTGGGTTGGGACGAGAGTTAGGCAGGACATGAGAGAGAGGCTTGAGATGAGATTCAGGCTGGAGAGAAGAGAGAGGCTTGGGATGAGAGTCAGGCGGGAGAGTAGAGAGAGGCTTAGGACGAGAGTCATACAGGACAGAAGAGAGAGAGTTGGGACTACTTTCAGGCTGGACACTAGAGAGAGGCTTGGGACGAGAGTCAAGCAGGTCAGGAGAGAGGTGCTTGGGAAGAGAGTCAGGAAGGACAGGAGAGGCTTCGGACGAGAGTCAGGCTGGAAAAGTGAGAGAGGCTTAGGATGAGAGTCAGGCAGGACAGGAGAGAGATGCTTGGGGTGAGAGTCAGGCAGGGGAGGAGAGAGAAGCTTGGGACGATGGTGAGGCTGGACAGTAGAGAGAGGCTTGAGACGAGAGTCAGGCAGGACAGGAGAGAGAGACTTGGGACGAGAGTCAGGCAGGACAGGAGAGAGAGGGTTGGGACGAAAGTCAGGAAGGACAGGAGAGAGACGCCTGGGACGAGAGAGAGGCTTAGGACGAGAATCAGGCGGTACATGAGAGAGAGATGGGCTTGTAACGAGAGTCAGGCTAGACAGGAGAGATAGGTTTAGGGTGACAGTAAGGCAGGACATTAGAGAGATTCTTGGGACGAGATTCAGGCAGGACAGGAGGGAAAGGCTTGGGACGAGTGTCAGGCTGGACAGGAGAAAGAGAGGGGCTTGGGACGAGAGTTAGACAGGACAGGAGAGAGAAGCTTGGGACAAGATTCAAACAGGACAGGGCAGGAGAGAGGCTCTTGGGACGAGAGTAAGGTTTGACAGAAGAGAGAGGCCTGGGACGAGAATTAGGCAGCACAGGAGAGAGGGGCTTAGGTCGAGAATTAGGCAGGACATGAGGGAGAGGCTTAGGACGAGAGTCAGGTAGGACAGGAGAGGGATGCTTGGGACGAGAGTCAGGCGAGACAGGAGAGAGAGGGTTGGGACGAGAGTCGGGAAGGACAGGAGAGAGAGGCCTGGGACGAGAGTCAGGCAGGACAGGAGAGAGAGGATTAGGACGAGAATCAGGCGGGACATGAGTGAGAGATGGGCTTGGGACGAGAGTCAGGCTGGACAGGAGAGATAGGTTTAGGACGACAGTTAGGCAGGACAGGAGAGAGAGGCTAGGGACGAGAGTCAGGCAGGACAGGATAGAGAATCTTGGGACGGGAGCCAGGTAGGACAGCAGAGAGATGATTGGTACGAGATTCCAGCTGGACAGGAGAGAGAGGGGGGGCTTGGGAGGAGACTCAGCCAGGACAGGAGAGAGAGATTCTTGGGACGAGTATCAGGAGGGACATGACAGGAGATACAGTCTTGAGACGAGAGTAAACCTGGACAGGAAAGAGAGGCTTTCGACGAGAGTTAGGCAGGACAGCAGGGAGAGACTTTGGACGAGAGTCAAGCGAGACTGGAGAGAGAGGTTTAGGACGAGAGTCAGGCAGGTCAGGAGAGAGAGGCTTAGGACGAGAGTCAGGCAGGATAAGAGAGAGAAGCTTGGTACGACCGTCATGCAGGAGAGGAGAGAGAGGCTTGGGACGAGATTCAGGCTGAACAAGGCAGGACACGAGAGACAGGCTTGTGACGAAAGTCAGGCAGGACAGGAGAGAGGTGCTTGGGATGAGAGTCAGGAAGGACAGGAGACAGAGAGGCTTGGGACGAGAGTCAGGCAGGAAAGGAGAGAGAGGGTTGGGACGAGAGTTAGGAAGGACAGGAGAGAGAGGATTAGGACGAGAATCAGGCGGGACATGAGAGAGAGATAGGCATGGGACGAGAGTCAGGCTGGACAGGAGAGATAGGTTTAGGACGACAGTAAGGCATGACAGGAGAGAGAGGCTTGGGACTAGAGTCAGGCAGGACAGAAGAGAGAGTCTTGGGACGTGAGTCACTTAGGACAGCAGAGAGAGGATTGGTACGAGAGTCAAGCTGGAGAGTATAGAGAGAGGGGCTTGGGAGGAGAGTCAGGCAGGACAGGAGAGATAGAGGCTTGGGACGAGATCCAGGCTGGACAAGATAGGAGAGAGGCTCTTGGGACTAGAGCAATCCTGGACAGGAGAGAGAGGCTTGGGACGAGAGTCAGGAAGGACAGGAGAGAGAGGATTTGAAAGAGAGTGAAGCTGGACAGGAAAGAGAGGCTTGGGACGAGAGTTAGGCAGGACAGGAGGGAGAGACTTTGGACGAGAGTCAGGCAAGACTGGAGAGAAAGGCTTGGGACGAGAGTCAGGCAAGACAGGAGAGAAAGGCTTAGGACGAGAGTCAGTCAGGACAAGAGAGAGAAGCTTGGTACGAGCGTCATGCAGGAGAGGAGAGAGAGGCTTAGGACGAGAGTCAGGCAGGACAGGAGAGATAGGTTTAGGACGACAGTAAGGCAGGACAGGAGAGAGAGGCTTAGGACGAGGGTCAGGCAGGACAGGAGAGAGAGACTTGGGAGGAAAGTCAGGCAGGACAGGAGAGAGGGGCTTAGGATGAGAGTCATGGAGGACAGGAGAGAGAGGCATAGGACGAGAGTCAGGCAGGACAGGAGAGGGATGCTTGGGACGAGAGTCAGGCAGGACAGGACAGAGAAGTTTGGGACGAGAGTCAGGAAGGACTGCAGAGAGAGGACTGGGACGAGAGTCAGGCAGGACAGGAGAGAAAGGCTTAGGACGAGAATCAGGCGGGGCATGAGAGAGAGATGGGCTTGGGACGAGAGTCACGCAGGACAGGAGAGATAGGTTTTGGACGACAGTAAGGCAGGACAGGAGAGAGAGGCTTGGGACGAGAGTCAGGCAGGACAGGAGAGGGAGTCTTGAAACGGGAGTCACTTAGGACAGCTGATAGAGGATTGGTGCGAGAGTCAAGCTGGACAGGAGAGAGATAGGGGGGCTTCGAAGGAGAGTCAGACAGGACAAGAGAGAGAGAGGCTTGGGACGAGAGTCAGGCATGACAGGAGAGAGAGACTTGGGACGAGAGTCTTGCAGGATAGGAGAGAGAGGGTTGGGACGAGAGTCGGGAGGGACAGGAGAGAGAAGCCTGGGACGAGAGTCAGGCTGGACAGGAGAGAGAGGCTTAGGACGAGAATCAGGTGGGACATGAGACAGAGATGGGCTTATGACGAGAGTTAGGCTAGACAGGAGAGATAGGTTTATGACGACAGTAAGGCAGGACATGAGAGAGAGGCTTGGGACGAGAATCAGACAGGACAGGAGAGAAAGGCTTGGGACGCGTGTCAGGCTGGACAGGAGAGAGAGAGAGGGGCTTGGGACGAGAGTTAGGCACGACAGGAGAGAGCGGCCTGAGACTAGTGTCAGGCTGGACAGGAGAGAGAGAGAGAGAGAGAGGGGGGGCTTGGGAGGAGAGTCAGGCAGGAAAGGAGAGAGAGGGTTGGGACGAGAGTCATGAAGGACAGGAGAGAGTGGCCTGGGACGAGAGTCAGGCAGGACAGGAGAGAGAGGATTAAGACGAGAATCAGGCGGGACATGAGAGAGAGAGATTCTTGGGACGAGTGTCAGGAGGGACATGACAGGAGAGAGAGTCTTAGGACTAGAGTAATCCTGGACAGGAGAGAGAGGCTTGGGACGAGAGTTAGGCAGGACAGGAGGGAGAGACTTTGGACGAGAGTCAAGCAAGACTGGAGAGAGAGGCTTAGGACGAGAGTCAGGCAGGACAGGAGAGAGAGGATTAAGACGAGAGTCAGGCAGGACAAGAGAGAGAAGCTTGGTGCGACCGTCATGCAGGCGAGGAGAGAGAGGCTTGGGACGAGATTCAGGCTGGAAAAGAGAGAGGGGCCTGGGAAGGGAGTCAGGAAGGACACGAGTGACAGGCTTGTGACGAAAGTCGGGCAGGACAGGAGAGAGGTGCTTGGGATGAGAGTCAGGGAGGACAGGAGGGAGAGAGGCGTGGGACGAGAGTCAGGCAGGAAAGGAGAGAGAGGGTTGGGACGAGAGTCAGGAAGGACAGGAGAGAGTGGCCTGGGACGAGAGTCAGGCAGGACAGGAGAGAGAGGATTAGGACGAGAATCAGGCGGGACATGAGAGAGAGATAGGCATGGGACGAGAGTCAGGCTGGACAGGAGAGGGATGCTTGGGACGAGAGTCAGGCAGGACAGGACAGAGAAGTTTGGGACGAGAGTCAGGAAGGACTGCAGAGAGAGGACTGGGACGAGAGTCAGGCAGGACAGGAGAGAAAGCCTTAGGACGAGAATCAGGCGGGGCATGAGAGAGAGATGGGCTTGGGACGAGAGTCACGCAGGACAGGAGAGATAGGTTTTGGACGACAGTAAGGCAGGACAGGAGAGAGAGGCTTGGGACGAGAGTCAGGCAGGACAGGAGAGAGAGTCTTGAAACGGGAGTCGCTTAGGACAGGTGATAGAGGATTGGTGCGAGAGTCAAGCTGGACAGGAGAAAGAGAGGATGGCTTCGAAGGAGAGTCAGGCAGGACAAGAGAGAGAGAGGCTTGGGACGAGAGTCAGGCATGACAGGAGAGAGAGACTTGGGACGAGAGTCTTGCAGGACAGGAGAGAGAGGGTTGGGACGAGAGTCAGGAGGGACAGGAGAGAGAAGCCTGGGACGAGAGTCAGGCTGGACAGGAGAGAGAGGCTTAGGACGAGAATCAGGCGGGACATGAGACAGAGATGGGCTTGTGACGAGAGTTAGGCTAGACAGGAGAGATAGGTTTAGGACGACAGTAAGGCAGGACATGAGAGAGAGGCTTGGGACGAGAATCAGACAGGACAGGAGAGAAAGGCTTGGGACGAGTGTCAGGCTGGACAGGAGAGAGAGAGGGGGGCTTGGGACGAGAGTTAGGCAGGACAGGAGAGAGCGGCTTGGGACGAGTGTCAGGCTGGACAGGAGAGAGAGAGAGAGGGGGGCTTGGGAGGAGAGTCAGGCAGGAAAGGAGAGAGAGGGTTGGGACGAGATTATGAAGGACAGGAGAGAGTGGCCTGGGACGAGAGTCAGGCAGGACAGGAGAGAGAGGATTAAGACGAGAATCAGGCGGGACATGAGAGAGAGAGATTCTTGGGACGAGTGTCAGGAGGGACATGACAGGAGAGAGAGTCTTAGGACTAGAGTAATCCTGGACAAGAGAGAGAGGCTTGGGACGAGAGTTAGGCAGGACAGGAGGGAGAGACTTTGGACGAGAGTCAAGCAAGACTGGAGAGAGATTCTTAGGACGAGAGTCAGGCAGGACAGGAGAGAGAGGATTAAGACGAGAGTCAGGCAGGACAAGAGAGAGAAGCTTGGTACGACCATCATGCAGGCGAGGAGAGAGAGGCTTGGGACGAGATTCAGGCTGGAAAAGAGAGAGGGGCCTGGGAAGGGAGTCAGGAAGGACACGAGTGACAGGCTTGTGACGAAAGTCGGGCAGGACAGGAGAAAGGTGCTTTGGATGAGAGTCAGGGAGGACAGGAGGGAGAGAGGCGTGGGACGAGAGTCAGGCAGGAAAGGAGAGAGAGAGTTGGGACGAGAGTCAGAAAGGACAGGAGAGAGTGGCCTGGGACGAGAGTCAGGCAGGACAGGAGAGAGAAGATTAGGACGAGAATCAGGCGGGACATGAGAGAGAGATAGGCATGGGACGAGAGTCAGGCTGGACAGGAGAGATAGGCTTAGGACGACAGTAAGGCATGACAGGAGAAACAGGCTCGGGACGAGAGTCAGGCAGGACAGGGGATAGAAGCTTGGGACGAGAGTCAGGCAGGATAAGAGAGAGAGGCTTGAGACTATAATCAGGCAGGACAGGAGAGGCTTGGGACGAGAGTGAAGCAGGACAGGAGAAAGAGGTTTGGGACGAGAGTCAGGCAGGACAGGTGAGAGAGGCTTGGGAGGAGAGTCTGGCAGGACAGGTGAGAGACAGCCTTCGGACGAGAGTCAGGCAGGACAGAAGAGAGAGTCTTGGGACGAAAGTCAGGCAGGATAAGAGAGAGACCATTGGGACGAGAGTCAGGCAGGACAGGAGAGAGAGGCTTAGGACGAGATTCAGGCAGGACAGGAGAGAGAGGCTTGGGACGAGAGTCAGGCAGGACAGTACAGGAAAAAGGCTCATGGGACGAGAGTGATTCTGGACAGGAGAGAGAGGCTTGGGACGAGAGTCAGGCAGGAGAGGAAAGAGAGTTCTGGCACGAGAGTCAGGCAGAACAGGAGAGAGAGGCGTGGGACAAGAGTCTTGCTGGACAGGACAGGAGAGAGGCTCTTGGGACGAAAGTCAGGCATGACAGGAGAGAGAGGCATGGGACGAGAGTCAGGCTGGACAGTACAGAGAGTCTTGGGACGAAACTCAGGCAGGGCAGGAGAGAGAGGCTTAGGACTATAGTCAGGCAGGACAGGAGATCGAGGCTTGGGACGAAAGTCAGGCAGGACAGGAGAGAGAGGCTTGGGACGAGAGTCAGGCTGGACAGTAGAGAAAGGCCTGGGACGCGAGTTATGCAGGATTAGAGAGAGAGAAGCTTGGGACTATAGTCAGGCAGGACAGGAGAGGCTTGGGACGAGAGTTAAGCAGGACAGGAGAGAGAGGTTTGGGACGAGAGTCAAACAGGATAGGTGAGAAAGGCTTGGGACAAGAGTCAGGCAAGGACAAGTGAGAAACAGGCTTGGGACGAGAGTCAGGCAGGACAGGAGAGGGAGGCTTGGGACGAGAGTCAGGCAGGATAAGAGAGAGAGGCTTGGGACTATAATCAGGCATGACAGGAGAGGCTTGGGACGAGAGTGAAGCAGGACAGGAGAGAGAGGTTTGGGACGAGAGTCAGGCAGTACAGGTGAGAGAGGCTTGGGAGGAGAGTCTGGCAGGACAGGTGAGAAACAGCCTTCGGACGAGAGTCAGGCAGGACAGAAGAGAGAGTCTTGGGACGAAAGTCAGGCAGGATAAGAGAGAGACCATTGGGACGAGAGTCAGGCAGGACAGGAGAGAGAGGCTTAGGACGAGATTCAGGCAGGACAGGAGAGAGAGGCTTGGGACGAGAGTCAGGCAGGACAGTACAGGAAAAAGGTTCTTGGGACGAGAGTGATTCTGGACAGGAGAGAGAGGCTTGGGACGAGAGTCAGGCAGGATAGGAGAGAGAGGCTTGGTACGAGAGTCAGGCAGGAGAAGAAAGAGAGTTCTGGCACGAGAGTCAGGAGCGACAGGAGAGAGAGTCGTGGGACAAGAGTCATGCTGGACAGGACAGGAGAGAGGCTCTTCGGACGAGAGTAAAGCTTGACAGGAGAGAAAGGATTGGGACGTGAGTCAATGAGGATAGGAGAGAGAGAGGCCTGGGACGAGGTTCAGGCAGGGAAGGAGAGAGAGGCTTGGGACGAGAATCAGGCGGAACCTGAGAGAGAGATGCGCTTGGGACGAGAGTCATGCTGGAGAGGAGAGAGAGGCTTTGGACAAGAGTAAAGCAAGGCAGAAGAGAGAGGTTTACGACGAGAGTCATCAGGACAGGAAAGTATTGGGACGAGAGTCAGGCAGGACTGGAGAGAGAGGCTTGGGACGAGGATCAGGCTGGACATGAGAGAGGTAGGGGCTTGGGACGAGAGTCAGGGTGGACACGAGATAGAGGATTTGGACGAGAGTCAAGCAGGACAGGAGAGAGAGGGTTGGGAAGAGAGTCAGGCAGGACAAGAGAGAAAGTCTTGGCACGAGAGTTAGGCAGGACAGGAGAGAGAGGCCTGGGACAAGAGTCAGGCAGGACTGGAGACATGCTTGGGACGAGAGTCAGGCAGGACAGGAGAGAGAGGGTTAGGACGAGATTCACACAGGAGAGGAGAGGGAGGCTTGGGACGACAGTCAGGCAGGACAGGAGAGAAAGTCTTGGCACAAGAGTTAGGCAGGACAGGGGAGAGGGCCTTGGACTAGAGTCAGGCAGGACTGGAGACATGCTTGGGACGAGAGTCAGGCAGGACAGGAGAGAGAAGCTTGGGACGAGAATGAGGCGGAACGTGAGAGAGAGATGGACCTTGGACGAGAGTCATACTGGACATGAGAAAGAGGCTTGGGACGAGAGTAAGGCAGGACAGAGGAGAGAGGCTTAGGACGAGAGACATCAGGACAGGAAAGAGAGGCTTGGGACGACAGTCAGTCAGGACAGGAGAGAGAGGCTCGAGACGAGAATCAGGCTGGATAGGAGAGAGAGAGGGTTTTGGGACGAGAGTCAGGCTTGACAGAAGAAAGAGGCTTTGGAGAGAGGCTCTTAGGACGAGAGTAATCCTGGACAGGAGAGAGAAGCTTGGGACGAAAGTCAGGTAGGATAATAGAGAGAGGCTTGGGACGAGAGTCAGGCAGGAGAGGAAAGAGAGTTCTGGCACGAGAGTCAGGCAGAACAGGAAAGAGAGGCGTGGGACAAGAGTCTTGCTGGACAGGACAGGAGAAAGGCTCTTGGGACGAAAGTCAGGCATGACAGGAGAGAGAGGCATGGGACGATAGTCAGGCTGGACAGTACAGAGAGTCTTGGGACGAAACTCAGGCAGGGCAGGAGAGAGAGGCTTAGGACTATAGTCAGGCAGGACAGGAGATCGAGGCTCGGGACGAAAGTCAGGCAGGACAGGAGAGAGAGGCTTGGGACGAGGGTCAGGCTGGACAGTAGAGAGAGGCCTGGGACGCGAGTTACGCAGGATAAGAGAGAGAGAGGCTTGGGACTAGAGTCAGGCAGGACAGGAGAGGCTTGGGACGAGAGTTAAGCAGGACAAGAGAGAGAGGTTTGGGACGAGAGTCAGGCAGGATAGGTGAGAAAGGCTTGGGACAAGAGTCAGGTAGGACAAGTGAGAAACAGGCTTGGGACGAGAGTCAGGCAGGATAAGAGAGGCTTGGGACTATAATCAGGCAGGACAGGAGAGGCTTGGGACGAGAGTGAAGGAGGACATGAGAGAGAGGTTTGGGACGAGAGTCAGGAAAGACAGGTGAGAGAGGCTTGAGACGAGAGTCAGGCAGGACAGGTGAGAGACAGCCTTCGGACGAGAGTCAGGCAGGACAGGAGAGAGAGTCTCGGGATGAAAGTCAGGCAGGATAAGAGAGAAAGGCTTGGGACAATAGTCAGGCAGGCCAGGAGAGAGAGGCTTGGGACGAGAGTCAGGCAGGTCAGGAGAGGGGGGGCTTGGGAAGAGAGTCAGGATGGACAGGAGAGAGAGGCTTGGGACGAGAGTGAGGCTGATAAAGTGAGGGCAGGATAAGAGAGACAGGCTTAGGACTATAGTCAGGCAGGACAGGAGAGAGAGGCTTGGGACGAAAGTGAAGCAGGACAGGAGAGAGTGGCTTGGGACGAGAGTCTGGCAGAACATCAGGGAGAGGCTCGGGACGAGAGTCAGGCAGGAGAGGTGAGAAACAGGCTTGGGACGAGAGTCAGGCAGGACAGGAGATAGAGGCCTGGGACGAGAGTCAGACAGGATAAGAGAGAGAGGCTTGAGACTATAATCAGGCAGGACAGGAGAGGCTTGGGACGAGAGTGAAGCAGGACAGGAGAGAGAGGTTTTGGACGAGAGTCAGGCAGGACAGGTGAGAGAGGCATGGGAGGAGAGTCTGGCAGGACAGGTGAGAGACAGCCTTCGGACGAGAGTCAGGCAGGATAGAAGAGAGAGTCTTGGGACGAAAGTCATGCAGGATAAGAGAAAAAGGGTAGGGGCAATAGTCAGGCAGGACAGGAGAGAGAGGCTTGGAAAGAGAGTCAGGCAGAAGAGGAAAGACACGCTTGGGACGAGAGTCAGGCAGGACAGGAGAGTGAGGCTTGTTACGAGAGTGAGGCTGGGCAGTAGAGAAAGGCTTGTGACGAGAGTCAGGCAGGAGAGGAGAGAGAGGGTTGGAACGAGAATCAGGCACGATAAGAGAGAGAGGCTTGGGACTATAGCCAGGAAGGACAGGAGAGAAAGGCTTGGGACAAGAGTCAGGCAGGACAAGAGAGAGAGGCTTCGGACGAGAGTGAGGCTGGACAGTTGAGAGAGGCTTGGGACGAGGGTCAATCAGAACAGGAGAGAGAGGCTTGGGACGAGAGTCAGGCAGGACACGAGAGACAGGGTTGGGACCAGAGTCAGGCAGGACAGGAGAGAGAGGCTTGAGACGAAAGTCAGGTTGGAGAGAAGAGAGAGGCTTGGTACGAGAGTCAGGCGGGAGAGTAGAGAGAGGCTTAGGACCAGAGTCATACAGGAAAGAAGAGAGAGGCTTGGGACGAGATTCAGGATGGACAGTAGAGAGAGGTTGTGGACGAGAGTCAGGCAGGACAAAAAAGAGAGTATTGGGACGAAGTCAGGCAGGACAGGAGAGAGAGGCTTGAGTCGAGAGTCAAGTAGGACAGGAAGGAGTGATCCTTGGGACGAGAGTCAGGCAGGACAGGAGAGAGTGACTTGGGACGAGAGTCAGGAAGGACAGGAGAGAGATGCTTAGGACGAGAGTCAAGCAGGAAAGGAGAGAGACGCATGGGACAAGAGTCAGGCATGAGAGGAGAGAGAGGAATGAAGAGAAAATCAGGCATAACAGGATAGAGCGGCTTGGGACAAGAGTCAAGCAGGACAAGATAGAGGGGCTTTGGACGAGAGTCAGGCTGGAGAAGAGAGAGAGGCTTAAGACAAAAGTCAGGCTGGAAAGGAGAGAGAGGCGTGGGACGAGAGTTATCAGGACAAGAAAGAGAGGCTTGGGACGAGAGTCAGGCAAGGCACGAGAGAGAACATTGGGACGAGAGTCAGGCAGGACAGGAGAGGGAGGCTTAGGACGAGATTCAGGCAGGACAGGATAGAGAGGCTTGGGACGAGAGTCAGGCAGGACAGGACAGGCAAGAGGCTCTTGGGACGAGAGTGATCCTGGACAGGAGAGAGAGGCTTGGGACGAGAGTCAGGCAGGATAG
The DNA here is from genome assembly GCF_036320965.1 of Panulirus ornatus. Taxonomy (NCBI): domain Eukaryota; kingdom Metazoa; phylum Arthropoda; class Malacostraca; order Decapoda; family Palinuridae; genus Panulirus; species Panulirus ornatus. The sequence continues at coordinate 33,438,176 of NC_092236.1, forward strand.
GAGAGAGAGGCTTGGAACGAGAGTCAGGCAGGACAGGAAAGAGAGTTCTGGCACGAGAGTCAGGAACGACAGGAGAGAGAGGCGTGGGACAAGAGTCATGCTGGACAGGACGGGAGAGAGGCTCTTGGGACGAGAGTAAGGCTCGACAGTAGAGAGAGGATTGGGACGTGAGTCAAGGAGGACAGGAGAGAGAGGCCTGGAACGAGAGTCACGCAGGGAAGGAGAAAAAGGCTTGGGACGAGAATCAGGCGGAACCAGAGAGAGAGATGAGCTTGGGACGAGAGTCATGCTGGAGAGGAGAGAGAGGCTTGTGACAAGAGTAAGGCAAGGCAGAAGAGAGAGGTTTGGGACGAGAGTCATCAGGACAGGAAAGAGAGTATTGGGACGAGAGTCAGGCAGGACTGGAGAGAGAGGCTTGGGACGAGGATCAGGCTGGACATGAGAGAGGTAGGGGCTTGGGACGAGAGTCAGGGTGGACACGAGATAGAGGATTTGGAGGAGAGTCAGGAACGACAGGAGAGAGAGGGATGGGAAGAGAGTCAGACAGGACAAGAGAGAAAGTCTTGGCACGAGAGTTAGGCAGGACAGGAGAGAGAGGCCTGGGACAAGAGTCAGGCATGACTGGAGACATGCTTGGGACGAGAGTCAGGCAGGACAGGAGAGAGAGGGTTGGGACGAGATTTAGGCAGGAGAGGAGAGGGAGGCTTGGGACGACAGTCAGGCAGGACAGGAGAGAAAGTCTTGGCGCAAGAGTTAGGCAGGACAGGGGAGAGAGGCCTGGGACTAGAGTCAGGCAGGACTGGAGACATGCTTGGGACGAGAGTCAGGCAGGACAGGAGAGAGAAGCTTGGGACGAGAATGAGGCGGAACGTGAGAGAGAGATGGACCTTGGACGAGAGTCATACTGGACAGGAGAAAGAGGCTTGGGACGAGAGTAAGGCAGGACAGATGAGAGAGGCTTAGGACGAGAGACATCAGGACAGGAAAGAGAGGCTTGGGACGAGAGTCAGTCAGGACAGGAGAGAGAGGTTCGAGACGAGAATCAGGCTGGATAGGAGAGAGAGAGGGTTTTGGGACGAGAGTCAGGCTTGACAGAAGAAAGAGGCTTTGGACAAGACTCAGGCTGGACAGTACAAGAGAGAGGCTCTTAGGACGAGAGTAATCTTGGACAGGAGATAGAAGCTTGGGACGAAAGTCAGGTAGGATAAGAGAGAGAGGCTTGGGACGAGAGTCAGGCAGGAGAGGAAAGAAGGTTCTGGCACGAGAGTCAGGAAGAACAGGAGAGAGAGGCGTGGGACAAGAGTCATGCTGGACAGGACAGGAGAGAGGCTCTTGGGACGAAAGTCAGGCATGACAGGAGAGAGAGGCTTGGGACGAGAGTCAGGCTGGACAGGATAGGAAAGAGGCTCTTGGGACGAGAGTAATCCTGGACAGGAGAGAGAGGCTTGGGACGAGAGTCAGGCAGGATAGGAGAGAGAGGCTTGGGACGAGAGTCAGGCTGGACAGGAAAGAGAGTTCTGGCACGAGAGTCAGGCAGGAGAGGAGAGAGAGGCGTGGGACAAAAGTCATGCTGGACAGGACAGGAGAGAATCTCTTGAGACGAGAATAAGGCTCGACTGGAGAGAGAGGCTAGGGACGTGAGTCAGGGAGGACAGGAGAGAGAGGCTTGGAACGAGAGTCCAGCAGGACAGGAGGGAGAGGCTTGTGACGAGAATCAGGCGGAACCTCAGAGAGAGATGGGCTTGGGACGAGAGTCATGCTGGACAGGAGAGAGAGGCTTGGGACAAGAGTAAGGCAAGGGAGAAGAGAGAGGCTTAGGACAAGAGTCATCAGGACAGGAAAGAGAGGTTTGGGACGAGAGTCAGGCAGGACTGGAGAGAGAGGCTTGGTACGAGGATCAGGCTGGACATTAGAGAGGTGGGGACTTGGGAAGAGAGTCAGGGTGGACAGGGAGATAGAGGCTTTGGACGAGAGTCAGGCACGACAGGAGAGAGAGGGTTGGGAATAGAGTCAGGCAGGACAAGAGAGAAAGTCTTGGCACGAGAGTTAGGTAGGACAGGAGAGAGAAGTCTTTGACAAGAGTCAGGCAGGACTGGAGAGGTCCTTGGGACGAGAGTCAGGCAGGACAGGAGAGAGAGTGTTTGGACGAGATTCAGGCAGGAGAGGAGAGGGAGGCTTGAGACGACAGTCAGACAGGGCAGGAGAGAAAGTCTTGGCACGAGAGTTAGGCAGGACATAAGAGAGAGGCCTGGGACAAGAGTCAGGCAGGACAGGAGAGATGCTTGGGACGAGAGTCAGGCAGGACAGGAGAGAGAAACTTGGGACGAGAATCAGGCGGAACCTGAGAGAGAGATGGACTTGGGACGAGAGTCATGATGGACAGGAGAAAGAGGCTTGGGACGAGAGTAAGGCAGGACAGAGGAGAGAGGCTTAGGACGAAAGTCATCAGGACAGGAAAGAGAAGCTTGGGACGAGAGTCAGTCAGGACATGAGAGAGAGGCTCGAGACGAGAATCAGGCTGGATAGGAGAGAGAGAGAGGGGGCTTGGGACGAGAGTCAGGCTTGACAGAAGAAAGAGGCTTGGGACAAGATTCAGGCTGGACAGGACAAGAGAGAGGCTCTTAGGACGAGAGTAATCCTGGACAGGAGAGAGAGGCTTGGGACGAGAGTCAGGCAGGATAGGAGAGAGAGGCTTGGGACGAGAGTCAGGCAGGACAGGAAAGAGAGTTCTGTCACGAGAGTCAGGCAGGAGAGGAGAGAGAGGCGTGGGTCAAGAGTCATGCTGGACAGGAAAGGAGAGAGGCTCTTAGGACTAGAGTAAGGCTCGACAGGAGAGAGAGGTTTGGGACGTGAGTCAGGGAAGACAGGAGAGAGACGCCTGGGACGAGAGTCAGGCAGGACAGGAGAGAGAGGCTTGGAACGAGAATCAGGCGGAACCTGAGAGAGAGATGGGCTTGGGACGAGAGTCATGCTGGACAGGAGAGAGAGGCTTGGGACAAGAGTAAGGCAGGGAAGAAGAGAGAGGCTTAGGACGAGAGTCATCAGGACAGGAAAGAGAGGTTTGGGACGAGAGTCAGGCAGGACTGCAGAGAGAGGCTTGGGACGAGGATCAGGCTGGACATGAGAGAGGGAGGGGCTTGGGACAAGAGTCAGGGTGGACACGAGATAGAGGCTTTGGACGAGAGTCAGGCACGACAGGAGAGAGAGGGTTGGGAAGAGAGTCAGACAGGACAAGAAAGTCTTGGCACGAGAGTTAGGCAGGACAGGAGAGAGAGTCCTGGGACAAGAGTCAGGCAGGACTGGAGAGGTGCTTGGGACGAGAGTCAGGCAGGACAGGAGAGAGAGTGTTTGGACGAGATTCAGGCAGGAGAGGAGAGGGAGGCTTGAGACGACAGTCAGACAGGGCAGGAGAGAAAGTCTTGGCACGAGAGTTAGGCAGGACATAAGAGAGAGGCCTGGGACAAGAGTCAGGCAGGACTGGAGAGATGCTTGGGACGAGAGTCAGGCAGGACAGGAGAGAGAAACTTGGGACGAGAATCAGGCGGAACCTGAGAGAGAGATGGACTTGGGACGAGAGTCATGATGGACAGGAGAAAGAGGCTTGGGACGAGAGTAAGGCAGGACAGAGGAGAGAGGCTTAGGACGAAAGTCATCAGGACAGGAAAGAGAAGCTTGGGACGAGAGTCAGTCAGGACATGAGAGAGAGGCTCGAGACGAGAATCAGGCTGGATAGGAGAGAGAGAGAGGGGGCTTGGGACGAGAGTCAGGCTTGACAGAAGAAAGAGGCTTGGGACAAGATTCAGGCTGGACAGGACAAGAGAGAGGCTCTTAGGACGAGAGTAATCCTGGACAGGAGAGAGAGGCTTGGGACGAGAGTCAGGCAGGATAGGAGAGAGAGGCTTGGGACGAGAGTCAGGCAGGACAGGAAAGAGAGTTCTGTCACGAGAGTCAGGCAGGAGAGGAGAGAGAGGCGTGGGTCAAGAGTCATGCTGGACAGGAAAGGAGAGAGGCTCTTAGGACTAGAGTAAGGCTCGACAGGAGAGAGAGGTTTGGGACGTGAGTCAGGGAAGACAGGAGGGAGACGCCTGGGACGAGAGTCAGGCAGGACAGGAGAGAGAGGCTTGGAACGAGAATCAGGCGGAACCTGAGAGAGAGATGGGCTTGGGACGAGAGTCATGCTGGACAGGAGAGAGAGGCTTGGGACAAGAGTAAGGCAGGGAAGAAGAGAGATGCTTGGGACGAGAGTCATCAGGACAGGAAAGAGAGGTTTGGGACGAGAGTCAGGCAGGAGTGCGGAGAGAGGCTTGGGACGAGGATCAGGCTGGACATGAGAGAGGGAGGGGCTTGGGACAAGAGTCAGGGTGGACACGAGATAGAGGCTTTGGACGAGAGTCAGGCACGAAAGGAGAGAGAGGGTTGGGAAGAGAATCAGACAGGACAAGAAAGTCTTGGCACGAGAGTTAGGCAGGACAGGAGAGAGAGTCCTAGGACAAGAGTCAGGCAGGACTGGAGAGGTGCTTGGGACGAGAGTCAGATAGGACAGGAGAGAGAGGGTTGGGACGAGATTCAGGCACGAGAGGAGAGGGAGGCTTGGGACGACAGTCAGGCAGGACAGGAGAGAAGGTCTTGGCACGAGAGAGAGGCAGGACAGGAAAGAGAGGCCTGGGACAAGAGTCAGGCAGGACTGGAGAGATGCTTGGGACGAGAATGAAGCGGAACTTGAGAGAGAGATGGGATTGGGACGAGAGTCATGATTGACAGGAGAAAGAGGCTTGGGACTATAGTCAGGCAGGACAGGAGAGAGGGACTTGTGACGAGAGTCAGGCAGGACAGGAGAGAGAGTGCTGGGGAGAGAGTCAGACAGGACAGGAGAGAGAGTCTTGGGCCGACAGTCAGGCAGGACTGGAGAGAAAGGATTGGGACGAGATTCAGGCAGGGCAGGAGAGAGAGAGGCTTAGGACTAGATTCAGGCAGGACAAGAAAGAGAGGCTAAGGACTATAGTCAGGCAGGACATAAGAGAGAGGCTAGGGACGAGAGTCAGGCAGGACAGGAGAGAGAAGCTTGGGACGAGAGTCAGGCTGGACAGTAGAGAGAGGCTTGGGACGAGAGTAATGCAGGATAAGAGGGAGAGGCTTGGGACTATAGTCAGGCAGGACAGGAGAGAGGATCTTGGGACTAAAGTGAAGCAGGACAGGAGACAGAAGCTTCGGACGAGAGTCAGACAGGACAGCAGAGAGAGGTTTGGGACGAGAGTCAGGTTGGACAGGTGACAAACAGGCTTCTGACAAGAGTCAGGCAGGACAAGAGAGAGAGGCTTGGGACGAGAGTCAGACAGGGCAGGAGAAAGGGGCTTGGGAAGAGAGTCCGGCTGGACAGGAGAGAGAGGCTCGGGACGAGAGTCAGGCTGGAACAGTGAGAGAGGTTTAGGATGAAAGTCATTCAGGACAGGAGAGAGACGCTTGGGTTGAGAATCAAGCAGGAGAGGAGAGAGTGGCTTTCGATGAGAGTGAGGCTGGACAGTAGAGAGGCTTGGGACGACAGTCAGGCAGGAAAGGAGAGAGAGGCTTGGGACGAGACTCAGGCAGGACACGAGAGACAGGGCTGGGATGAGAGTCAGGAAAGACAGGAGAGAGAGGCTTGAGACGAGAGTCAGACTGGAGAGAGAGAGGCTTGGGACGAGAGTCAGACGGGACAGTAGAGAGAGACTTAGGACGAGAGTCATACAGGACAGAACAAACAGGGTTGGGACGAGATTCAGGCTGGACAGGAGAGACAAGCTTGGGACGAGAGTCAGCCAGGTCAGGAGAGAGGGGCTTGGGAAGAGAGTCAGGCAGGACAAGAGAGAGAGGGTTGGGACGAGAGTCACGCTGGAAAAGTGAGAGAGGCTTAGGATGAGAGTAAGAAAGGATTGGAAAGAGACGCTTGGGACGAGAGTCACGCACGACAGGAGAGAGAGACTTAGGACGAGAGTGAGGCTGACATGATAGAGAGAGGGGCTTGGGACGAGAGGTCAGGGTGGACAGGAAAGAGAGGCTTAGGACGAAAGTCAGTCGGATAGGAGAGAGAGGCTTGCGACGAGAGTCAAGCAGGACAGGAAAGAGAGTTCTGGCACGAGAGTAAGGCAGGACAGTAGAGAGAGGCTTGGGACGAGTGTCAGGCTGGACAGGAGAGAGAGGCATGGGACAGGAGTCAGGCTGGACAGGACAGGAGAGAGGCTCTTGGGACGAGAAGAAGGCTTGACAGGAGAGAGAGGCTTGGGACGAGAGTCATGGAGGACAGGAGAGAGAGGCTTTGGACGAGAGTCAGGAAGGACAGGAGAGAGTCCTGAGACGAGAGTCAGGCAGGACAGGAGAGAGAGGCTTGTGACGAGAGTCAGGCAGGACAGGAGAGAGAATCTTGGGGCGGGAGTCAGGTAGTACAGCAGAGAGAGGATTGGTACGAGAGTCCAGCCGGACAGGAGACAGAGAGGGGCTTGGGAGGAGTCAGGCAGGACAGGAGAGAGAGATTCTTGGGACGAGAGTCAGGAGGGACAGGACAGGAGAGAGAGATTCTTGGGACGAGAGTGAGGAGGGACAAGACAGGAGAGAGAGTCTTGGGACGAGAGTAATCCTGGACAGGAGAGACAGGTTTCGGACGAGAGTCAGGCAGGACAGGAGAGAGAGGATTTGAAAGAGAGTCAATCAGGACAGGAAAGAGAGGCTTGGGACGAGAATTAGGCAGGACAGAAGGGAGAGACTTTGGACGAGAGTCAGGCAAGACTGGGGAGAAAGGCTTGGGACGAGAGTCAGGCAGGAAAAGAGAGAGATCCTTAGGACGAGAGTCAGGCAGGACAAGAGAGAGAAGATTGGTACGAGCGTCATGCAGGAGAGGAGAGAGAAGCTTGAAACGAGATTCAGGCTGGACAGGAGAGACAGGCTTGGGACGAGAGTCAGGCAGGATAGGAGAGAGAGGATTGGAACGAGAGTCAGGCAGGACAGGAAAGAGAGTTCTGGCACGAGAGTCAGGAACGACAGGAGAGAGAGGCGTGGGACAAGAGTCATGCTGGACAGGACGGGAGAGAGGCTCTTGGGACGAGAGTAAGGCTCGACAGTAGAGAGAGGATTGGGACGTGAGTCAAGGAGGACAGGAGAGAGAGGCCTGGAACGAGAGTCACGCAGGGAAGGAGAAAAAGGCTTGGGACGAGAATCAGGCGGAACCAGAGAGAGAGATGAGCTTGGGACGAGAGTCATGCTGGAGAGGAGAGAGAGGCTTGTGACAAGAGTAAGGCAAGGCAGAAGAGAGAGGTTTGGGACGAGAGTCATCAGGACAGGAAAGAGAGTATTGGGACGAGAGTCAGGCAGGACTGGAGAGAGAGGCTTGGGACGAGGATCAGGCCTGGACATGAGAGAGGTAGGGGCTTGGGACGAGAGTCAGGGTGGACACGAGATAGAGGATTTGGAGGAGAGTCAGGAACGACAGGAGAGAGAGGGATGGGAAGAGAGTCAGACAGGACAAGAGAGAAAGTCTTGGCACGAGAGTTAGGCAGGACAGGAGAGAGAGGCCTGGGACAAGAGTCAGGCATGACTGGAGACATGCTTGGGACGAGAGTCAGGCAGGACAGGAGAGAGAGGGTTGGGACGAGATTTAGGCAGGAGAGGAGAGGGAGGCTTGGGACGACAGTCAGGCAGGACAGGAGAGAAAGTCTTGGCGCAAGAGTTAGGCAGGACAGGGGAGAGAGGCCTGGGACTAGAGTCAGGCAGGACTGGAGACATGCTTGGGACGAGAGTCAGGCAGGACAGGAGAGAGAAGCTTGGGACGAGAATGAGGCGGAACGTGAGAGAGAGATGGACCTTGGACGAGAGTCATACTGGACAGGAGAAAGAGGCTTGGGACGAGAGTAAGGCAGGACAGATGAGAGAGGCTTAGGACGAGAGACATCAGGACAGGAAAGAGAGGCTTGGGACGAGAGTCAGTCAGGACAGGAGAGAGAGGTTCGAGACGAGAATCAGGCTGGATAGGAGAGAGAGAGGGTTTTGGGACGAGAGTCAGGCTTGACAGAAGAAAGAGGCTTTGGACAAGACTCAGGCTGGACAGTACAAGAGAGAGGCTCTTAGGACGAGAGTAATCTTGGACAGGAGGTAGAAGCTTGGGACGAAAGTCAGGTAGGATAAGAGAGAGAGGCTTGGGACGAGAGTCAGGCAGGAGAGGAAAGAAGGTTCTGGCACGAGAGTCAGGAAGAACAGGAGAGAGAGGCGTGGGACAAGAGTCATGCTGGACAGGACAGGAGAGAGGCTCTTGGGACGAAAGTCAGGCATGACAGGAGAGAGAGGCTTGGAACGAGAGTCAGGCTGGACAGGATAGGAAAGAGGCTCTTGGGACGAGAGTAATCCTGGACAGGAGAGAGAGGCTTGGGACGAGAGTCAGGCAGGATAGGAGAGAGAGGCTTGGGACGAGAGTCAGGCTGGACAGGAAAGAGAGTTCTGGCACGAGAGGCAGGCAGGAGAGGAGAGAGAGGCGTGGGACAAAAGTCATGCTGGACAGGACAGGAGAGAATCTCTTGAGACTAGAATAAGGCTCGACTGGAGAGAGAGGCTAGGGACATGAGTCAGGGAGGACAGGAGAGAGAGGCTTGGAACGAGAGTCCGGCAGGACAGGAGGGAGAGGCTTGTGACGAGAATCAGGCGGAACCTCAGAGAGAGATGGGCTTGGGACGAGAGTCATGCTGGACAGGAGAGAGAGGCTTGGGACAAGAGTAAGGCAAGGGAGAAGAGAGAGGCTTAGGACAAGAGTCATCAGGACAGGAAAGAGAGGTTTGGGACGAGAGTCAGGCAGGACTGGAGAGAGAGGCTTGGTACGAGGATCAGGCTGGACATTAGAGAGGTGGGGACTTGGAAGAGAGTCAGGGTGGACACGAGATAGAGGCTTTGGACGAGAGTCAGGCACGAAAGGAGAGAGAGGGTTGGGAAGAGAATCAGACAGGACAAGAAAGTCTTGGCACGAGAGTTAGGCAGGACAGGAGAGAGAGTCCTAGGACAAGAGTCAGGCAGGACTGGAGAGGTGCTTGGGACGAGAGTCAGATAGGACAGGAGAGAGAGGGTTGGGACGAGATTCAGGCACGAGAGGAGAGGGAGGCTTGGGACGACAGTCAGGCAGGACAGGAGAGAAAGTCTTGGCACGAGAGAGAGGCAGGACAGGAAAGAGAGGCCTGGGACAAGAGTCAGGCAGGACTGGAGAGATGCTTGGGACGAGAATGAAGCGGAACTTGAGAGAGAGATGGATTGGGACGAGAGTCATGATTGACAGGAGAAAGAGGCTTGGGACTATAGTCAGGCAGGACAGGAGAGAGGGACTTGTGACGAGAGTCAGGCAGGACAGGAGAGAGAGTGCTGGGGAGAGAGTCAGACAGGACAGGAGAGAGAGTCTTGGGCCGACAGTCAGGCAGGACTGGAGAGAAAGGATTGGGACGAGATTCAGGCAGGACAGGAGAGAGAGAGGCTTAGGACTAGATTCAGGCAGGACAAGAAAGAGAGGCTAAGGACTATAGTCAGGCAGGACATAAGAGAGAGGCTAGGGACGAGAGTCAGGCAGGACAGGAGAGAGAAGCTTGGGACGAGAGTCAGGCTGGACAGTAGAGAGAGGCTTGGGACGAGAGTAATGCAGGATAAGAGGGAGAGGCTTGGGACTATAGTCAGGCAGGACAGGAGAGAGGATCTTGGGACTAAAGTGAAGCAGGACAGGAGACAGAAGCTTCGGACGAGAGTCAGACAGGACAGCAGAGAGAGGTTTGGGACGAGAGTCAGGCTGGACAGGTGACAAACAGGCTTCTGACAAGAGTCAGGCAGGACAAGAGAGAGAGGCTTGGGACGAGAGTCAGACAGGGCAGGAGAAAGGGGCTTGGGAAGAGAGTCCGGCTGGACAGGAGAGAGAGGCTCGGGACGAGAGTCAGGCTGGAACAGTGAGAGAGGTTTAGGATGAAAGTCATTCAGGACAGGAGAGAGACGCTTGGGTTGAGAATCAAGCAGGAGAGGAGAGAGTGGCCTTCGATGAGAGTGAGGCTGGACAGTAGAGAGGCTTGGGACGACAGTCAGGCAGGAAAGGAGAGAGAGGCTTGGGACGAGACTCAGGCAGGACACGAGAGACAGGGCTGGGATGAGAGTCAGGAAAGACAGGAGAGAGAGGCTTGAGACGAGAGTCAGACTGGAGAGAGAGAGGCTTGGGACGAGAGTCAGACGGGACAGTAGAGAGAGACTTAGGACGAGAGTCATACAGGACAGAACAAACAGGGTTGGGACGAGATTCAGGCTGGACAGGAGAGAAGCTTGGGACGAGAGTCAGCCAGGTCAGGAGAGAGGGGCTTGGGAAGAGAGTCAGGCAGGACAAGAGAGAGAGGGTTGGGACGAGAGTCACGCTGGAAAAGTGAGAGAGGCTTAGGATGAGAGTAAGAAAGGATTGGAAAGAGACGCTTGGGACAAGAGTCACGCACGACAGGAGAGAGAGACTTAGGACGAGAGTGAGGCTGGACATGATAGAGAGAGGGGCTTGGGACGAGAGGTCAGGGTGGACAGGAAAGAGAGGCTTAGGACGAAAGTCAGTCGGATAGGAGAGAGAGGCTTGCGACGAGAGTCAAGCAGGACAGGAAAGAGAGTTCTGGCACGAGAGTAAGGCAGGACAGTAGAGAGAGGCTTGGGACGAGTGTCAGGCTGGACAGGAGAGAGAGGCATGGGACAGGAGTCAGGCTGGACAGGACAGGAGAGAGGCTCTTGGGACGAGAAGAAGGCTTGACAGGAGAGAGAGGCTTGGGACGAGAGTCATGGAGGACAGGAGAGAGAGGCTTTGGACGAGAGTCAGGAAGGACAGGAGAGAGTCCTGAGACGAGAGTCAGGCAGGACAGGAGAGAGAGGCTTGTGACGAGAGTCAGGCAGGACAGGAGAGAGAATCTTGGGGCGGGAGTCAGGTAGTACAGCAGAGAGAGGATTGGTACGAGAGTCCAGCCGGACAGGAGACAGAGAGGGGCTTGGGAGGAGTCAGGCAGGAATGGAGAGAGAGATTCTTGGGACGAGAGTCAGGAGGGACAGGACAGGAGAGAGAGATTCTTGGGACGAGAGTGAGGAGGGACAAGACAGGAGAGAGAGTCTTGGGACGAGAGTAATCCGGACAGGAGAGACAGGTTTTCGACGAGAGTCAGGCAGGACAGGAGAGAGAGGATTTGAAAGAGAGTCAATCAGGACAGGAAAGAGAGGCTTGGACGAGAATTAGGCAGGACAGAGGGAGAGACTTTGGACGAGAGTCAGGCAAGACTGGGGAGAAGGCTTGGGACGAGAGTCAGGCAGGAAAAGAGAGAGTCCTTGGACGAGAGTCAGGCAGGACAAGAGAGAGAAGATTGGTACGAGCGTCATGCTGGAAGGAGAGAAGAGCTTGAACGAGGTTCAGGCTGGACAGGAGAGAAGGCTTGGGACGAGAGTCAGGCAGGATAGGAGAGAGAGGTTGGAACGAGAGTCAGCAGGACAGGAGAGAGAGTCTGGACGAGAGTCAGGCAGGACTAGGAGAGAGAGGCGTGGGACAAAGTCATGCTGACAGGAAAGGAGAGAGAGGCTCTTGGGACGAGAGTAAGGCTCGACAGGAGAGAGAGGTTTGGGACGTGAGTCAGGAGGACAGGAGGAGAGCCTGGAACGAGAGTCAGGCAGGACAGGAGGAGAGGCTTGGGACGAGAATCAGGCGGAACCTGAGAGAGAGATGGCTTGGGACGAGAGTCATACTGGACAGGAGAGAGAGGCTTGGACAAGAGTAAGGCAGGAGAAGAGAGGCTTGGGAACGAGAGTCATCAGGACAGGAAAGAGAGGTTTGGGACGAGAGTCAGGCAGGATGGAGAGAGAGGCTTGGGACGAGGATCAGGCTGGACATGAGAGAGGAGGGGCTTGGGACAAGTAGAGATTTAGGGTGGACACAGGAGAGAGAGGGCTTATAGAGACAAGAGAGAAAGTCTTGGCACAGATAAGGAGAGAGGCCTACAGGTCAGGCATGATGAGAAGCTTGGGACGAGAGTCAGGCAGGACAAGAAGAGTGTTGGACGAGATTTAGGCAGGAGAGGAGAGGAGGTTAGGACGAGAGTCAGGCAGGACAGGAGGAGAGTCTTGGGACGAGAGTCAGGCTAGGACAGGAGAGAGAGGCCTGGGACGAGAGTCAGGCAGGAGGAGAGATGCTTGGGACGAGAGTCAGGCAGGACAGGGAGAGAAAGCTTGGGACGAGAGAAAGAGGCGGAACGGAGAAGAGAGGCCTGGACGAGAGTCATATGGCAGGATGAAGAGGCTTGGGACGAGAGTAAGCAGGACAGATGAGAGAGTTAGACGAGATTCAGGCAGGAGAGAGGTGGACAATCGAGTCGGACAGGAGAAGAGAGGTTGGAGACGGAAGTCAGGCTGGATGGGAAGAGAGAGGGACGAAGTCAGTGACAGAAGAGAGGCTTGGACAGATCGCAGGACAGGAGAGAGAGGTCTTGGACGAGAGTAATCATTGGACAGGAGAGAGAGCTTGGGACGAAAGTCAGGCAGGACAGGAGAGAGAGGATTGGGACGAGATCAGGCAGGGAGGAGAAGAGAGCTTTAGGACAGAGTCAGGCAGGACAGAAAGAGAGGCTAGGACAAGAGTCAGTGCAGGACATGAAGAGAAGGTCTTGGGACGAGAGTCAGGCATGACAGGAGAGAGAAGCTTGGGACGAGAGTCAGGCTGGACAGGATAGGAAAGTGGCTCTTGGGACGAGAGTAATCCTGGACAGGAGAGAGAGGCTTGGGACGAGAGTCAGGCAGGATAGGAGAGAGAGGCTTGGGACGAGAGTCAGGCTGAACAGGAAAGAGAGTTCTGGCACGAGAGTCAGGCAGGAGAGGAGAGAGAGGCGTGGGACAAAATTCAGGCTGGACAGGACAGGAGAGAATCTCTTGAGACGAGAATAAGGCTTGACTGGAGAGAGAGGCTAGGGACGTGAGTCAGGGAGGACAGGAGAGAGAGGCTTGGAACGAGAGTCCGGCAAGACAGGAGGGAGAGGCTTGTGACAAGAATCAGGCGGAACCTCAGAGAGAGATGGGCTTGGGACGAGAGTCATGCTGGACAGGAGAGAGAGGCTTGGGACAACAGTAAGGCAAGGGAGAAGAGAGAGGCTTAGGACAAGAGTCATCAGGACAGGAAAGAGAGGTTTGGGACGAGAGTCAGGCAGGACTGGAGAGAGAGGCTTGGTACGAGGATCAGGCTGGACATTAGAGAGGTGGGGGCTTGGGAAGAGAGTCAGGGTGGACAGGAGATAGAGGGTTTGGACGAGAGTCAGGCACGACAGGAGAGAGAGGGTTGGGAATAGAGTCAGGCAGGACAAGAGAGAAAGTCTTGGCACGAGAGTTAGGTAGGACAGGAGAGAGAAGTCTTTGACAAGAGTCAGGCAGGACTGGAGAGGTCCTTGGGACGAGAGTCAGGCAGGACAGGAGAGAGAGTGTTTGGACGAGATTCAGGCAGGAGAGGAGAGGGAGGCTTGAGACGACAGGAGAGACAGGGTTGGGAATAGAGTCAGGCAGGGCAGGAGAGAAAGTCTTGGCACGAGAGTTAGGCAGGACATAAGAGAGAGGCCTGGGACAAGAGTCAGGCAGGACAGGAGAGATGCTTGGGACGAGAGTCAGGCAGGACAGGAGAGAGAAACTTGGGACGAGAATCAGGCGGAACCTGAGAGAGAGATGGACTTGGGACGAGAGTCATGATGGACAGGAGAAAGAGGCTTGGGACGAGAGTAAGGCAGGACAGAGGAGAGAGGCTTAGGACGAAAGTCATCAGGACAGGAAAGAGAAGCTTGGGACGAGAGTCAGTCAGGACATGAGAGAGAGGCTCGAGACGAGAATCAGGCTGGATAGGAGAGAGAGAGAGGGGCTTGGGACGAGAGTCAGGCTTGACAGAAGAAAGAGGCTTGGGACAAGATTCAGGCTGGACAGGACAAGAGAGAGGCTCTTAGGACGAGAGTAATCCTGGACAGGAGAGAGAGGCTTGGGTCGAGAGTCAGGCAGGATAGGAGAGAGAGGGTTGGGACGAGAGTCAGGCAGGACAGGAAAGAGAGTTCTGTCACGAGAGTCAGGCAGGAGAGGAGAGAGAGGCATGGGTCAAGAGTCATGCTGGACAGGAAAGGAGAGAGGCTCTTAGGACTAGAGTAAGGCTCGACAGGAGAGAGAGGTTTGGGACGTGAGTCAGGGAAGACAGGAGGAGACGCCTGGGACGAGAGTCAGGCAGGACAGGAGAGAGAGGCTTGGAACGAGAATCAGGCGGAACCTGAGAGAGAGATGGGCTTGGGACGAGAGTCATGCTGGACAGGAGAGAGAGGCTTGGGACAAGAGTAAGGCAGGGAAGAAGAGAGATGCTTGGGACGAGAGTCATCAGGACAGGAAAGAGAGGTTTGGGACGAGAGTCAGGCAGGATGCGGAGAGAGGCTTGGGACGAGGATCAGGCTGGACATGAGAGAGGGAGGGGCTTGGGACAAGAGTCAGGGTGGACACGAGATAGAGGCTTTGGACGAGAGTCAGGCACGAAAGGAGAGAGAGGGTTGGGAAGAGAATCAGACAGGACAAGAAAGTCTTGGCACGAGAGTTAGGCAGGACAGGAGAGAGAGGTCTTAGGACAAGAGTCAGGCAGGACTGGAGAGGTGCTTGGGACGAGAGTCAGATAGGACAGGAGAGAGAGGGTTGGGACGAGATTCAGGCACGAGAGGAGAGGGAGCCTTGGGACGACAGTCAGGCAGGACAGGAGAGAAGGTCTTGGCACGAGAGAGAGGCAGGACAGGAAAGAGAGGCCTGGGACAAGAGTCAGGCAGGACTGGAGAGATGCTTGGACGAGAATGAAGCGGAACTGAGAGAGAGATGGATTGGGACGAGAGTCATGATTGACAGGAGAAAGAGGCTTGGGACTATAGTCAGGCAGGAAGGAGAGAGGGACTTGTGACGAGAGTCAGGCAGGACAGGAGAGAGAGTGCTGGGGAGAGAGTCAGACAGGACAGGAGACAGAGTCTTGGGCCGACAGTCAGGCAGGACAGGAGTGAGAGGTTTGGGACGAGAGTCAGGCTGAACAGTAGAGAGAGGGTTGGGACGAGAATCAGGCAGGATAAGAGAGAGAGGCTTGGAACTATAGTCAGGTAGGACAGGAGAGAGAGGCTTGGGACTAAAGTGAAGTAGGACAGGAGAGAGAGGTTTGGGACGAAGTCAGGCAGGACAGGAGAGAGAGGCTTGGGACAATAGTCAGGCAGGACAGGAGAGAGTGAGGCTTGGGACGAGAGTCAGGATGGACAGGAGAGAGAGGCTTGAGACTAAAGTGAAGCAGGACAGGAGAGAGAGGCTTGGGACGAGAGTCAGCCAGAACAGGAGAGAGAGTCTTGGGACGAGATTCAGGCAGGACAGGTGAGAAACAGGCTTGGGACGAGAGTCAGGCAGGACATGAGAGAGAGGCTTGGGACGAGAGTCAGGCAGGATAAAAGAGTGAGGCTTGGGACTATAGTCAGGCAGGACAGGAGAGGCATGGGACGAGAGTGAAGCAGGACAGGAGAGAGAGGTTTGGGACGAGAGTCAGGCAGGACAGGTGAGAGAGGCTTAGAACGAGAGTCAGGCAGGACAGGTTAGAGAAAGCCATCGGACGAGAGTCAGGCAGGACAGGAGAGAGAGTCTTGGGACGAGAGTCAGGCAGGATAAGAGAGAAAGGCTTGGGACAATATTCAGGCAGAAACGGAGAGAGAGGCTTCGGACGACAGTCAGGCGGGTCAGGAGAGGGGGCCTTGGGAAGAGAGTCAGGATGAACAGGAGAGAGAGGCTTGGGACGAGAGTCAGGCAGGACAGGTGAGAAACAGGCTTGGGACGAGAGTCAGGCAGGGCATGAGAGAGAGGCTTGGGACGAGAGTCAGGCAGGACAGGAGAGAGAAGCTTGGGACGGGAATGAGGCGGAACGTGAGAGAGAGATGGACCTTGGACGAGAGTCATACTGGACAGGAGAAAGAGGCTTGGGACGAGAGTAAGGCAGGACAGAGGAGAGAGGCTTAGGACGAGAGACATCAGGACAGGAAAGAGAGGCTTGGGACGAGAGTCAGTCAGGACAGGAGAGAGAGGCTCGAGACGAAAATCAGGCTGGATAGGAGAGAGAGAGGGTTTTGGGACGAGAGTCAGGCTTGACAGAAGAAAGAGGCTTTGGACAAGACTCAGGCTGGACAGGACAGGAGAGAGGCTCTTAGGACGAGAGTAATCCTGGACAGGAGAGAGAAGCTTGGGACGAAGTCAGGTAGGATAAGAGAGAGAGGCTTGGGACGAGAGTCAGGCAGGAGAGGAAAGAGTTCTGGCACGAGAATCAGGCAGAACAGGAGAGAGAGGCTGGGACAAGAGTCATGCTGGACAGGACAGGAGAGAGGTTTGGGACGAGAGTCAGGCAGGACAGGGAGAGAGGCTTAGACGAGAGTCAGGCAGGACAGGTTAGAGAAAGCATCGGACGAGAGTCAGGCAGGACAGGAGAGAGGTCTTGGGACGAGAGTCAGGCAGGATAAGAGAGAAAGGCTTGGGACAATATTCAGGCAGAACAGGAGAGAGAGGCTCGGACGACAGTCAGGCGGGTCAGGAGAGGGGGGCCTTGTGGGAAGAGAGTCAGGTATGAACAGGAGAGAGAGGCTTGGGACGAGAGTCAGGCAGGACAGGTGAGAAACAGGCTTGGGACGAGAGTCAGGCAGGGCATGAGAGAGAGGCTTGGGACGAGAGTCAGGCAGACAGGAGAGAGAAGCTTGGGACGGGAATGAGGCGAACGTGAGAGAGATGGACCTTGGGCGAGAGTCAACTGGACAGGAGAAAGAGGCTTGGGACGAGAGTAAGGCATGACAGAGGAGATAGGCTTAGGACGAGAGACATCAGGACAGGAAAGAGAGGCTTGGGACGAGAGTCAGTCAGGACAGGAGAGAGAGGCTCGAGACGAAAATCAGGCTGGATAGGAGAGAGAGAGGGTTTTGGGACGAGAGTCAGGCTTGACAGAAGAAAGAGGCTTTGGACAAGACTCAGGCTGGACAGGACAGGAGAGAGGCTCTTAGGACGAGAGTAATCCTGGACAGGAGAGAGAAGCTTGGGACGAAAGTCAGGTAGGATAAGAGAGAGAGGCTTGGGACGAGAGTCAGGCAGGAGAGGAAAGAGTTCTGGCACGAGAATCAGGCAGAACAGGAGAGAGAGGCGTGGGACAAGAGTCATGCTGGACAGGACAGGAGAGAGGCTCTTGGGACGAAAGTCAGGCATGACAGGAGAGAGAGGCTTGGGACGAAAATCGGGCAGGGCAGGAGAGAGAGGCTTTGAACTATAGCCAGGCAAGGACAGGAGATCGAGGCTTGGGACGAAAGTCAGGCAGGACAGGAGAGAAAGGCTTGGGACGAGAGTCAGGCTGGACAGTAGAGAGAGGCCTGGGACGCGAGTCAGGTAGGATAAGAGAGAGAGAGGCTTGGGACTATAGTCAGGCAGGACAGGAGAGGCTTAGGACGAGAGTTAAGCAGGACAGGAGAGAGAGGTTTGGGACGAGAGTCAGGCAGGCCAGGTGAGAGAGGCTTGGGACAAGAGTCAGGCAGGACAGGTGAGAGAAGCTTGGGACAAGAGTCAGGCAGAACAGGAGAGAGAGGCTTGGGACGCGAGTCAGGATAAACAGGTGAGAAACAGACTTGAGACGAGAATCAGGCAGGACAGGAGAGAGAGACTTGGGATGAAAGTCAGGCAGGATAAGAGCGAAAGGCTTGGTAATAGTCAGGCAGGACAGGAGAGAGAGGCTTGGAACGAGAGTCAGGCAGGTCAGGAGACGGGGGCTTAGGAGGAGAGTCAGGATGGACTGGAGAGTGAGGCTTGGGAAGAGAGTCAGGCTGATAAAGTGAGAGCGGCTTAGGATGAGAGTCAGCCAGGACAGGAGAGGCTTTGGACGAGTCAGGCTGGAGAAGAGAGAGAGGCTTAAGACAAAAGTCAGGCTGGACAGGAGAGAGAGGCGTGGGACGAGAGTCAGGCAGGGAAGGAAAGAGAGGCTTGGGACGAGAGTCAGGCAAAACACGAGAGAGACCATTGGGACGAAAGTCAGGCAGGACAGGAGAGAGAGGCTTAGGACGAGACTCAGGCAGGACAGGAGAGAGAGGCTTGGAACGAGAGTCAGGCTGGACAGGACAGGAGAGAGGCTCTTGGGACGAGAGTAATCCTGGACAGGAGAGAGAGGCTTGGGACGAGAGTCATGCAGGATAGGAGAGAGAGACTTGGGGCGAGATTCAGACAGGACAAGAAAGAGAGTTCTGGCACGAGAGTCAGGCAGGAGAGGAGAGAGACGCCTGGGACAAAAGTCATACTGAACAGGACAGGCGAAAGGCTCTTGAGACGAGAGTAAAGCTTAACAGGAGAGAGAGGCTAGGGACGTGAGTCAGGGAGGACAGGAGAGAGAGGCCTGGAACGAGAGTCCGGCAGGACAGGAGAGAGAGGCTTGTGACGAGAATCAGGCGGAACCTCAGAGAGATATGGGCTTGGGACGAGAGTCATGCTGGACAGGAGAGAGAGGCTTGGGACAAGAGTAAGGCAAGGCAGAAGAGAGAGGCTTAGGACAAGAGTCATCAGGACAGGAAAGAGAGTCTTGGCACGAGAGTCAGGCAGGATTGCAGAGAGAGGCTTGGTCGAGGATCAGGCTGGACATTAGAGAGGTAGGGGCTTGGGACGAGAGTCAGGGTGGACAGGAGATAGAGGCTTTGGACGAGAGTCAGGCACGACAGGAGAGAGAGGGTTGGGAAGAGAGTCAGGCAGGACAAGAGAGAAAGTCTTGGCACGAGAGTTAGGCAGGACAGGAGAGAGAGGTCTGGGACAAGAGTCAGGCAGGACTGGAGAGATGCTTGGGACGAGAGTCAGGCAGGACAGGAGAGAGAGTGTTTGGACGAGATTCAGGCAGGAGAGGAGAGGGAGGCTTGGGACGACAGTCAGGCAGGACAGGAGAGAAAGTCTTGGCACGAGACTTAGGTAGGACATAAGAGAGAGGCTTGGGACATGAGTCAGGCAGGACTGGAGAGATGCTTGGGACGAGGGTCAGGCAGGACAGGAGAGAGAATCTTGGGACGAGAATCAGGCGGAACCTGAGAGAGAGATGAGCTTGGGACGAGAGTGATGCTGGACAGGAGAAAGAGGCTTGGGACGAGAGTAAGGCAGGACAGAGGAGAGAGGCTTAGGACGAAAGTCATCAGGACAGGAAAGAGAGGCTTGGGACGAGAGTCAGTCAGGACAGGAGAGAGAGGCTCGAGACGAGAATCAGGCTGGATAGGAGAGAGAGAGGGGGCTTGGGACGAGAGTCAGGCTTGACAGAAGAAAGAGGCTTGGGACAAGATTCAGGCTGGACAGGACAGGAGAGAGGCTCTTAGGACGAGAGTAATCCTGGACAGGAGAGAGAGGCTTGTGACGAGAGTCAGGCAGGATAGGAGAGAGAGGCTTGGGACGAGAGTCAGGCAGGACAGGAGAGAGAGGCTTGGAACGAGAATCAGGCGGTACCTCAGAGAGAGATGGGCTTGGGACGAGAGTCATTCTGGACAGGAGAGAGAGGCTTGGGACAAGAGTAAGTCAGGGAAGAAGAGAGACAGGCTTCGAACAGGAGAGAGAGGCTTAGGACGAAATCATCCAGGACAGGAGAGAGAGGCTTGGGACGATAATCAGGGAGGATAGGAGAAAGGGGCTTGTGATGAGAGTCAGGGATGACAGGAGGGAGACAGGCTTCGGACGAGAATCAGGCAGGACAGGAGAGAGAGGCTTAGGACGAGATTCAGGCAGAACAAGAGATAGAAGCTTGGTAAGAGAGTCATGCAGGACAGGAGAAAGAGGACATAGAACGAGAATCAGGCAGGACAGGAGAGGGATGCTTGGGTCGAGAGTCAGGCAGGACAGGAGACAGAGTGCTGGGGAGAGAGTCACACTGGACAGGAGAGAGAGTCTTGGGCCGACAGTCAGGCAGGACTGGAGAGAAAGGATTGGAACGAGAGTCAGGCAGGACAGGAGAGAGAGAGGCTTAGGACTAGATTCAGGCAGGCCAAGAGAGAGAGGCTAAGGACTATAGTCAGGCAGGACATAAGAGAGAGGCTTTTGACGAGAGTCAGGCAGGACAGGACAGAGAGGCTTGGGACGAGAGTCAGGCTGGACAGAAGAGAGAGGCTTGGGACGAGAGTAAGGCAGGATAAGAGGGAGAGGCTTGGGACTATAGTCAGGCAGGACAGGAGAGAGGAACTTGGGACTAAAGTGAAGCAGGACAGGAGAGAGAAGCTTCGGACGAGAGTCAGACAGGACAGCAGAGAGAGGTTTGGGACGAGAGTCAGGCTGGACAGGTGACAAACAGGCTTCTGACAAGAGTCAGGCAGGACAAGAGAGAGAGGCTTGGGACGAGAGTCAGACAGGGCAGGAGAAAGGGGCTTGGGAAGAGAGTCAGGCTGGACAGGAGAGAGAGGCTCGGGACGAGAGTCAGGCTGGAAAAGTGAGAGAGGTTTAGGATGAAAGTCATTCAGGACAGGAGAGAGACGCTTGGGTTGAGAATCAAGCAGGAGAGGAGAGAGTGGCTTTCGATGAGGGTGAGGCTGGACAGTAGAGAGGCTTGGGACGACAGTCAGGCAGGAAAGGAGAGAGAGGCTTGGGACGAGACTCAGGCAGGACACGAGAGACAGGGCTGGGATGAGAGTCAGGAAAGATAGGAGAGAGAGGCTTGAGACGAGAGTCAGGCTGGAGAGAATAGAGAGGCTTGGGACGAGAGTCAGACGGGACAGTAGAGAGAGGCTTAGGACGAGAGTCATACAGGACAGAACAAAGAGGGTTGGGACGAGATTCAGGCTGGACAGGAGAGACAGGCTTGGGACGAGAGTCAGCCAGGTCAGGAGAGAGGGGCTTGGGAAGAGAGTCAGGCAGGACAAGAGAGAGAGGGTTGGGACGAGAGTCACGCTGGAAAAGTGAGAGAGGCTTAGGATGAGAGTCAGAAAGGACTGGAAAGAGACGCTTGGGACGAGAGTCACGCACGACAGGAGAGAGAGACTTAGGACGAGAGTGAGGCTGGACATGATAGAGAGAGGGGCTTAGGACGAGAGTCAGGGTGGACAGGAAAGAGAGGCTTAGGACGAAAGTCAGTCGGATAGGAGAGAGAGGCTTGCGACGAGAGTCAAGCACGACAGGAAAGAGAGTTCTGGCACGAGAGTAAGGCAGGACAGTGGAGAGAGGCTTGGGACGAGTGTCAGGATGGACAGCAGAGAGAGGCATGGGACAGGAGTCAGGCTGGACAGGACAGGAGAGAGGCTCTTGGGACGAGAAGAAGGCTTGACAGGAGAGAGAGGCTTGGGACGAGAGTCATGGAGGACAGGAGAGAGAGGCTTTGGACGAGAGTCAGGAAGGACAGGAGAGAGAGGCCTGAGACGAGAGTCAGGCAGGACAGGAGAGAGAGGCTTGTGACGAGAGTCAGGCAGGACAGGAGAGAGAATCTTGGGGCGGGAGTCAGGTAGGACAGCAGAGAGAGGATTGGTACGAGAGTCCAGCCGGACAGGAGACAGAGAGGGGCTTGGGAGGAGTCAGGCAGGACAGGAGAGAGAGATTCTTGGGACGAGAGTCAGGAGGGACAGGACAGGAGAGAGAGATTCTTGGGACGAGAGTGAGGAGGGACAAGACAGGAGAGAGAGTCTTGGGACGAGAGTAATCCTGGACAAGAGAGACACGCTTCGGACGAGAGTCAGGCAGGACAGGAGAGAGAGTATTTGAAAGAGAGTCAATCTGGACAGGAAAGAGAGGCTTGGGACGAGAATTAGGCAGGACAGGAAGGAGAGACTTTGGACGAGAGTCAGGCAAGACTGGGGAGAAAGGCTTGGGACAAGAGTCAGGCAGGAAAAGAGAGAGATCCTTAGGACGAGAGTCAGGCAGGACAAGAGGGAGAAGCTTGGTATGAGCGTCATGCAGGAGAGGAGAGAGAAGCTTGAAACTAGATTCAGGCTGGACAGGAGAGAGAGGCTTGGGACGAGAGTCAGGCAGGATAGGAGAGAGAGGCTTGGGAGGAAAGTCAGGCAGGACAGGAGAGAGGGGCTTGGGATGAGAGTCAGTTAGGACAGGAGAGAGACACGCTTCGGACGAGAGTCTAGCAGGACAGGAGAGAGAGGCTTGGGACGAGAGTCAGGCAGGAAAGGAGAGAGAGGCTTGGGACGAAAGTCAGGCAGGACAGGAAAGAGGGGCTTGGGATGAGAGTCAGGGAGGACAAGAGATAGAACCTTGGTACGAGAGTCATGTAGGACAAGAGAGAGAGGTTTGGGACGAGAGTCAGGCAGTACAAGAGATAGAAGCTTGGTACGAGAGTCATGCAGAACAGGAGAGAGAGGCATAGGACGAAAGTCAGGCAGGACAGGAGAGGTATGCTTGGACGAGAGTCAGGCAGGACAGGAGAGAGAGGCTTAGGACTATAGTCAGGTCGGACAGGAGAGAGAGGTTTGGGACGAAAGCCAGGCTGGAGAGAAGAGAGAGGCTTTGGACGAGAGTCAGGCAGGACAGGAGAGAGAGGTTTGGGACGAGAGTCAGGCAACATAAGATAGAGAGGCTTGGGACGAAAGTCAGGCAGGACAACAGAGAAGGGCTTTGGATGAGAGTTAGGGAGGACACGAGAGAGACAAGCTTCGGACGAGAGTCAAGAACGATTGGAGGGAGAAGCTTCGGACGAGATTCAGGCAGGAAAAGAGATAGAAGCTTGTTACGAGAGTCATTCAGGACAGGAGAGAGAGAGGCATAGGACGAGAGTCAGGCAGGACAGGAGAGGGATGCTTGGGACGAGAGTCAGGCAGGACAAGGAGAGAGAGTGCTGGGGAGAGAGTCAGACAGGACAGGAGAGAGAGTCTTGGGCCGACAGTCAGGCAGGACAGGAAGAGAGAGGTTTGGGACGAGAGTCAGGCTGAACAGTAGAGAGAGGGTTGGGACGAGAGTCAGGCAGGATAAGAGAGAGAGGCTTGGGACTATAGTCAGGTAGGACAGGAGAGAGAGTCTTGGGACTAAAGTGAAGTAGGACAGGAGAGAGACGCTTGGGACGAAGTCAGGCAGGACAGGAGAGAGAGGCTTGGGACGATAGTCAGGCAGGACAGGAGAGAGTGAGGCTTGGGACGAGAGTCATGCTGGGCAGGAGACAGAGGCTTGAGACTAAAGTGAAGCAGGACAGGAGAGAGAGGCTTGGGATGAGAGTCAGGCAAAACAGGAGAGAGAGGCTTGGGACGAGAGTCAGGCAGGACAGGTGAGAAACAGGCTTGGGACGAGAGTCAGGCAGGACATGAGAGAGAGGCTTGGGACGAGAGTCAGGCAGGATAAAAGAGTGAGGCTTGGGACTATAGTCAGGCAGGACAGGAGAGGCATGGGACGAGAGTGAAGCAGGACAGGAGAGAGAGGTTTGGGACGAGAGTCAGGCAGGACAGGTGAGAGAGGCTTTGAACGCTAGTCAGGCATGACAGGTTAGAGACAGCCATCGGACGAGAGTCAGGCAGGACAGGAGAGAGAGTCTTGGGACGAGAGTCAGGCAGGATAAGAAAGAAAGGCTTGGGACAATAGTCAGGCAGAAACGGAGAGAGGGGCTTGGGACGACAGTCAGGCAGGTCAGGAGAGGGGGGCTTGGGAAGAGAGTCAGGATGGACAGGAGAGAGAGGCTTGGGACGAGAGTCAGGCAGAACAGGTGAGAAACAGGTTTGGGACGAGAGCCAGGCAGGACATGAAAGAGAGGCTTGGGACGAGAGTCAGGCAGGACAGGAGAGAGAAGCTTAGGACGAGAATCAGGCGGAACGTGAGAGAGCGATGGACCTTGGACGAGAGTCATTCTGCACAGGAGAAAGATGCTTGGGACGGGAGTAAGGCAGGACAGAGGAGAGAGGCTTAGGACGAGAGACATCAGGACAGGAAAGAGAGGCTTGGGACGACAGTCAGTCAGGACAGGAGAGAGAGGTTCGAGACGAGAATCAGGCTGGATAGTAGAGAGAGAGGGTTTTGAGACGAGAGTCAATCTTGACAGAAGAAAGAGACTTTGGACAAGACTCAGGCTGGACAGGACAGGAGAAAGGCTCTTAGGACGAGAGTAATACTGGACAGGAGAGAGAAGCTTGGGACGAAAGTCAGGTAGGATAAGAGAGAGAGGCTTGGGACGAGAGTCAGGCAGGAGACGAAAGAGTGTTCTGGCACGAGAATCAGGCAGAACAGGAGAGAGAGGCGTGGGACAAGAGTCATGCTGGACAGGACAGGAGAGAGGCTCTTGGGACGAAAGTCAGGCATGACAGGAGAGAGAGGCTTGGGACGAGAGTCAGGCTGGAGAGGACAGGAAGAGGCTCTTGGGACGAGAGTAATCCTGGACAGGAGAGAGAGGCTTAGGACTATAGTCAGGCAGGACAGGAGATCGAGGCTTGGGACGAAAGTCAGGCAGGACAGGAGAGAGAGGCTTGGGACGAGAGTCAGGCTGGACAGTAGAGAGAGGCCTGGGACGCGAGTCAGGTAGGGAAGAAGAGAGAGGTAGGAGAGAGTCATCAGGACAGGAAAGAGAGGTTTGGGACGAGAGTCAGGCAGGACGCAGAGAGAGGCTTGGGACGAGGATCAGCTGGACATGAGAGAGGGAGGGGCTTGGACAAGAGTCAGGGTAGACAGGAGATAGAGGCTTTGGACGAGAGTCAGCACGACAGGAGAGAGGGAGGTTGGGAAGAAGTCAGACAGGACAAGAAAGTCTTGGCTGAGAGTTAGGCAGGACAGGAGAGAGAGTCCTGGGACAAGAGTCAGGCAGGACTGGAGAGGTGCTTGGGACGAGAGTCATGTAGGACAGGAGAGAGAGGGTTGGGACGAGATTCAGCAGGAGAGGAGGAGAGGTGGCAAGTAGGCAGACAGGAGAGAAAGTTTAGGCAGAAGAGCAGGAGAAAGAGAGCCTGGACAAGAGTCAGGCAGGACTTGAGAGATGCTTGGGACGAGAGTCAGGCAGGACAGGGGAGAGAAGCTTGGGACGAGAATCAGGCGGAACTTGAGAGAGAGATGGATTGGGACGAGAGTCATGATGACAGGAGAAAAGGCTTGGGACTAGTCAGCAGGACAGAGAGAGGACTTGGGACTAAAGTAAGCAGGACAGGAGAGAGAGGCTTGGACGAGAGTCAGCGGACAGGAGCGAGAGAGGCTCGGACGAGAGAATCCGGAAGAGAGAGAGAGGCTTGGGACAGAGTAGGCAGGATAGGAGAGAGAGCTTGGGACAGAGATTAGACGGACAGGAAAGAGAGTCTGGACGAGAGTAAGGCAGGAGAGGAGAGAGAGCGGGACAAAAGTCAGGGACAGGACAGAGAGAGAGCTTGGACGAGAGTAAGGCGACAGGAAAGAGAGGCTAGGACGTGAGTCAGGGAGGACGGAGAGAAGGCCTGGAGAAGTCGGCAGGACAGAGAGAGGTTGAGAATCAGGGAACAGAGAGAGCTTGACAGAGTCAGCGGACAGGAGAGAGAGGCTTGGGAAGAAAGCAATGAAGAGAGAGCTTGGGACAAATCAAGGAAGAAGAGGGTTGAGAGAGTAGGGACAGGAGGAGAGGTTGACGGGAAGGCTGGACAAGAGAGAGCTTGGACAGAGTCAGGGACAGAAGAGCTTGGAGAGAGCAGCAGACAGGAAAGAGGCTGGAAGAGATCAGCAGGACAGGAAAGCTTGACGAGATAGCAGGACAGAAAGAAGCTGGGAAGAGTCAGCAGGACGGAGAGAGCTTGGCGGAGTCAGCAGACAGGAGAGAAGTTGACGAGATCAGGCAGGAGGAGAGGAGGTTGGAAAGCAGGCAGGCAGAGAGAAAGTTTTGACAAGTAGGCAGAATAAGAGAGAGGCTGGACAAGTCAGGCAGGACAGAGAAAGCTTGGGAAGAAAGGCGGACAGAGAGAGATGCTGGGACGAGAGTACGGACAGGAGAAGAGGCTTGGGACAGTAAGCAGGCAGAGAGAGAGGCTTGGACGAAAGTAACAGACAGGAAGAGAGGCTGGGACGAGAGTCAGCAGGAAGGAGAAGAGGCTTGGGACGAGAGTCAGGCAGGACAGAAAGAGAGTTCTGACAGAGTCAGGCAGGAAGAGAGAGAGGCTGGGACAAGAGTCATGCTGGACAGGACAGAGAGAGGCCTTAGACGAGATAGGCTGACAGGAGAGAGAGCTAGGAGGAGTCAGGGAAGACAGGAAGAGACGCCTGGGACGAGAGTCAGGCAGGACAGGAGAGAGAGGCTGGAACGAGAATCAGCGGAACTGAGAGAGAGATGGCTTGGGACGAGATTCATGCTGGACAGGAGAGAGAGGCTTGGGACAAGAGTAAGGCAGGAAGAAGAGAGAGGCTTAGGACGAGAGTCATCAGGACAGGAAGAGAGGTTTGGGAGAGAGTCAGGCAGGACTGCAGAGAGGCTTGGACGAGATCAGGCTGGACATGAGAGAGGAGGGCTTGGACAAGAGTCAGGGTGACAGAGATAGAGGCTTTGGACGAGAGTCAGGCACGACAGGAGAGGGGTTGGGAAGAGAGTCAGACAGGACAAGAAAGTCTTGGCACGAGAGTTAAGCAGGACAGGAGAAGAGCCTGGGACAAGAGTCAGGCAGGACGGAGAGGTGCTTGGGACAGAGTCAGTAGGACAGGAAAGAGATGGGAGAGATTCAGGCAGACAGGAGAAATCTTGGCACGAAAGTAGGCACGACAGGAAAGAGAGCCTGGACAAGTCAGCAGGACTGGAGAGATGCTTGGACGAGAGTCAGCAGGACAGGGAGGAAGCTTGGGACGAAATCAGCGGACTTGAGAGAGAGAGGATTGGACGAGAGTCATGATGACAGGAGAAAGAGCTGGACTATAGTCAGGCAGGACAGGAGAGGACTTGGGACTAAAGTGAAGCAGGACAGAAGAGAGCTTGGACGAGAGTCAGGCGGACAGAGAGAGAGGCTCGACAGAGAATCCTGAGAGGAGAGAGGCTTGGACGAGTGCAGGCTGGAGAAGAGGCTTGGACAAGATTCAGGACAGGACAGGAGAGGCCTTAGACGAGAGTAGGCGGACAGAGAGAGAGCTTGGACGAGAGTCAAGGACAGAAAGAGAACTTGGACGAGAGTAGGCAGACAAGAGAGAGCTTGACGAGAGTCAGGAGGACAGAGAGAGAGCTTGGAGGAAAGTCAGCTGGACAGTAGAGAGGGCTGGGAGAGAGTCAGGGGAACAAAGAGACAGGCTTGACGAGAGCATCGACAGGAGAGAGGCTTGGGATGAAACAAGACAGAGAGAGAGGCTTGGACAAAATCAGGAGAAAGAGAGGGCTTGGAGAGATCGGAGGCAGGAGGGAGAAGGCTCGGACGAGATCAGTGGACAGGAGAGAGAGCTTGGGACGGATTCAGGACAAAGAGATAGAGCTTGGAGAGAGTCAGCAGACAGAGAAAGAGCTAGAACAAATCAGGCAGAAGAAGGATGCTTGGACGAGAGTCAGGCAGGACAGGAAAAGAGGCTGGGAGAGAGTCAGCAGGACGGAGAGAAGCTTGGGCCGGATCAGGCAGGACAAGAAGAGGTTGGACGAGTCAGGCAGAAGGAGAAGAGGCTTGGGAGAAGTCAGGCGGACAGAGAGAGAGGCTTGGACGAGAGTAAGGCAGGATAAGAGAAGGCTGGGACAGAGTCAGCAGGACAGGAGAAGAGCTTGGACGAGATAGGCGGACGAGAGAGAGGCTTGGGACGAGAGTAGCAGGAAAGAGGACAAGAGTCATGCTGGACAGGACAAGAGAGAGGCTCTTAGGACGAGAGTAAGGCTTGACAGGAGAGAGAGGCTTAGGAAGTGAGTCAGGGAAGACAGGAGAGAGACGCCTGGGACGAGAGTCAGGCAGGACAGGAGAGAGAGGCTTGGAACGAGAATCAGGCGGAACCTGAGAGAGAGATGGCTTGGGACGAGATTCATGCTGGACAGGAGAGAGAGGCTTGGGACAAGAGTAAGGCAGGAAGAAGAGAGAGGCTTAGGACGAGAGTCATCAGGACAGGAAAGAGAGGTTTGGGACGAGAGTCAGGCAGGACTGCAGAGAGAGGCTTGGGACGAAAGTCAGGCAGGACAGGAAAGAGGGGCTTGGGATGAGAGTCAGGGAGGACAAGAGATAGAACCTTGGTACGAGAGTCATGTAGGACAAGAGAGAGAGGTTTGGGACGAGAGTCAGGTAGTACAAGAGATAGAAGCCTGGTACGAGAGTCATGCAGGACAGGAGAGAGAGGCATAGGACGAAAGTCAGGCAGGACAGGAGAGGTATGCTTGGGACGAGAGTCAGGCAGGACAGGAGAGAGAGGCTTAGGACTATAGTCAGGCCGGACAGGAGAGAGAGGTTTGGGACGAAAGTCAGGCTGGAGAGAAGAGAGAGGTTTTGGACGAGAGTCAGGCAGGAAAGGAGAGATAGGTTTGGAACGAGAGTCAGGCAACATAAGAGAGAGAGGCTTGGGACGAAAGTCAGGCAGGACAACAGAGAAGGGCTTGGGATGAGAGTCAGGGAGGACAGGAGAGAGACAGGCTTCGGACGAGAGTGAACAAGGATTGGAGAGAGAAGCTTCGGACGAAATTCAGGCAGGAAAAGAGATCGAAGCTTGTTACGAGAGTCATGCAGGACAGGAGAGAGAGGCATAGGACGAGAGTTAGGCAGGACAGGAGAGGGATGCTTGGGACGAGAATCAGGCAGGACAGGAGAGAGAGTGCTGGGGAGAGAGTTAGACAGGACAGGACAGAGAGTCTTAGGCCGACAGTCAGGCAGGACAGGAGAGAGAGGTTTGGGACGAGAATCAGGCTGAACAGTAGAGAGAGGGTTGTGACGAGAGTCAGGCAGGATAAGAGAGAGAGGCTTGGGACTATAGTCAGGTAGGACAGGAGAGAGAAGCTTGGGACTAAAGTGAAGTAGGACAGGAGAGAGAGGCTTGGGACGAAGTCAGGCAGGACAGGAGAAAGAAGCTCGGGACGATAGTCAGGCAGGACAGGAGAGAGTGAGGCTTGGGACGAGAGTCAGGCTGGACAGGAGAGAGAGGCTTGAGACTAAAGTGAAGCAGGACAGGAGAGAGAGGCTTGGGACGAGAGTCAGGCAGAACAGGAGAGAGAAGCTTGGGACGAGAGTCAGGCAGGACAGGTGAGAAACAGGCTTGGGACGAGAGTCAGGAAGGACATGAGAGAGAGGCTTGGGACGAGAGTCAGGCAGGAGAAAAGAGTGAGGCTTGGGACTATAGTCAGGCAGGACAGGAGAGGCATGGGACGAGATGAAGCAGGACAGGAGAGAGAGGTTTGGGACGAGAGTCAGGCAGGACAGGTGAGAGGAGCTTAGAACGAGAGTCAGGCAGGACAGGTTAGAGACAGCCATCGGAAGAGAGTCAGGCAGGACGGGAGAGAGAGTCTTGGGACGAGAGTCAGGCAGGGTAAGAGAGAAAGGCTTGGGACAATAGTCAGGCAGAAACGGAGAGAGAGGCTTGGGACGACAGTCAGGCGGGTCAGGAGAGGGGGGCTTGGGAAGAGAGTCAGGATGAACAGGAGAGAGAGGCTTGGAATGAGAGTCAGGCTGATAAAGTGAGGGTGGCTTAGGATGAGCGTCAGCCAGGACAGGAGAGACACGCTTGGGACGAGAGTCAGGCTGGACAGGAGATCGAGGCTTGTTATGAGAAT
Organism: Panulirus ornatus; assembly: GCF_036320965.1. Lineage (NCBI taxonomy): Eukaryota > Metazoa > Arthropoda > Malacostraca > Decapoda > Palinuridae > Panulirus > Panulirus ornatus. The sequence continues at coordinate 33,467,790 of NC_092236.1, forward strand.
GAGGCTGGACAGTAAAGAGAGGCTTAGGACGAGATTCAGGCAGTAGAGGAGATAGAGGGTTGGGACGAGAATCAGGCAGGATAAGAGAGAGAGGCTTGGGACTATTGTCAGGAAGGACAGGAGAAAAAGGCTTGGGACAAGAGTCAGGCAGGACAGGAGAGAGAGGCTTCGGACGAGAGTGAGGCTGGACAGTAGAGAGACGCTTGGGACGAGGATCAATCAGAACAGGAGAGAGAGGCTTGAGACGAGAGTCAGGCAGGACACGAAATACAGGGTTGGGACCAGAGTCAGGCAGGACAGGAGAGAGAGGCTTGAGACGAAAGTCAGACTGGAGAGAAGAGAGATGCTTGGTACAAGAGTCAGTCGGGAGAGTAGAGAGAGGCTTAGGACGAGTCATACAGGAAAGAAGAGAGAGGCTTGGGACGAGATTGAGGCTGGACAGTAGAGAGAGGCTGTTGACGAGTCAGGCAGGACAAAAGGGAGAGTCTTGGGACTAAGTCAGGCAGGACAGGAGAGAGAGGCTTGGGACGAGAGTCAAGTAGGATAGGAGAGAGTGAGGTTTGGGACGAGAGGCAGGCAGGACAGGAGAGAGTGACTTGGGACGAGAGTCAGGAAGGACAGGAGATAGAGGCTTGGGACGAAAGTCAGGCAGGTTAGGAGAGAAGGGCTTGGGAAGAGAGTCAGGCTGGACAGGAGAGAGAGGCTTGGGATGAGAGTCAGGCTGGAAAAGTGAGAGAGGCTTAGGGTGAGAGTCAACGAGGACAGGAAAGAGACGCTTGGGACGAAAGTCAGGCAGGACAGGAGAGAGAGGATTGAGACGAGAGTGAGGCAGGACAGGAGAGAGGTGCTTATGACGAGAGTCAGGCAGGACAGAAGAGAGAGGATTTGAAAGAGAGTCAAGCTGGACAGGAGAGAGAGGCTTCGGACGAGAATTAGGCAGGACAGGAGGGAGAGACTTTGGACGAGTTTCAGGCTAGACTGGAGAGAAAGGCTTGGGACGAGAGTCAGGCAGGACAGGAGAGAGAGGATTAGGACGAGAGTCAGGCAGGAAAAGAGAGAGACGCTTGGTACGAGCGTCATGCAGGAGAGGAGAGAGAGGCTTCGGACTAGATTCAGGCTGGACATGAGGGAGGGGCTTGGGACGAGAGTCAAGTCGGACAGGGGAGACAGGCTTTCGACGAAATTCAGGCAGGACAGGAGAAAGGTGCTTGGGACGAGAGTCAGGCAGGATAAGAGATAGAGGCTTGGGACTATAATCAGGCAGGACAGGAGAGAGGCTTGGGACAAGAGTCAGGCAGGTCAGGAGAGATGGGCTTGGGAAGAGAGTCAGGCTGGACAGGAGAGAGAGGCTTGGACCGAGAGTCAGGCTGGAAGAGTGAGAGAGGCTTAGGATGAGAGTCAGGCAGGACAGAAGAGACACGCTTGGGACGAGAGTCAGGCAGGACAAGAGAGAGAGACTTGGGCCGACAGTTTGGCAGGACATGAGAGAAAGGATTGGGACGAGAGTCAGGCAGGACAGGAGAGAGAGGCTTAGGACAAGAGTCAGGCAAGACAAGACAGAGACGCTTAGGACTATAGTCAGGCAGGACAGGAGAGAGAGGCTTAGGACGAAAGTGAAGCAGGACAGGAGAGAGAGGTTTGGGACGAGAATCAGTCAGGACAGGAGAGAGAGACTTGGGACGAGAGTCAGGCAGGACAGGTGAGAGACAGGCTTGGGACGAGAGTCAGGCAGTACAGGAGAGAGAGGCTTGGGACGAGAGCCAGGCAGGACAGGAGAGAGAGGCTTGGGACGAAAGTCAGGCAGTACAGGAGAGAGGGACTTGGGATGAGAGTCAGGGAGGACAGGAGAGAGACAGGTTCCGGACGAGAGTCAGGCAGGATAGGAGAGAGAGGCTTGGGACGAAAGTCAGGCAGGATAAGAGAGAGAGGGTTGGGACTATAATCAGGCAGGACAGGAGAGAGAGGCTTGGGACGAGAGTCAGGCAGGTCAGGAGAGATGGGCTTGGGAAGAGAGTCAGGCTGGACAGGAGAGAGAGGCTTAGACGAGAGTCAGGCTGGAAAAGTGAGCGAGGCTTAGGATGAGAGTCAACGACGACAGGAGAGAGACGCTTGGGACGAGAGTCAGGCAGGACAGGAGAGAGAGGCTTGGGACGAGAGTCAGGAGGACAGTAAGAGAGGCTTAGGACGAGGTCAGGTGACATGAGAGAGAGGGGCTTGGGACGAGAGTCAGGTGGAGAGGAGAGAAAGGCTTAGGACGAGAATCAGGCAGGAAGGAGAGAGAGCCTTGCGACAGAGTCAGGCAGGATAGGAAGGAGAGTTCTGGCACGAGAGTCAGGCAGGACAGGAGAGAGAGGCTCGGGACGAGTGTCACACTGGACAGGAGACAGAGAGGGCTTGGGACGAGAGGTAGCCGGACAGAGAGAGAGAGGATTGGGACAAGAGTCAGGCTGGACAGGACAGAGAGAGGCTCTTGGGACGAGAGTATGAGACAGGAGAAGAGGCTTGGGACGAAGTCAGGCAGGACAGGAGAGAGAGGTTTGGGACAGAGTCAGTGCAGGACAGGAAGAGAGAGCCTGAGGACAGTTAGCAGGACAGGAGAGAGAGGCTTAGGACGAGAATCAGGGAGGACAGGAGAGAGAGGCCTGGGACGAGTCAGGCCGGACAGGAGAGAGACGCTTGGGACGAGAATCAGGCGGAACCTTAGAGAGAGATGGGCTTGGGACGAGAGTCAGGCTGGACAGGAGAGAGAGCCTTGGGACGAGAGTAAGGCAGGACAGAGGAGAGAGGCTTGGGACGAGAGTCATCAGGACAGGAAAGAGTGACTTGGGACGAGAGTCAGGCAGGACTGGAGAGAGAGAAGCTTGGGACGAGGATAGGCTGGACATGAGAGAGGGAGGGGCTTGGGACAAGAGTCAGGCTGGAGAGGAGATAGAGGCTTAGGACGAGTTTCAGGCAATACAGGAGAGAGAGGGTTGGGAAGAGAGTCAGGCAGAACAAGAGAGAAAGTCTTGGCACGAGAGTTAGGCAGGACAGGAGAGAGAGTCCTGGGACAAGAGTCAAGCAGGACTGAGTGATTCTTGGGACGAGAGTCAGGCAGGACAGGAGAGAGAGGGTTGCGACGAGATTTAGGTAGGACAGGAGAGAGAGGCTTGGGACGACAGTCAGACAGGACAGGAGAGAAAGGTTTGGGTAGAGAGTCAGGTAGGACAAGATAGAGAGTGTTGGCACGAGAGTCAGGCAGGACAGGAGAGAGAGACTCGAGACGAGTATCAGGCTGGACAGGAGAGAGAGAGGGGCTTCGAACGAGAGTCAGGAAGGACAGGAGAGAGAGGCTTAGGACGAGAGCCAAGCTGGACAGGAGAGAGAGGCTTGGGACGACAGTCAGGCAGGACAGGAGAGAGAGGCATGGACGAGAGTAAGGGTGGACAGAAGAGAGAGGCTAGGGACGAGAGTCAGGCAGGACATTAGAGAGAGGCTTGGACGAGAGTCAGGGAGGACAGTAGAGAGAGGCTTAGGACGAGGATCAGGCTGTACATGAGAGAGAGAGGGGCTTGGGACGAGAGTCAGGGTGGAGAGGAGAGAAAGGCTTAGGACGAGAATCAGGCAGGATAGGAGAGAGAGGCTTGCGACGAGAGTCAGGCAGGATAGGAAGGAGAGTTCTGGCACGAGAGTCAGGCAGGACAGGAGAGAGAGGCTCGGGACGAGTGTCACACTGGACAGGAGACAGAGAGGGGCTTGGGACGAGAGGTAGGCAGGACAGAAGAGAAAGGATTGGGACAAGAGTCAGGCTGGACAGGACAGGAGAGAGGCTCTTGGGACGAGAGTAATGATTGACAGGAGAGAGAGGCTTGGGACGAGAGTCAGGCAGGACAGGAGAGAGAGGTTTGGGACGAGAGTCAGGCAGGACAGGAGAGAGAGGCCTGGGAGGACAGTCAGGCAGGACAGGAGAGAGAGGCTTAGGACGAGAATCAGGCCGGACGTGAGAGAGGGATGGACTTCGGACGAGAGTAAGGCTGGACAGGAGAGATAGGTTTAGGACGACAGTATGGCAGGACAGGAGAGAGAGGCTTGGGACGGGAGTCACATAGTACAGCAGAGAGAGCATTGGTACGAGAGTCAAGCTGGACAGGAGAGAGAGACAGGGGCTTGTAACGAGAGTTGAGCTGGAAAAGAGAGAGAGGCTTGGGACGAGAGTCAGGCTTGACCGGACAGGAGAGACGCTCTTAGGACGAGAGTAAAAATGGACAGGAGAGAGAGGCTTGGGACGTGAGTCAGGAAGGACAGGAGAGAGAGTATTTTAAAGATAGTCAAGCTGGACAAAAAAGAGAGGCTTGGGACAAGAGTTAGGAAGGACAGGAGGAAGAGACTTTGGACGAGAGTCAGGCAAGACTGGAGACAAAGGCTTGGGACGAGAGTCTGCAGGTCAAGAGAGAGATGCTTGGGACGAGAGTTAGGCAGGAGAAGAGAGAGAAGTTTTGTACGAGAGTCATGAAGGACAGGAGAGAGAGGCTTGGGACAAGAGTCAGGCAGAACAGGAGAGAGGGGCTTGGGATGAGAGTCAGGGAGGACAGGAGAGAGAGACAGGCTTCGGACGAGAGTCAGGCAGGACAGGAGAGGGACGATTTGGACGAGAATCAGGCAGGACAAGAGAGAGAGAGGCTTGGTACGAGAGTCATGCAGGACACTAGAAAGAGGCATAGGACGAGAGTCAGGGAGGACGGGAGAGTGGTGCTTGGGACGAGAGTCAGGCAGGACAGGAGAGAGAGGCAGAGGACGAGAGTCATGCAGTACAGGAGAGGGATGCTTGGAACGAGAGTCAGGCAGGACAGGAGAGAGAGTGTTGGTGCGAGAGTCAGGCAGGACAGGATATAAAGGATTGTGATGAGAGTCGGCAGGACAGGAGAGAGAGGCTTGGGATGAGAGTCAGGGACGACAGGAGACAGACAGGCTTCGGACGAGAGTCAGGGAGGATAGGAGAGAGAGGCTGGGGAAGAGAGTCAGGCAGGATAAGAGAGAGAGGCTTGGGACTATAGTCAGGTAGGACAGGAGAGAGAGGCTTGGGACGAGACTCATGCAGGTTAGGAGAGAGGGGCTTGGGAAGAGAGTCAGGCTGGACAGGAGGGAGAGGCTTGGGACGAGAGTCCGGCTGGAAAAGTGAGAGAGGCTTAGGATGAGAGTCAGGTGTGACAGGAGAGAGACGCTTGGGTAGAGAGTCAGGCAGGACAGGAGAGAGAGGCTTGGGACGAGAGTGAGGCTGGATAGTACAGAGAGGCTTGGGACGAGAGTCAGGCATGACAGGAGAGAGAGGCTTATGACGAGAGTCAGGCAGGACAGAAGAGAGAGGATTTGAAAGAGAGTCAAGCTAGACAGGAAAGAGAGGATTGGGACGAGAGTTAGGCAGGACAGGAGGGAGAGACTTTTGACGAGAGTCAGGCAAGACTGGAGAGAAAGGCTTGGGACGAGAGTCAGGCAGGACAGTAGAGAGATGATTAGGACGAGAGTCAGGCAGGGCAAGAGAGAGCAGCTTGGTACGAGCGTTTTGCAGGAGAGGAGAGTGGTGCTTGGGACGAGAGTCAGGCAGGACAGGAGAGAGAGGCAGAGGACGAGAGTCATGCAGTACTGGAGAGGGATGCTTAGAACGAGTGTCAGGTAGGACACGAGAGAGAGGAAGAGGACGAGAGTCATGCAGTACAGGAGAGGGATGCTTGGAACGAGAGTCAGGCAGGACAGGAGAGAGAGTGTTGGTGCGAGAGTCAGGCAGGACAGGAGATAAAGGATTGTGACGAGAGTCAGGGAGGACAGGAGAGAGACAGGCTTCGGACGAGAGCCAGGCAGGACAGGAGAGAGAGGCTTGGGACGAGAGTCAGGCAGGATAAGAGAGAGAGGCTTGGGACTATAATCAGGCAGGACAGTAGAGAGAGGCTTGGGACGAGAATCAGGTAGGTCAGGAGAGAGGGGCTTGGGAAAAGAGTCAGGCTGGACAGGAGAGACAGGCTTGGGACGTGAGTCAGGCAGGACAGGAGAGAGAGGGTTGCGACGAGATTCAGGTAGGACAGGAGAGAGAGGCTTGGGACGACAGTCAGGCAGGACAGGAGAGAAAGGCTTCGTTCGACAGTCAGGCAGGACAGGAGAGAGAGTGTTGGCACGAGAGTCAGGCAGGATAGGAGAGAGAGGCTCGAGACGAGAATCAGGCTGGACATGAGAGAGAGAGAGAGGGGCTTGGGACGAGAGTCAGGCTTGACAGAAGAAATAGGCTTGGGACGAAATTCATGTTGGACAGGACAGGAGAGAGAGTCTTGGGACCAGAGTAAGACTGGACAGGAGTGAGAGGCTTAGGACGAGAGTAAGGCTGGACAGGAGAGAGAGGCTTCGTTCGACAGTCAGGCAGGACAGGAGAGAGAGGCTTGGGACGAGAGTCAGGCAGGACATTAGAGAGAGGCTTGGGACCAGAGTTAGGGAGGACAGGAGAGAGAGGCTTAGGACGAGGATCAGGCTGGACATGAGACAGAGAGGGGCTTGGGACGAGAGTCATGGTGGACAGGAGAGAAAGGCTTAGGACGAGAATCAGGCAGGATAGGAGAGAGAGGCTTGGGACGAGAGTCAGGCAGGATAGGAAGGAGAGTTCTGGCACGAGAGTCAGGCAGGACAGGAGAGAGAGGCTTGAGACGAGTGTCACACTGGATAGGAGACAGAGAGGGGCTTGGGACGAGAGTTAGGCAGGACATGAGAGAGAGGATTGGGACAAGAGTCAGGCTGGACAGGACAGGAGAGAGGCTCTTGGGACGAGAGTAATGCTTGACAGGAGAGAGAGGCTTGGGACGAGAGTCAGGGAGGAGAGGAGAGAGAGGCTTCGGACGAGAGTCAGGCAGGACAGGAGAGAGAGGACTGGGACGAGAGCCAGTCAGGACAAGAGAGTGAGGCATGGACGAGAGTAACGCTGGGCAGACGAGAGAGGCTTGGGACGTGAGTCAGGAAGGACAGGAGAGAGAGTATTTTAAAGAGAGTCAGGCTTGACAGAAAAGAGAGGCTTGGGACGAGAGTTAGGCAGGACAGGAGGAAGACAATATGGACGAGAGTCAGGCAAGACTGGAGAGAAAGGCTTGGGACGAGAGTGTGCAGGTCAAGAGAGAGATGATTGGGACGAGATTCAGGCAGTAGATGAGAGAGAAGCTTTGTACGAGAGTCATGCAGGACAGAAGAGAGAGGCTTGGGTCAAGAGTCAGGCAGAACAGGAGAGAGGGGCTTGGGATGAGAGTCAGGGAAGACAGGAGAGACAGGCTTCGGACGAGAGTCAGGTAGGACAGGAGAGTGGTGCTTGGGACGAGAGTCAGGCAGGACAGGAAAGAGAGGCAAAGGACAAGAGTCATGCAGTACAGGAGAGGGATACTTGGAACGAGTGTGAGGTAGGACACGAGAGAGAGGCAGAGGACGAGAGTCATTCAGTACAGGAGAGGGATGCTTAGAACGAGAGTCAGGCAGGACAGGAGAGAGAGTGTTGGTGCGAGAGTCAGGCAGGACAAGAGAGAGAGGCTTTGGCCGACAGTCAGGCAGGACAGGAGATAAAAGTTTGTGACGAGAGTCTGTCAGGACAGGAGAGAGAGGCTTAGGACAAGTGTCAGGCGGGACAAGACAGAGAAGCTTAGGACTATAGTCAGGCAGGACAGGAGAGAGAGGCTTGAGACGAAAGTGAAGCAGGACAGGAGAGAGAGGTTTGGGACGAGAGTCAGTTAGGAGAGGAGAGAGAGGCTTGGGACAAGAGTCAGGCAGTACAGGTGAGAGACAGGCTTCGGACGAGAGTCAGGCAGAATAGGAGAGAGAGGCTGGGGACGAGAGTCAGGAAGGATAAGAGAGAGGCTTGGGACTATAGTCAGGAAGGACAGGAGAGAGAGGCTTGGGACGAGCCTCAAGCAGGTTAGGAGAGAGGGGCTTGGGAAAAGAGTCAGGCTAGACAGGAGAGAGAGGCTTGGGACGAGAGTCACTCTGGAAAAGTGAGAGAGGCTTAGGATGAGAGTCAGGGAGGACAGGAGAGAGACGCTTGGGACGAGAGTCAGGCAGGACAGGAGAGAGAGGCTTGGGACGAGAATCAGGCAGGACAGGAGAGAGAGGCTTATGACGAGAGTCAGGCAGGACAGGAGAGAGAGGAATGTGACGAGAGTCAGGCAGGGCAGGGGAGAGAGGCTTAGGACGAGAATCAGGCCGGACATGAGAGAGGGATGGCCTTGGGACGAGAGTAAGGCTGGACAGGAGAGATAGGTTTCGGACGACTGTCAGGCAGGACAGGAGAGAGAGGCTTGGGACAAGAGTCATGCAGGACAGGAGAGAGTTTTGGGAAAGGAGTCACATAGTACAGCAGAGAGAGCATTGGTAAGAGAGTCAAGGTGGACAGGAGAGAGAGACAGGGGCTTGTAACGAGAGTTGAGCAGGAAAGGAGAGAGAGGCTTGGGACGAGAGTCAGGCTTGACCGGACAGGAGAGAGGCTCTTAGGAAGAGAATAAAAATGGACAGGAGAGAGAGGCTTGGGACGTGAGTTAGGAAGGACAGGAGAGAGAGTATTTCAAAGATTGTCAGGCTGGACAGAAAAGAGAGGCTCGGGACAAGAGTTAGGCAGGCCAGGAGGAAGAGACTTTGGACGAGAGTCAGGCAAGACTGGCGACAAAGGCTTGGTACGAGAGTCTGTAGGTCAAGAGAGAGATGCTTGGGACGAGAGTTAGGCAGGAGAAGAGAGAGAAGTTTTGTACGAGAGTCATGCAGGACAGGAGAGAGAGGCTTGGGACAAGAGTCAGGCAGAACAGGAGAGAGGGGCTTGGGATGAGAGTCAGGGAGTACAGGAGAGAGAGACAGGCTTCGGAAGAGAGTCAGGCAGGGCAGGAGAGAGACGATTTGGACGAGAGTTCAGGCAGGACAAGAGAGAGAGGCTTGGTACGAGAGTCATGCAGGACACTAGAAAGAGGCATAGGACGAGAGTCAGGCAGGACAGGAGAGTGGTGCTTGGGACGAGAGTCAGGCAGGACAGGAGAGAGAGGCTTGGGACGACAGTCAAGCAGTACAGGAGAGGGATGCTTGGAACGAGAGTCAGGTAGGACACGAGAGAGAGGCAGAGGACGAGAGTCATGCAGTACGGGAGAGGGATGCTTGGAACGAGAGTCAGGCAGGACAGGAGAGAGAGTGTTGGTGCGAGAGTCAGGCAGGACAAGAGAGAGAGGCTCGGGCCGACAGTCAGGCAGGACAGGAGATAAAGGATTGTGACGAGAGTCAGGCAGGACACGAGAGAGAGGCTTAGGACAAGAGTCAGGCAGGTTAAGACAGAGAAGCTTAGGACTATAGTCAAGCAGGACAGGAGAGAGAGGCTTGGGACGAAAGTGAAGCAGGACAGGAGAGAGAGGTTTGGGACGAGAGTCAGTTAGGACAGGAGAGAGAGGCTTGGAACGAGAGTCAGGCAGGACAGGTGAGAGACAGGCTTGGGACGAGAGTCAGGCAGGACAGGAGAGAGAGGCTTGGGACGAGAGTCAGGGAGGACAGGAGAGAGACAGACTTCGGACGAGAGTCAGGCAGGATAGGAGAGAGAGGCTGGGGAAGAGAGTCAGGCAGGATAAGAGAGAGAGGCTTGGGACTATAGTCAGGCAGGACAGGAGAGAGAGGCTTGGGACGAGACTCATGCAGGTTAGTAGAGAGGGGCTTGGGAAGAGAGTCAGGCTGGACAGGAGAGAGAGGCTTGGGACGAGAGTCAGGCTGGAAACGTGAGAGAGGCTTAGGATGAGAGTCAGGGGTGACAGGAGAGAGACGCTTGGGACGAGAGTCAGGCAGGACAGGAGAGAGAGGATTGGGACGAGAGTGAGGCTGGACAGTACAGAGAGGCTTGGGACGAGAGTCAGGCAGGACAGGAGAGAGAGGCTTATGATGAGAGTCAGGCAGGATAGAAGGGAGAGGATTTGAAAGAGATCAAGCTACACAGGAAAGAGAGGATTTGGACGAGAGTTAGGCAGGACAGGAGGGAGAGACTTTTGACGAGAGTCACGCAAGACTGGAGAGAAAGGCTTGGGACGAGAGTCAGGCAGGACAGTAGAGAAATGATTAGGATGAGTCAGGCAGGACAAGAGAGAGCAGCTTGGTACGAGCGTCATGCATGAGAGGAGAGAGAGGTTTGGGATTAGATTCAGGCTGGACAGGAGAAAGGGGCTTGGGACGAGAGTCAGGCAGGACATTAGAGACATGCTTGTGACGAAATTCAGGCAGGACAGGAGAGAGGTGCTTGGGACGAGAGTCAGGGAGGACAGGAGAGAGACAGGCTTCGGACGAGAGCCAGGCAGGACAGGAGAGAGAGGCTTGGGACGAGAGTCAGGCAGGATAAGAGAGAGAGGCTTGGGACTATAATCAGGCAGGTCAGGAGAGAGAGGCTTGGGACGAGAGTCAGGCAGGTAAGGAGAGAGGGGCTTGGGAAAAGAGTCAGGCTGGACAGGAGAGACAGGCTTGGGACGAGAGTCAGGCAGGACAGGAGAGAGAGGGTTGCGACGAGATTCAGGTAGGACAGGAGAGATAGGCTTGGGACGACAGTCAGGCAGGACAGGAGAGAAAGGCCTGGGTAGAGAGTCAGGTAGGACAAGAGAGAGAGTGGTGGCACGAGTGGCAGGCGGGACAGGAGAGAGATGCTCGAGACGAAAATCAGGTAGACAGGAGAGAGAGAGAGAGAGAGAGGGGCTTGGTACGAGAGTCAGGCCTGACAGAAAGAAATAGGCTTGGGACGAGATTCAGGTTGGACAGGACAGGAGAGAGAGTCTTGGGACGAGAGTAAGGCTGGACAGGAGAGAGAGGCTTAGGACGAGAGTCAGGCAGGACAGGAGAGAGAGGCATGGACGAAAGTAAGGCTGGACAGAAGAGAGAGGCTTGGGACGAGAGTCAGGCAGGACATTAGAGAGAGGCTTGGGACCAGAGTTAGGAAGGACAGGAGAGAGAGGCTTAGGACGAGGATCAGGCTGGACATGAGAGAGAGAGAGGGGCTTGGGACGAGAGTCAGGGTGGACAGGAGAGAAAGGCTTAGGACGAGAATCAGGCAGGATAGGAGAGAGAGGCTTGGGACGAGAGTCAGGCAGGATAGGAAGGAGAGTTCTGGCACGAGAGTCAGGCAGGACAGGAGAGAGAGACTTGGGACGAGTGTCACACTGGACAGGAGACGGAGAGGAGCTTGGGACGAGAGTTAGGCAGGACAGGAGAGAGAAGATTGGGACAAGAGTCAGGCTGGACAGGAGACAGAGAGGAGCTTGGGACGAGAGTTAGGCAGGACAGGAGAGAAGATTGGGACAAGAGTCAGCCTGGACAGGACAGAGAGACGCTCCTGGGACGAGAGTAATGCTTGACAGGAGAGAGAGGCTTGGGACGAGAGTCAGGGAGTAGAGGAGAGAGAGGCTTGGGACGAGAGTCAGGCAGGACAGGAGAGAGAGGCCTGGGACGAGAGTCAGGCAGGACAGGAGAGAGAGGCTTAGGACGAGAATCAGGACGGACATGAGAGAGGGATGGGCTTGGGACGAGAGTAAGGCTGGACAGGAGAGATAGGTTTAGGACGTGAATCAAGCAGGATAGGAGAGAGAGGCTTGGGACGAGAGTCAGGCAGGATAGGAAGGAGAATTCTGGCACGAGAGTCAGGCAGGACAGGAGAGAGAGGCTTGGGACGAGTGTCACACTAGACAGGAGACAGAGAGGGGCTTGGGACGAGAGTTAGGCAGGACAGGAGAAAGAGGATTGGGACAAGAGTCATCTTGGACAGGACAGGAGAGATGCTCTTGGGACGAGAGTAATGCTTGACAGGAGAGAGAGGCTTGGGACGAGAGTCAGGGAGGAGAGGAGAGAGAGGCTTGGGACGAGAGTCACGCAGGACAGGAGGGAGAGGACTGAGACGAGAGTAAGGCAGGACAGGAGAGAGAGGCTTAGGACGAGAATCAGGCCGGGCATGAGAGAGGGATGGGCTTGGGACGAGAGTAAGGCTGGAAAAGAGAAATAGGTTTAGTACGACAGTAAGGCAGGACAGGAGAGTGAGGCTTGGGACAAGAGTCACGCAGGACAGGAGAGAGAGTCTTGGGACGGGAGTCAAGTAGTACAGCAGAGAGAGCATTGGTACGATAGTTAAGCTGGACAGGAGAGAGAGACAGGGGCTTCTAACGAGAGTTGAGCATAAAGGAGAGAAAGGCTTGGGACGAGAGTCAGGCTTGACCGGACAGAAGAGAGGCTCTTAGGACGAGAGTAATCCTGGACGTGAGTCAGGAAGGACAGGAGAGAGAGTATTTTAAAGAGTCAGGCTGGACAGAAAAGAGAGGCTTGAGACGAGAGTTAGGCAGTACCGGAGGAAGACACTTTGGACGAGAGTCAGGCAAGACTGGAAGAGAATAGGTTCTGAAGATCGCAGATAGGAGAGAGAGGCTTTGGGGCGAGAGTCAGGCAGATAGGAAGAAAGTTTCTCACGAGAGTCAGCAGGACAGGAGAGAGAGGCTTGGGACAAGTGTCACAGGACAGGAACAGAGAGGGGCTTGGTGAGAGAGGGGTTAAGGAGGCAGCTGGACGATGGAGGAAGAGAGAGAGATTTGGACAAGAGTCAGGCTGGACATGAAAGAGAGAGCCTTTGGACGAGAGTAATGCTGACAGAGAAGAGAGCTTGGACGAGAGTCAGGAGGAGAGGAGAGAGTGGCTTGGGACGAGAGTCAGCGCAGGACAGAGAGAGAGGACGGTAGTACGAGAGTACAGGCAGGACAGGAAAGAGGAGAGGCCTTCAGCGTACGAGAATCAGAGTCGGCATGAGAGGAGGATGGGTTGGGACGAGAGTAAGGCAGGACAAGAGAGATAGGCTTAGTACGACAGTAAGGCAGGACAGGAGGAGAGAGGCTTGGACAAGAGTCACGCAGGACAGGAGAGAGAGATCTGGGAAGGAGTAGGTTAGTCGGCAGAGAGAGAGCATTGGTACTAGAGTAAGCTGGACAGGAGAGAGAGACAGGGGCTTGTAACGAGAGTTGAGCATAAAGGAGAGAAAGGCTTGGGACGAGAGTCAGGCTTACGAAAGGAGAGAAGGCTTGGACGAGAGTTCACTGGACAGGAGAGAGGGCTTGGACGGAGTCAGGAAGGACAGGAGAAGAGTATTTATAAGGTCAGTTGGACAGAAAAGAGAGCTTGGACGAGAGTTAGGCAGTACAGGAGGAAGAGACACTTTGGACAGAGTCGGCAAGACTGGAGAGAAAGCTTGGACAAGAGTCTGCATGGTCAAGAGAGAGATGCTTTGGACGAGAGTCAGGCAGTAGAAGAGAGAAAAGCTTTCTACAGAGTCATGCAGGACAGGATAAGAGGCTTGGAAGAGTCAGGCAGACAGGAGAGAGGGCTTGGGACGAGAGTCAGGGGACAGAGAGAGAGACAGGCTTCGGACGAGAGTCAGTGGACAGGAGAGAGAGGTTTGGACGAGAGTCAGGCAGGATAAGAGAGAGAGGCTTGGTACGAGAGTCAGCAGGACTAGAAGAGAGGCTTGGACGAGAGTCAGGCAGACAGGAGAGAGGGCTTGGGACGAGAGTCAGGCAGGACAGGAGAGAGAGGCTTAGGACGAGAGTCAGCAGACAGGAGGAGAGACGGATTAGGACAGAGAGTCAGGGACAGGACAGGAGAGGAGCTTGGAACGAGAGTCAGGCAGGACAGGAGAGAGAGGCTTGGGACGAGAGTCAGGCAGGACAGAAGAGAGGCTTGGGACGAAGTCAGGCAGGACAGGAGAGAGAGGGCTTGTGACGAGAGTCAGGCAGGACAGGAGAGAGAGGCTTAGACAGAGAGTCAGGCAGGACAAGAAGAGAGTAGGACAAGTTCAGGCAGGAAGGAGAGGAGGCTTGGACGAAGTAATCAGGACGAAGAGAAGGTTGGGACAGAGTCATAGGACAGGAAGAGAGGCTTGGACGAGAGTCAGGCAGACAAGAGAGAGCAGGCTTCGGACGAGGTCAGGCAGGACAGGATAGAGAGGATTGGGACGAGAGTCAGGAAGGAAAGGAGAGAAGGGCTATATGGAACAGGAGAGAAGCTTGGACGAAATTAAGCAGGACAGGAGAGAGAGGCTTGGGACGAGAGTCAGGAGGAAGAGAGAGAGAAGGCTGGACTATAAGGGACAGGAGAGAAAGCTGGACGAATGAGCAGGAAGAGAGAGAGGTTGGGACAAGTCAGTTAGGACAGGAAGAGAGGCTTAGGACAGAGTCAGGCATCATGTGAGAGCAGGCTTCGGAGAGAGTCAGGCAGGACAGGAGAGAGAGGCTTGGGACGAGAGTCAGGCAGGACAGGAGAGAGACAGGCTTCGGACGAAAGTCATACAAGATAGGAGAGAGAGGCTGGGGACGAGAGTCAGGCAGGATAAGAGAGAGAGGCTTGGGACTATAGTCAGGGAGGATAAGAGAGAGAGACTTGTGACGAGACTCAAGTAGTTTAGGAGAGAGGGGCTTGGGAAGAGAGTCAGGCTGGACAGGAGAGAGAGGCTTGGGACGAGAGTCAGGCTGGAAAAGTGAGAGAGGCTTAGGATGAGAGTCAGTGAGGACAGGAGAGAGACGCTTGGGACGAGAGTCAGGCAGGACAGGAGAGAGAGGCTTGGGACGAGAGTGAGGCTGGACAGTACAGAGAGGCTTCGGACGAGAATCAGGTAGGACAGGAGAGAGAGGCTTATGACGAGAGTCAGGCAGGACAGAAGAGAGAGGCTTTGAAAGAGAGTCAAGCTATACAGGAAAGAGAGGATTGGGACGAGAGTTAGGCAGGACAGGAGGGAGAGACTTTTGACGAGAGTCAATCAAGACTGGAGAGAAAGGCTTGGGCCGAGAGTCAGGCAGGACAGGAGAGAGTTGATCAGGACGAGAGTCAGGCAGGACAAGAGAGAGCAGCTTGGTACGAGCGTCATGCAGGAGAGGATAGAGAGATTTGGGACTAGATTCAGGCTGGACAGGAGAGAGGGGTTGGGACGAGAGTCAGGCAGAACAGGAGAGACAGGCTTGTGACGAAATTCAGGCAGGACAGGAGAGAGAGGCTTGGGGCGAGAGTCAGGGAGGACAGGAGAGAGACAGGCTTCGGACGAGATCCAGGCAGGACAGGAGAGAGAGGCTTGGGACGAGAGTCAGGCAGGATAAGAGAGAGAGGCTTGGGACTATAATCAGACAAGACAGGAGAGAGAGGCTTGGGACGAGAGTCAGGCTGATCAGGAGAGAGAGTCTTGGGAGGAGAGTCAGGCTGGACAGGAGAGACAGGCTTGGGACGAGAGTCAGGCTGGAAAAGTGATAGAGGCTTAGGATGAGAGTCAGGGAGGACAGGAGAGAGACAGGCTTCGGACGAGAGTCAGGCAGGATAGGAGAGAGAAGCTTGGGACGAGAGTCAAACAGGATAAGAGAGAGAGTCTTGGGACTATAGTCAGGCAGGACAGGAGAGAGAGGCTTAGGACGAGACTCAAGCAGGTTAGGAGAGAGGGGCTTGGGAAGAGAGTCAGGCTGGACAGGAGAGAGGCTTGGGACGAGAGTCAGGCTGGAAGTGTGAGAAAGGCTTAGGATGAGAGTCAGGGAGGACAGGAGAGAGACGCTTCGGACGAGCGTCAGGCAGAACAGGAGACACAGGCTTGTGACGAACTTCAGGCAGGACAGGAGAGAGGTGCTTGGGACGAAAATCAGGTAGGACAGGAGAGAGACAGGCTTCGGACGAGAGCCAGGCAGGACAGGAGAAAGAGGCTTGCGACGAGAGTCAGGCAGGATAAGAGAGAGAGGCTTGGGACTATAATCAGGCAGGACAGGAGAGAGGTGCTTGGGACGAGAGTCAGGCAGGTCAGGAGAGAGGGGCTTGGGAAGAGAATCAGACAGGACAGGAGAGACACGCTTGGGACAAGAGTCAGGCAGGACAGGACACGAGAGAGGTTCTTGGGACGAGAGTAAGGTTTGACAGGAGAGAGAGGCCTGGGACGAGAGTCAGGCAAGACAAAAGAGAGAGGGTTGGGACGAGAGTCAGGAAGGACAGGAGAGAGAGGCCTGGGACGAGAGTCAGGCAGGACAGGAGAGAGAGGTTTAGGACGAGAATCAAGCGGGACACGAGACAGAGATGGGCTTGGGACGAGAGTCAGGCTAGACAGGAGAGCTTGGTTTAGAACGATAGTAAGGCAGGACAGGAGAGAGAGGCTTGGGGCAAACGTCAGGCAGGACAGGATAGAGAGTCTTGGGACGGAAGTCAGGAAGGACAGCAAAGAGAGGATTGGTACGAGCGTCCAGGTGGACAGGAGAGAGAGACGGGCTTGGGAGGAGAGTCAGACAGGACATGATAGAGAGATTGGGACGAGAGTCAGGAGGGACAGGAGAGGAGAGAGTCTTGGGACGAGAGTAATCCTGGACAGGAGAGAGAGAGGCTTGGGACGAGAGTAAAGCAGGACAGGAGAGAGAGGATTTGAAAGAGAGTCAAGCTGGACAGGAAAGAGAGGCTTGGGACGAGATTTAGGCAGGACACGAGGGAGAGACTTTGGACGAGTCAGGCAAGACTGTAGAGAGAAAGGCTTGGGACGAGCGTCAGGCAGGACAGAAGAGAGAGGCTTGGGAGGAGAGTCAGGGAGGATAAGAGAGAAGAGCTTGGTACGAGAGTCATGCAGGACAGGAGAAAGAGGATTGGGACAAGAGGCAGGCAGGACAGGAAAGAGGGACTTCGGATGAGAGTCGGGGAGAACAGGAGAGAGACATGCTTCGGACGAGAGTCAATCAGGACAGGAGAGAGAGACTTGGGACGAGAGTAAGGCAGGACAGGAGAGAGAGGCTTAGGACGAAAGTCAGGCAGGAGAGGATAGAGGGGCTTGGGATGAGAGTCAGGGAGGACAGGAGAGAGACAGGCTTCGAACGAGAGTCAGGCAGGACAGGAGAGAATGGCTTGCGGCGAGAATCAGGCAGGACAAGAGATAGAAGCTTGGTGCGAGAGTCATGCAGGACAGGATAGAAAGGCAGAGGACGAGAGTCATGCAGTACAGGAGAGGAATGCTTGGAACGAGAGTCTGGCAGGATAGGAGAGAGAGTGTTGGTGCTAGAGTCAGGAAGGACAAGAGAGAGAGGCTTTAGCCGACAGTCAGGCAGGATAGGAGAGAAAGGATTGGGACGAGAGTCAGGCAAGACAGGAGAGAGAGGCTTAGGACAAGAGTCAGGAAGGACAAGACAGAGAAGCTTAGGACTACAGTCAGGCAGGACAGGAGAGAGTGGCTTGAGACGAAAGTGAACCAGGACAGGAGAGAGGTGTTTGGGACGAGAAGCAGTCAGGACAGGAGAGAGAGGCTTCGGATGAGAGTCAGGCAGGATAGGAGAGAGAGGCTTCGGACGAGAGTCAGGCAGGATAGGAAGGAGAGCTCTGGCACGAGAGTCAAGCAGGACAGGAGAGAGAGGCTTGGGACGAGTGTCACACTGGACAGGAGACAGAGAGGGGCTTGGGACGAGAGTTAGGCAGGACAGGAGAGAGAAGATTGGGACAAGAGTCAGGCTGGACAGGACAGGAGAGAGGCTCTTGGGACGAGAGTAATGCTTGACAGGAGAGAGAGGCTTGGGATGAGAGTCAGGGAGGAAAGAGAGGCTTGGGACGAGAGTCAGGCAGGACAAGAGAGAGAGGACTGGGACGAGAGTCAGGCAGGACAGGAAAGAGAGGCTTAGGACGAGAATCAGGCCGGACATGAGAGAGGGATGGGCTTGGGACGAGAGTAAGGCTGGACAGGAGAGAGAGAGGCTTGGGACGAGAGTAAGGCAGGACAGGAGAGAGAGGATTTGAAATAGAGTCAAGCTGGACAGGAAAGAGAGGATTGGGACGAGATTTAGGCAGGACACGAGGGAGAGACTTTGGACGAGAGTCAGGCAAGACTGCAGAGAGAAAGGTTTGGGACGAGCGTCAGGCAGGACAGAAGAGAGAGGCTTGGGACGAGAGTCAGGGAGGACAAGAGAGATAAGCTTGGTACGAGAGTCATGCAGGACAGGAGAGAGAGGATTGGGACAAGAGTCAGGCAGGACAGGAAAGAGGGACTTGGGATGAGAGTCAGGGAGGACAGGAGAGAGAAATACTTCGGACGAGAGTCAATCAGGACAGGAGAGAGAGGCTTGGGACGAGAGTAAGGCAGGACAGGAGAGAGAGGCTTGGGACAAAAGGCAGGCAGGAGAGGAGAGAGGGGCTTCGGATGAGAGTCAGGGGGGACAGGAGAGAGGTAGGCTTCGAACGAGAGTCAGGCAGGACAGGAGAAAATGGCTTGGGACGAGAATCAGTCAGGACAAGAGATAGAAGCTTGGTACGAGAGTCATGCAGGACAGGAGAGAGGGGCAGAGGGCGGGAGCCATGCAGTACAGGAGAGGAATGCTTGGAACGAGAGTCAGGCAGGATAGGAGAGAGAGTGTTGGTGCGAGAGTCAGGCAGGAAAAGAGAGAGATGCTTGAGCCGACAGTCAGGCAGGACAGGAGAGAAAGGATTGGGATGAGAGTCAGGCAAGACAGGAAAGAGAGGCTTAGGACAAGAGTCAGGCAGTACAGTCAGGCAGGACCGGAGAGAGAGGCTTGAGACGAAAGTGAACCAGTACAGGAGAGAGAGGTTTGGGACGAGAGTCAGTCAGGACAGGAGAGAGAGGCTTCGGACGAGAGTCAGGCAGGATAGGAGAGAGAGGCTTCGGACGAGAGTCAGGCAGGATAGTAAGGAGAGTTCTGGCACGAGAGTCAGGCAGGACAGGAGAGAGGCTTGGGACGAGTGTCACACTGGACAGGAGACAGAGAGGGGCTTGGGACGAGAGTTAGGCAGGACAGGAGAGGGAGGATTGGGACAAGAGTCAGGCTGGAAAGGACAGGAGAGAGGCTCTTGGGACGAGAGTAATGCTTGACAGGAGAGAGAGGCTTGGGACGAGAGTCAGGAAGGAGAGGAGAGAGAGGCTTGGGACGAGAGTCAGGCAGGACAGGAGAGTGAGGACTGGGGCGAGAGTCAGGCAGGACAGGAGAGAGAGGCTTAGAACGAGAATCAGGCCGGACATGAGAGAGGGATGGGCTTGGGACGAGAGTAAGGCTGGACAGGAGAGATAGGTTTAGGAGGACAGTAAGGCAGGACAGGAGAGAGAGGCTTGGGACGAGAGTCAGGCAGGACAGGAGAGAGATACTTGGGATGAGAGTCAGGGAGGACAGGAGAGAGACAGGCTTCGGACGAAAGTCATGCAAGATAGGAGAGAGAGGCTGGGGACGAGAGTCAGGCAGGATAAGAGAGAGAGGCTTGGGACTATAGTCAGGCAGGATAGGAGAGAGAAGCTTGTGACGAGACTCAAGTAGGTTAGGAGAGAGGGGCTTGGGAAGAGAGTCAGGCTGGACAGGAGAGAGAGGCTTGGGACGAGAGTCAGGCTGGAAAAGTGAGAGAGGCTTAGGATGAGAGTCAGTGAGGACAGGAGAGAGACGCTTGGGACGAGAGTCAGGCAGGACAGGAGAGAGAGGCTTGGGACGAGAGTGAGGCTGGACAGTACAGAGAGGCTTCGGACGAGAATCAGGTAGGACAGGAGAGAGAGGCTTATGACGAGAGTCAGGCAGGACAGAAGAGAGAGGCTTTGAAAGAGAGTCAAGCTATACAGGAAAGAGAGGATTGGGACGAGAGTTAGGCAGGACAGGAGGGAGAGACTTTTGACGAGAGTCAATCAAGACTGGAGAGAAAGGCTTGGGCCGAGAGTCAGGCAGGACAGGAGAGAGTTGATCAGGAGGAGAGTCAGGCAGGACAAGAGAGAGCAGCTTGGTACGAGCGTCATGCAGGAGAGGATAGAGAGGTTTGGGACTAGATTCAGGCTGGACAGGAGAGAGGGGTTGGGACGAGAGTCAGGCAGAACAGGAGAGACAAGCTTGTGACGAAATTCAGGCAGGACAGGAGAGAGAGGCTTGGGACGAGAGTCAGGGAGGACAGGAGAGAGACAGGCTTCGGACGAGATCCAGGCAGGACAGGAGAGAGAGGCTTGGGACGAGAGTCAGGTAGGATAAGAGAGAGAGGCTTGGGACTATAATCAGACAGGACAGGAGAGAGAGGCTTGGGACGAGAGTCAGGCTGATCAGGAGAGAGAGTCTTGGGAGGAGAGTCAGGCTGGACAGGAGAGACAGGCTTGGGACGAGAGTCACCCTGGAAAAGTGATAGAGGCTTAGGATGAGAGTCAGGGAGGACAGGAGAGAGACAGGCTTCGGACGAGAGTCAGGCAGGATAGGAGAGAGAAGCTTGGGACGAGAGTCAAACAGGATAAGAGAGAGAGTCTTGGGACTATAGTCAGGCAGGACAGGAAAGAGAGGCTTAGGACGAGACTCAAGCAGGTTAGGAGAGAGGGGCTTGGGAAGAGAGTCAGGCTGGACAGGAGAGAGGCTTGGGACGAGAGTCAGGCTGGAAGTGTGAGAAAGGCTTAGGATGAGAGTCAGGGAGGACAGGAGAGAGACGCTTCGGACGAGCGTCAGGCAGAACAGGAGACACAGGCTTGTGACGAACTTCAGGCAGGACAGGAGAGAGGTGCTTGGGACGAAAATCAGATAGGACAGGAGAGAGACAGGCTTCGGACGAGAGCCAGGCAGGACAGGAGAAAGAGGCTTGCGACGAGAGTCAGGCAGGATAAGAGAGAGAGGCTTGGGACTATAATCAGGCAGGACAGGAGAGAGGTGCTTGGGACGAGAGTCAGGCAGGTCAGGAGAGAGGGGCTTGGGAAGAGAGTCAGGCAGGACAGGAGAGACACGCTTGGGACAAGAGTCAGGCAGGACAGGACAGGAGAGAGGTTCTTGGGACGAGAGTAAGGTTTGACAGGAGAGAGAGGCCTGGGACGAGAGTCAGGCAGGACAGGAGAGGGGGTATTAGGACGAGATTCAGGCGGGACATGAGAGAGCAGCTTAGGACGAGAGTCAGGCAGGACAGGAGACGGATGGTTGGGGCGAGAGTCAGGCAAGACAAAAGAGAGAGGGTTGGGACGAGAGTCAGGAAGGACATTAGAGAGAGGCCTGGGACGAGAGTCAGGCAGGACAGGAGAGAGAGGTTTAGGACGAGAATCAGGAGTGACACGAGACAGAGATGGGCTTGGGACGAGAGTCAGGCTAGACAGGAGAGCTAGGTTTAGAACGATAGTAAGGCAGGACAGGAGAGAGAGGCTTGGGGCAAACGTCAGGCAGGACAGGATAGAGAGTCTTGGGACGGAAGTCAGGTAGGACAGCAAAGAGAGGATTGGTACGAGCGTCCAGGTGGACAGGAGAGAGAGACGGGCTTGGGAGGAGAGTCAGACAGGACATGATAGAGAGATTCTTGGGACGAGAGTCAGGAGGGACAGGAGAGGAGAGAGTCTTGGGACGAGAGTAATCCTGGACAGGAGAGAGAGAGGCTTGGGACGAGAGTAAAGCAGGACAGGAGAGAGAGGATTTGAAAGAGATTCAAGCTGGACAGGAAAGAGAGGCTTGGGACGAGATTTAGGCAGGACACGAGGGAGAGACTTTGGACGAGAGTCAGGCAAGACTGTAGAGAGAAAGGCTTGGGACGAGCGTCAGGCAGGACAGAAGAGAGAGGCTTGGGACGAGAGTCAGGGAGGACAAGAGAGAGGAGCTTGGTACGAGAGTCATGCAGGACAGGATAGAGAGGATTGGGACAAGAGTCAGGCAGGACAGGAAAGAGGGACTTGGGATGAGAGTCGGGGAGGACAGGAGAGAGACATGCTTCGGACGAGAGTCAATCAGGACAGGAGAGAGAGACTTGGGACGAGAGTAAGGCAGGACAGGAGAGAGAGGCTTAGGACGAAAGTCAGGCAGGAGAGGAGAGAGGGGCTTGGGATGAGAGTCAGGGAGGACAGGAGAGAGACAGGCTTCGAACGAGAGTCAGGCAGGACAGGAGAGAATGGCTTGCGACGAGAATCAGGCAGGACAAGAGATAGAAGCTTGGTACGAGAGTCATGCAGGACAGGAGAGAGAGGCAGAGGACGAGAGTCATGCAGTACAGGAGAGGAATGCTTGGAACGAGAGTCTGGCAGGATAGGAGAGTGAGTGTTGGTGCGAGAGTCAGGAAGGACAAGAGAGAGAGGTTTTAACCGACAGTCAGGCAGAATAGGAGAGAAAGGATTGGGACGAGAGTCAGGCAAGACAGGAGAGAGAGGCTTAGGACAAGAGTCAGGCAGGACAAGACAGAGAAGCTTAGGACTACAGTCAGGCAGGACAGGAGAGAGAGGCTTGAGACGAAAGTGAACCAGGACAGGAGAGAGAGGTTTGGGACGAGAGTCAGTCAGGACAGGAGAGAAAGGCTTCGGACGAGAGTCAGGTAGGATAGGAGAGAGAGGCTTCGGACGAGAGTCAGGCAGGATAGGAAGGAGAGTTCTGGCACGAGAGTCAAGCAGGACAGGAGAGAGAGGCTTGGGACGAGTGTCATACTGGACAGGAGACAGAGAGGGGCTTGGGACGAGAGTTAGGCAGGACAGGAGAGAGAGGATTGGGACAAGAGTCAGGCTTGACAGGACAGGAGAGAGGCTTTTGGGACGAGAGTAATGCTTGACAGGAGAGAGAGGCTTGGGATGAGAGTCAGGGAGGAAAGAGAGGCTTGGGACGAGAGTCAGGCAGGACAAGAGAGAGAGGACTGGGACGAGAGTCAGGTAGGACAGGAAAGAGAGGCTTAGGACGAGAATCAGGCCGGACATGAGAGAGGGATGGGCTTGGGATGAAGTAAGGCTGGACAGGAGAGAGAGAGGCTTGGGACGAGAGTAAGGCAGGACAGGAGAGAGAGGATTTGAAATAGAGTCAAGCAGGACAGGAAAGAGAGGCTTGGGACGAGATTTAGGCAGGACACGAGGGAGAGACTTTGGACGAGAGTCAGGCAAAACTGTAGAGAGAAAGGTTTGGGACGAGCGTCAGGCAGGACAGAAGAGAGAGGCTTGGGACGAGAGTCAGGGAGGACAAGAGAGATAAGCTTGGTACGAGAGTCATGCAGGACAGGAGAGAGAGGATTGGGACAAGAGTCAGGCAGGACAGGAAAGAGGGACTTGGGATGAGAGTCAGGGAGGACAGGAGAGAGAAATACTTCGGACGAGAGTCAATCACGACAGGAGAGAGAGCCTTGGGACGAGAGTAAGGCAGGACAGGAGAGAGAGGCTTGGGACAAAAGGCAGGCAGGAGAGGAGAGAGGGGCCTCGGATGAGAGTCAGGGGGGACAGGAGAGAGGCAGGCTTCGAACGAGAGTCAGGCAGGACAGGAGAAAATGGCTTGGGACGAGAATCATGCAGGACAAGAGATAGAAGCTTGGTACGAGAGTCATGCAGGACAGGAGAGAGAGGCAGAGGACGAGAGCCATGCAGTACAGGAGAGGAATGCTTGGAACGAGAGTCAGGCAGGATAGGAGAGAGAGTGTTGGTGCGAGAGTCAGGCAGGACAAGAGAGAGAGGCTTGAGCCGACAGTCAGGCTGGACAGGAGAGAAAGGATTGGGATGAGAGTCAGGCAAGACAGGAGAGAGAGGCTTAGGACAAGAGTCAGGCAGTATAGTCAGGCAGGACCGGAGAGAGAGGCTTGGGACGAAAGTGAACCAGTACAGGAGAGAGAGGTTTGGGACGAGAGTCAGTCAGGACAGGAGAGAGAGGCTTCTAACGAGAGTCAGGCAGGATAGGAGAGAGAGGCTTCGGACGAGAGTCAGGCAGGATAGTAAGGAGAGTTCTGGCACGAGAGTCAGGCAGGACAGGAGAGAGGCTTGGGACGAGTGTCACACTGGACAGGAGACAGAGAGGGGCTTGGGAAAAGAGTTAGGCAGGACAGGAGAGAGAGGATTGGGACAAGAGTCAGGCTGGACAGGACAGGAGAGAGGCTCTTGGGACGAGAGTAATGCTTGACAGGAGAGAGAGGCTTGGAACGAGAGTCGGGAAGGAGAGGAGAGAGAGGCTTGGGACGAGAGTCAGGCAGGACAGGAGAGAGAGGACTGGGACGAGAGTCAGGCAGGACAGGAGAGAGAGGCTTAGAACGAGAATCAGGCCGGACATGAGAGAGGGATGGGCTTGGGACGAGAGTAAGGCTGGACAGGAGAGATAGGTTTAGGAGGACAGTAAGGCAGGACAGGAGAGAGAGGCTTGGGACGAGAGTCACGCAGGACAGGAGAGAGAGTCTTGGGACGGGAGTCAGGTAGTACAGCAGAGAGAACATTGGAACTAGAGCTGGACAGGAGAGCGAGACAGTGGCTTGTAACGATAGTCGAGCAGGAAAGGCGAGAGAGGCTTGGCACGAGAGTCAGGCTTGACCGGACAGGAGAGAGGCTCTTAGGACGAGAGTAATCCTGGACAGGAGAGAGAGGCTTGGGACGTGAGTCAGAAAGGACAGGAGAGAGAGTATTTTAAAGAGAGTAAGGCTGGACAGAAAAGAGAGGCTTGGGACGAGAGTTAGGTAGGACAGGAGGAAGAGAGTTTGGAGGAGAGTCTGGCAAGACTGGAGTGAAAGGCTTGGGACAAGAGTCTGCAGGTCAAGAGAGACATGCTTGGGACGAGAGTCTGGCAGGAGAAGAGAAAGAAGCTTTGTACGAGAGTCATGCAGGACAGGAGAAGCTTGGGACAAGAGTCAGGCAGAACAGGAGAGAGGGGCTTGGGATGAGAGTCAGGGAGGACAGGAGAGAGTGACAGGCTTCGGACGAGAGTCAGGGTGGACAGGAGAGAGAGAGAGAGGGGCTTGGGACGAGAGTCAGGCACGACAGGAGAGAGAAGCTTGGGACGAGAGGAAGGTTGGACAGAAGAGAGAGGCTTTGGACGAGAGTCAGCCAGGATAGGAGAGAGAGTCTTCGGACGAGAGTCAGGCAAGACAGGAGAGAGAGGCTTGGGACGAGAGTCAGGCTAAGCAAGAGAGAGAGAGGGGCTTGGGACGAGAGTCAGGCAAGACAGGAGAGAGAGGCTTGGGACGATAGTCAGGCATGAGAGGAGAGAGAGGCTTAAGGAGAGAATCAGGCAGGACAGGAGAGAGGGGCTTGGGACGAGAGTCAGGCACGACAGGAGAGAAACGCTTGGGACGAGAGTCAGGCTGCAGAGGACAGGTGAGAGAGGCTTGAGACGGGAGTCAGGCAGGACAGGAGAGAGACCTGGGACGAGAGTCAGGCAGGACAGGAGAGAGAGGCGTGGGGCGAGAGTCAGGCAGGACAGGAGGGAGAGGCTTGGGACGAGAGTCAGGTAGGACAGGAGAGAGAGGTTTGGAACCCGAGTCAGGCAGGAGGGGAGAGACAGGTTTGGGATGAGAGTCAGGCAGGACTGCAGAGAGAGGGTTAGGACGAGAGTCAGGCAGGACAAAAGAGAGACGCTTGGGACGAGAGTCAAGCATGAGAGTAGAGAGAGGATTGAGGAGAGAATCAGGCAGGACAGGAGACAGAGGCTTGGGATAAGAGTCAGGCAGGACAGGAGAGAGGGGCTTGGGACGAGATTCAGGACGGACAGGTGAGAGAGGCTTAACACGAGAGTCAGGCTGGACAGGATAGAGAAGCTTGGGACGAGAGTCAGGCTGGACATGAGAGAGAAGCTTAGGACGAGAGTCAGGCAGGACAGGAGTCCTGGGGCGAGAGTAAGGCAGGACAGAAGAAAGAGGCTTGTGACGAGAGTCCTCATGACCTGAGAGAGAGGCTTCGGACGAGAATGAGGCAGGACTGGAGGGAGAGGCTTGGGACGAGGAACAGGCTGGACATGAGAATGGGAGGGGCTTGGGACGAGAATAAGGGTAGACAGGAGAGAGAGGCTTAGGACGAGAGTCAGGAAGGAATGGAGAGAGAGGCTTAGGAAGAGAGTCAAGCAGGGCAAGATAGAAAGCCTTGGCACGAGAATCAGGCAGGACAGGAGAGAGAGGCTTGGGACGAGAGTCAGGCTAGACATGAGAGAGAGAGGGGGCTCGGACGAGAGTCAGGCTGGACCGGAGAGAGAGGCTTGGGACGAGAGTCAGGCTGGGCAGGACAGGAGAGAGAGGCTTGGGACGACAGTCATGCTGGACAGGAGAGAGAGAGGGGCTCGGGACGAGAGTTAGGCAGGACAGGAGAGAGAGGCTTAGGGCGAGAGTCAGGCAGGATAGAAGAGAGAGGCTTGGGACGAAAGACAGACAGGACAAGAAACAGAGTTTTGGCACGAGAGTCAGGCAAGACAGGAGAGAGAGGCTTGGAACGAAAGTCAGGCTGGACAGGAGAGAGAGGCTTAGGGCGAGAGTCAGGCAGGATAGAAGAGAGAGGCTTGGGACGAAAGACGACAGGACAAGAAACAGAGTTTTGGACGAGAGTCAGGCAAGACAGGAGAGAGAGGCTTGGACGAAAGTCAGGCTGGACAGGAGAGAGAGGGGCTCGGTACGAGAGTTAGGCAGGACAGGAGAGAACAGACTTGGGACAAAGAGTAGTCTGAACAGGGACAGGAGAGAGGCTCTTGGGAGGAGATTAAGGCTGGACAGGAGAGAGAGACTTGGGACGAGAGTCAGCCAGGATAGGAGAGAGAGGCTTGGGACGAGAGTCAGGATGGACAGGAGATAGAAGCTTGGGACGAGAGTCAGGCAGGACACTAGAGAGACCCTTGGGACGATAGTAAGGCAGGACAGAGGAGAGAGGCTTGGGACGAGGGTCATGCTGTCCATGAGAGGCAGAGTGGCTTAGGACGAGAGCCAGGATGGACAGGAGAGAGAGAGAGAGAGAGAGGGGCTTGGGACGAGAGTCAGGCAGGACAGGAGAGAGAGGCTTGGGACGAGAGTAAGGCTGGACAGAAGAGAGAGGCTTTGGACGAGAGTCAGGCAGGACAGGAGATAGAGTCTTGGGATGAGAGTCAGGCAAGACAGGAGAGAGAGGCTTGGGACGAGAGTCAGGCTAGACAAGAGAGAGAGAGGGGCTTGGGAAGAGATTCAGGCAAGACAGGAGAGGGAGGCTTGGGAGGAGAGTAAGACAGGACAGAAGAGAGAGAGAGGGTCTTGGGACGAGAGTCAGGCAGGACAGGAGAGAGAGGCTTGGGACGAGAGTATGGCTGGACAAAAGAGAGAGGCATTGGACGAGAGTCAGACAGGACAGGAGAGAGAGGCTTGGGACAAGAGTCAGGCTAGACAGGAGAGAGAGAGGGGCCTCGGACGTGAGTCAGGCTGGACCCGGAGAAAAAGGCTTGGAACGAGAGTCAGGCTGGACAGGATATGAGAGAGGCTCTTGGAACGAGATTAAGGCTGGACATGAGAGAGAGGCTTGGGACGAGAGTCAGGCAGGATAGGAGAGAGAGGCTTGGGACGAGAGTTAGGCTGTACTTGAGAGAGAGTGGGGCTTAGGACGAGAGTCAGTGTGGACAGGAGAGAGAGAGAGAGGGTCTTGGGACGAGAGTCAGGCAGGACAAGAGAGAGAGGCTTGGGACGAGTATCAGGCTATACATGAGAGAGAGTGGCTTAGGACGAGAGTCAGGGTGGACAGGAGAGAGTGAGAGAGGGGCTTGGGACGAGAGTCAGGCACGAAAGGAGAGAGAAGCTTGGGACGAGAGGAAGGCTGGACAGAAGAGAGAGGCTTTGGACGAGAGTCAGGCAGGACATGAGATAGAGTCTTGGGACGAGAGTCAGGCAAGGCAGGAGAGAGAGGCTTGGGACGAGAGTCAGGCTAGGCAAGAGAGAGAGAGGGGCTTGGGACGAGAGTCAGGCAAGACAGAAGAGAGAGGCTTGGTTCGATTGTAAGGCATGAGAGGAGAGAGAGGTTTGAGGAGAGAATCAGGCAGGACAGGAGAGAGAGGCTTGGGACGAGAGTCAGGCAGGACAGGAGAGAGAGGCTTTGAACGAGAGTCAGGCAGGACAGGAGGAAGAGGCTTGGCACGAGAGTCAGGTAGGACAGGAGAGAGAGGCTTAGGACGTGAGTCAGGCAGGACAGGAGAGAGAGGTTTGGGATGAGAGTCAGACAGGACTACAGAGAGAGGGTTGGGACGAGAGTCAGGCAGGACATAAGAGACGATTGGGACGAGAGTCAGGCATGAGAGGAGAGAGAGACTTGATGAGAGAATCAGGCAGGATATGAGAGAGAGGCTTGGGACGAGATTCAGGACGGACAGGAGAGAGAGGCTTAAGACGAGGTCAGGCTGGACAAGAGAAAGAAGCTTAGGACGAGAGTCAGGCGTGAGAGGAGAGAAAGGCTTGATGAGAGAATCAGGCAGGACATTAGAGAGAGGCTTGGGACGAGATTCAGGACGGACAGGAGAGAGAGGCTTAAGACGACAGTCAGGCTGGACAAGAGAAAGAAGCTTAGGACGAGAGTCAGGCAGGACACTAGAGAGAGGCCTGGGACGAGAGTTAGGCAGGACAGGAGAGAGGGGCTTTGCGAAGAGGATCAGGCTGGACAAGAGAGAGAGAGGGTTTTGGGAGGAGAGTCAGGGTAGACAGGACAGAGAGGCCTGTGATGAGAGTCAGGCAGGACAGGAGAGAGAGGCATGGGAAGAGAATCAGGCAGGACAGGAGAGTCTTGGGAAGAGAGTCAGGCAGGACAGGAGAGAGACGCTTGGGAAGAGAGTCAGGTTGGACATGACAGAGAGAGGGGCCTCGGACAAGAGTCAGGCTGGACAGGAAAGAGAGGCTTAGGACGAGAGTCAGGCTGGACAGGACAGGAGAGAGGCTCTTGGGACGAGATTAAGGCTGGACAGGAGAGAGAGACTTGGGACGAGAGTCAGCCAGGATAGGAGAGAGAGGCTTGGGACGAGAGTCAGGATGGACAGGAGATAGAAGCTTGGGACGAGAGTCAGGACAGGACACTAGAGAGACCCTTGGGACGATAGTAAGGCAGGACAGAGGAGAGAGGCTTGGGACGAGGGTCATGCTGTCCATGAGAGGCAGAGTGGCTTAGGACGAGAGCCAGGATGGACAGGAGAGAGAGAGAGAGAGAGAGGGGCTTGGGACGAGAGTCAGGCAAGACAGGAGAGAGAGGCTTGGGACGAGAGTAAGGCTGGACAGAAGTGAGAGGCTTTGGACGAGAGTCAGGCAGGACAGGAGATAAAGTCTTGGGATGAGAGCCAGGCAAGACAGGAGAGGGAGGCTTGGGACGAGAGTCAGGGCTAGACAAGAGAGAGAGGAGAGGGGGCTTGGGAAGAGATTCAGGCAAGACAGGAGGGAGGCTTGGGAGGAGAGTAAGATGGACAGAAGAGAGAGAGAGTGTCTTGGGACGGAGAGTCAGGCAGGACAGGAGAGAGAGGCTTTGGGGCGAGAGTATGGCTGGACAAAAGAGAGAGGCATTAGACGAGAGTCAGACAGGACAGGAGAGAGAGGTTGGGACAAGAGTCAGGCTAGACAGGAGAGAGAGGGGGGCCTCGGACGTGAGTCAGGCTGGACCCGGAGAAAAAGGCTTGGAACGAGAGTAGGCTGGACAGGTATGAGAGAGGCTCTTGGAAACGAAAATTAAGGCGGACATGAGAGAGGGCTTGGGGGCGAGAGTAGACGGGCAGAAAGAGAGAGAGGGTCTTGGGACGAGAGTCGGAAGGGCAGGAGAGAAAAGGCTTGGGACGAGGGGTATGGCTGGACAAAAGAGGAGGGATTTTTTGGGCGAAAAGTCAGGGCAGGGGGCAGGAGAGGGGGGGGGAGGCTGGGACAAGAGTCAGGTAGACAGGAGAGAGAGAGGGGCCTCGGGCGTGAGCAGGGTGGGCCCCGGGGAAAAAAGGTTTTGGAACGAGAGTCAGGTGGACAGGATAAGAGGGGCTCTTGGAACGAGATTTTTGGTGGGGCATGAGAAAAGAGGCTTGGGGGCGAGAGTTAGGAATAGGAGAGCGGGCTTGGGAGGAAGGAGGCTGTACTTGAGAGAGAGTGGGGGCTTAGGACAAGAGCAGTGTGGACAGGGGAGAGAGAGAGAGAGGGTTTGGGACGAGAGTAGGCAGGGCAAAAGAAAGGCTTGGGGGCGAGTATCAGGCTTCATGGAGAGATGGCTTTTGGACGAGGTAGGGTGGGAAGGGGAGAGTGATGAGGGGTTGGGGCGAATCACGCACGAAAGGGAGAGAAGCTTGGGCGAGAGGGAAAGGGTGGACAGAAGGAGAGGCTTTTGGGCGAAGTCAGGGAGGAATGAAATTTGAGTTTGGGAGGAGAGTCAGGAAGGCAGGAGAGAGAGGCTTGGGATGAGAGTCAGGGAGGGAGAGAGAGAGAGGGGCTTGGGGGAGAGTCAGGCAAACAGAAGAGGGGCTTGGTTCGATTGTAAGGCATGAGAGGGGAGGGGAGGTTTTTAGGAGAGAATCAGGCAGGCAGGAGGAGAGGCTTGGGACGAAGTCAGGGGGACAGGGAGAGAGGGTTTGAACGAGAGTCAGGCAGGACAGGAGGAAAGGCTTGGCACGAGACAGGTAGGAAGGAGAGAGGGCTTTGGACGTGAGTAAGGAGGGAAAGGAGATAGAAGCTTGGACGAGAGTCAGGCAGGACGGGGAGAGAGACCCTTGGGACGATAGTACGGCAGGACAGAGGAGAGCGTTGGGAAGGGGCCATGCTGTCATGAGGAGAAAAGGGTTAGGACGAGAATCAGGGTGGACGGGGAGAGAGAGAGGGGAGAGAGAGAGAGAGATGGGGAGGAGGGAAGAGAAGAGTGGAGAAGAGGAGAGAGAGAGAGAGGAGAAAAGGGGAGAGAGAGAGAAAACTGATTGGGAAACAAGAGTCAGACAGGACAGGAGATATAGTTTTGGACGAGAGTAAGGCTGAACGGGAGAGAGAGGCTTTGGACGAGGTCAGGTAGGACAGGAGATAGAGTCTTGGAACGAGGGTCAGGCAAGCCAGGAGAGAGAGGCTTGGTTCGATATAAGGCATGAGAGGAGAGAGAGGCTTGAGGAGAGAATCAGGCAGGACGAGAGAGAGGCTTGGACGAGAGTCAGGCGGACAGGAGGAAGAGGTTGGGAGAGAGTCAGTAGGACAGGAGAGAGAGGCTTAGGACGCGAGTCAGGCGGACATGGAGAGGGAGGTTTGGGACTGAGAGTCAGAGGGACTACAGAGAGAGGGTTGGGACGAGAGTCAGGCAGGACTAAAAGACCGATTGGACGAGAGTCAGGAATGAGAGGAGAGAGAGGCTGATGAGAGAATCAGGTAGGACATGAGAGAGAGGCTTGGGATAAGAGTCAGGCACGACAAGAGATAGGGGCTTGGGACGAGATCAGGACGGACAGGAGAGAGAGGCTTAAAACGAGAGTCAGGCTGGACAAGAGAAAGAGCTTGGACGGAGTAAGGAGGACAGGAGAGAGATGCTTGGGACGAGAGTCAGGCAGGACAGGAGGGAGAGGCTTGGGACGAGAGTCAGGTAGGACAGGAGAGAGAGGTTTAGGACGCAAGTCAGGCAGGACAAGAGAGAGAGGTTTGGGACGAGAGTCAGTCAGGAGAGTAGAGACAGGCTTGGGACGAGAGTCAGGCTGGACAGGAGAGAGAGGCTTGGGATGAGAGTAAGAAAGGACAGGAGAGAGAGGCTTGGGACGAGACTCAGGTAGGACTGGAGAGAGAGGACTTGGACGAGAGTCAGGCAGGACAGGAGAGGAGGCTTTGGACGAGAGTCAGGCATGAGAGGAGAGAGAGGCTTTAGGAGACAATCAGGCAGGACAGGAGTAGGAGACTTGGGACCAAAGTCAGGCAGGACACGAGAGAGAGGCTTGGGATGAGAGTCAGGTAGGACAGGAGAGGAGAGAGAGGCTTGGGACGAGAGTGAGGCAGGACAGGGAGAGAGGCTTGGGGCGGAGTAGGAAAGGGAAAGGGGAGAGGGCCTGGGCGAGAGTCAGGCTTACTTGAGGATAGGGGGGCTTGGACGAGAGTCAGTGTGGACAGGGAAAAGAGAGAGAGGGTCTTGGGACGAGAGTCAGGAGGACAAGGGGAGAGAGGCTTGGGACGGATTCAGGCAGTACATGAGAGATAGAGGGCTTAGGACGAGAGTCAGGGTGGACAGGAAAAGAGTGAGGGGAGGGGCTGGGACGAGAGTCAGGCAGGACAGGAGTGAGAATCTAGGGGGGGGGGAATGTGGGGCAGAAGAAGAGGCTTTGGCCCAGAGTCGGCAGGAAAGGAGATTTGATTCTTGGGACGAGGTCAAGCAAGACAGGAGAGGATGCTTGGGACGAGAGTTAAATAGGAAGAGAAAAGAGGGGGGGGTTGGGAAAGAGAGTAGGCAAGACACGGAGAGGCTTGGTTCGATTAAAAAGGGGAGGGAGGAGAGAGAGGCTTGAGGAGAGAAACCGGCAGGGGCAGGAGGGGAGAGGCTTGGGCGAGAGTCAGGCAGGGAAAGGAGAGAGTTTCTTGGGACGAGAGTAAGGGTGGACAGGAGGGGGAGACTTGGGCGAGATTAATGGTGGAAGGAGGGAGAGGATTTGGGACGAGAGTCAGGCAGGACAGGAGAGAGGGGCTTGGTACGATATTCAGGCAGGCCCAAAAGAGAGGGTTAGGCGGAGGGCAGGTACGATTTGGGGAGGAGATTTGGACGAGGATCAGCTGGACATGAGAGAGGAAAGGGGCTGGCGAAGGAGTCAGGGGGAAGGAGACAGAGGCCTGGGAACAGAGTCAGAAGGAAGGAAAGAGAATTTTGGACGAGAGTCAGCAGGACAGGAGAGAGAAATTTGGACGAAAGTCAGGTGGAGAGAGAGGGAGAGGGGGGAGGGGGCGAGAGTTAGTCAGACAGGAGAAAAGGGGGTTTTTTTGGCAAGAGTAGGTGGACAGGACAGGAGAGAGACTCTTGGGACGAGAATAATGCTTGACAGGAGGAGAGGCTTGGGACGAGATTTTAAGCGGGAAAAGGAGAGAGAGGCTTGGGGACGAGAGTCTTTCAGGACAGGAGAGAGAGGCTTAGGACGAGATCAGGCGGGAAATGAGGAGACTCGGCTTGGAACGAGGAGTCAGGGGTTTGGGCTGGGAGATAGGTTTAGGACGACAGTAAGGCAGGGACAGGACGAGAGGTTTGGGAAGAGTCAGGCAGGCCGTACAGAGGGGGGGGGGGGGGGCTTGGGACGAGAGTCAGGCAGGAGAGGAGAGAGAGGATTTGAGAGTCAAGCTGGATAGGAAAAAGGGGCTTGGGACGGGGGAGGGTTTGGAGGACAGGAGGGTAGGTTTAGGACGGACAGTAAGGCAGGACGGAGAGAGGCTCTTGGGACGAGGTTTAGGCAAGACAGGAGAGAGAAGACTTGGGACGAGAGTCAGGCTGGGCAAGTGAGATAGAGGTGCTTTGGCGAGAGTCAGGGAAGACAGGAGTGGGAGGCTTGGGGGAGAGTCAAGCTGGACAGGAGAGAGAGGCTTAGGACGAGAATCAGGGGGGACATGGAAAGAGTTTGGGCTTGGGACGAGAGAACGGCTGGAAGGAGGGGATTGGTTTTGGGCGACAGTAGGCCAGGACAGGAGAGAGAGGCTTGGACGAGAGTCAGGAGGAATGAGAGAGATTCTTGGCGGCAGTAAAGGTTTGGACAAACGGAGAGGATTGGTACGAGAGTTTAAGCTGTACAGGAGAAACAAGAAGGGGCCTCGGGAGGAGTCAGGGAGGACAGGGAGAGAGGGTTGGGGCGAGAGTCAGGCTTGACAGAAAAGGAGAGAGGCCTGGGAGGGGAGGGATTCATGGACAGGGGAGAGAGACTTGGACGAGAGTCAGGCAGGACAGGAGAGAAAAGGTTGTGAGAGTCAAACTGGACAGGAAAAAAAGAGGCTTGGGACGAGAGTTTTTTCAGACAGGGGAAGACACTTGGGATATAGTCAGATAGGAAAGGGAGAGAGGTTTGGGACGAAAGTAAAGGGAGGACAGGAGGGGAGAGGCTTTTTACGGAGTAGGCAGGACGGAGGAAAAGCATGGGCGAGAGTCAGGCAGGACAGGAGAGAGGCACTTGGCACGAGAGTTAGGCAGGACAGGAGAGGAGGCTTTGGACGAGAGTCAGGGAGGACAGGAGGGGAGGTTGGGACGAGAGGTCAGGCATGAGAGGGGAGAGAGGCTTTGGGGCGAGAGTCAAGCAGGAAAGGCAGAGAGCCTTGGGACGAGAGTCAGGTTGGACAGGAGAGAGAGGCTTAGGACGAGAGTTAGGCAGGACAGTAGAGAGAAGCTTGGGACAGAGTCAGTCTTGAGAGGAGGAGAGCTTGAGGAGAGAATCAGGCAGGACAGGAGAGAGATGCTTGGGACAAGAGTGAGCAGGACAGGGGGAGGGGCTTGGTACGAGAGTCAGGCTGGACAGGAAGGGGATACTTGGGGGCGAGAGTCAAGCAGGAATGGAGAGAGAGGGTTCGGACGAGGATCAGGCTGGATAATGAGAGGGGGGAGGGCTTGGGGGCGAGAGTCAAAGGGGGACAGGAGAAAGGGCTTATGCAAGAGTCAGGCAGGGCAGGAGAGACGGCTAGGGACGAGAGTCAGGCAGGACTTGAGAGACAGGCTTAGGACAAGAGTCAGGCTGGACAGGAGAGAGACGCTTGGGACAAGAGTCAGGGATGGGAGGAAAGAGAAGCTTGAGGGGAGAATCAGCAGGACAGGGGAGAGAGGCTTGGGACAAGAGTCAAGCAGGACAGGAGAGAGGGGCTTGGGACGAGAGTCAAGCTGGACAAGAGGAGAGTCCTTTAAGACGAGAGTCAGGCAGGAAAACGAGAGAGTGGCTTAGGACGAGAGTGAGGAAGGACAGGAGAGAGAGGCTTGGGGCGAGATACAGGGTGGACATGAGAGAGAAGCTTACGACGAGTGGGCAGGCAGGACAGGAGAGAAGAGGGCTGGGACGAGAGTAAGGGAGGACAGAAGAGAGAGGCTTGGGTCGAGAGTCATCAGGACTTGAGAGAGAGGCTTGATACAAGAGTCAGGCTACACAGTAGAGAGAGAGGGGCTTGGGGCGAGAGTCAGGGGTGGACAGGAGTGAGAGGCCTGGAGAGAGTCAGGGTGGGCAGGACAGGAGAGAGGTTCTTGGACGAGAGTAAAGCTTTACAGGAGAGACAGGAGGGCGGGACAGGAGAAAGATGCTTGGGACGAGAGTAAGGCAAGACAGAAGAGAGAAGCTTGGGACGAGAGTCAGGCAGGGCAGGAGGGCAGAGGCTTGGGACGAGGATCGGGTGGACAACAGAGAGGCTTGGTACGAGGGATGGGCTGGACAACAAAGAGGCTTGGGACGAGATTCAGGGTGGACAGTAGAGAGAGGCGTAGGGCGAGAGGCAAGCAGGACAGGAGAGAGAGCCTTGGGAAGAGAGCAGGCAGGACAGGAGAGAGAGAGGCTTGGACGACAGTAGGAGGACAGGAGAGAGAGGCTTGGGACGTTGGGTAAGATGGGGCCTGAGAGAGAGCGGGGCTTGGGACGAGAGTTTTGGTGGACAGGAGAAATAGGCTTAGGACGAGAGTCAGGCAGGATAGGAGAGAGTGGGTTGGGACGAGAGTCAGGCAGGAAATGAGAGAGAGTCTTGGCACGAGAATCAGGCAGGGTGGAGAGAGAGGCTTGGGACGAGGGTCAGGCTGGACAGTTTAAAAAGAGAGGGGCTTGGGGCGAGCGTTAGGCAGGACAGGAGAGAGACGCTTGGGACGAGAGTCAGGCTGGACAGGACAAGAGAGAGGCTCTTGGGACGAGAGTTAGGCTGGACAGGAGAGGAGGCTTAAGACGAGAGTCAGGCTGGACAGGAGAGAGAGCTTGGGACGAGAGTCAGGAAGGACTCTAGAGAGAGGCCTGGGACGAGAGTTAGGCAGGACAGTAGAGAGAGCCTTGGACGAAAGTCAGTCAGGACAGGAAAGAGAGTCTTGGGACGAGAGTCAGGGAGGGCAGGAGAGAGATGTTTGAGAAGAGAGTCAAGACGGACGGAGAGAGAGGCTTGTGACAAGAGTCAAGGCAGGATGGAAAAGACAGGCTTGGGACGGGTATCATTCTAGACATGAAGAGAGAGAGGGTCTTGGGACGAGAGTTCAGGGTAAGACAAAGAGAGAGAGGCAAGGATGAGAAGTCAGGCAGGACAGGAGAGAGGGGGTTAGGAAGAGAGTCAGGCAGGCAGGAGAGAGAGGGCTTGGGACGAGAGTCAGGCTGGACAAGAGATGAAGATTGGGACGAGAGTAGGCAGGATAGGAGAGAGACACTTGGTACGAGAGTAAGGCAGGACAGAGGAGAAAAGGCTGGGACGAGAATCAGGCAGGACAGGAGAGAGAGGCTTGAGACGAAAGTCAGACAGGACAGGAGAGAGAGGCTTGGGAAGAGGCTCATGCTGTGCTTGAGAGATAAAAGGGCTTAGGACGAGAGTCAGGTTGGAAAGGAGAGAGAGAGAGAGAGGAGCTTGGGGCAAGAATCAGGTAGGACAGGAAAGATAGGCTCGGGACGAGAGTAAGGCTAGACAAAAGAGAGAGGCTTTACACGAGAGTCAGGCAGGAAGGAGAGAGAGTCTTGGGACGAGAGTCAGTCAAGGGAGGAGAGAGAGGTTGGGACGAGGGGTCAGGCTAGGCAAGAGAGAGACGGCTTGGAAGAGAATCAGGGAAGACAGGAGAAGAAGGCTTGGGAGGAGAGTTCAGGGCAGGAGAGAGAGAGAGAGGAGAGAGAGGAGAGAGGGGAGAGAGGAGAGAGAGAGAGAGAGAGAGAGAGAGAGAGAGAGAGAGAGAGAGAGAGTCTTGGGACCCAGATCAGGCAGGAGAAAGGGGAGAGAGGCTTGTGACGAGAGTAAAGGGGGGACAGAAGAGAGAGGCTTTGGACGAGAGTGGGGGCACAGGAGGGCCCTGGGGCGAGAGTAGGCAAGGAAGTAGAGAGACGCTTGGGACGAGGGGTAGGAAAGTGAGGAGAGGGAGGCTTGAGGAGAGATCAGGCAGGAAGGAGAGAGAGGCTTGGGAAAGAGTCAGGCAGAAGGAGAAAGGGGCTTGGGACGGGGATTCAGGATGAACATGGGGAGAGGCTTAAGACGAGAGTCAGGCCGGACAGGAGAGAGGGGCTTGCTACGAAAATCAGGCTGGGCATGAGAAAGAAGCTTACGACGAGAGTTAGGCAGGACAGGAGAGAGAGGCCTAGGACGAGAGTAAGGGAGGACAGAAGAGAGAGGCTTGGGACGAGAGTCCTCAAGACCCGAGAGAGTGGTTGGACGAGAGTCAGGCAGGACTGGAGGGAGAGGCTTGGCGAGGATCAGGTGGACATGAGAATGGGAAGGGTTTGGACGGAGTAAGGGTTAAACGGAGAGAGGCTTAGGACGAGAGTCAGGAAGGAATGGAGAGAGGGGGCTTAGGAAGAAAGTCAGCAGGACGAGATAGAAAGCCTTGGGACGGAGTTAAGGCAGGACAGGAGAGAGAGGCTTAGGACGAGAGTCAGGCAGGACAGGAGAGAGATGCTTGGAACGAGAGTAAGGTGGACAGGAGAAAGAGACTTGGGACGAGAGACACGGTGGGCAGGAGAGAGAGGCTTAGGGCGAGAGTCAGGCTGGACAGGACAGGAGAGAGGCTCTTGGGACGAGAGTAATCATGGACAGGAAAGAGAAGCTTGGGACGAGATAGGTAGGACATTAGAAAGAGGTTGGGACGAGAGACAGGCAGGACAGGAGAAAGAGCTTGAGACGAAAGTGAAGCAGGTAAGGAGAGAGAGGCTTGGGAGGAGAGTAGGCAGGACAGAAAAGAGAGGCTCGTGACGAGAGTCAGGTAGGACATTAGAGATAGGTTTGGGGCGAGAGACAGGCAGGACAGGAGAGAGAGGCGAGTGACGAGAGTGAGGCTGGACAGAAGAGAGAGGCTTTGGATGAGAGTCGGGCAGCACAGGAGAGAGAGCCCCGGGACGAAGTCAGGCAAGACAGGAGAGAGAGGCTGGGGCGAGAGTCAGGCTGGGCAAAGAGGAAAAGAGGGGCTTGGGGCGAGAGTCAGGCAAAACAGGAGAGGGAAAGGGAGGATAGTAAAGGGGGAGGCTTGGGACGAGAGTCACGTAGGACATGAGAGAGAGGCTTGGGACGCGATCAGGCTGGACAGAGAAGAGACGCTTAGGAAGAGAGTCAAAGGCTGGACACGAGAGATTGGCTTAGGACGAGATAAGGCAGGACAGGAGAGAGAGCTTGAGACGAGAGTCAGGCAGGACATGAGAGAGATTCTTGTGACGGCAGTCAGGTAGGACAGCAGAGAGAGGATTGGTACGAGAGTCAAGCTGTACAGGAGAAACAGAGAGGGGCCTCGGACGAGAGTCAGGCAGGACAGGAGAGAGAGGCTTGGGGCGAGAGTCAGGCTTGACAGAAAAGGAGAGAGGCTCTTGGGACGAGAGTAATCATGGACAGGAGAGAGAGACTTGGGACGAGAGTCAGGCAGGACAGGAGAGAGAGGTTGTGAGAGTCAAACTGGACAGGAAAGAGAGGCTTGGGACGAGAGTTAGGCAGGACAGGAGGAAGACACTTGGGACTATAGTCAGATAGGAAAGGAGAGAGAGGTTTGGGACGAAAGTCAGGCAGGACAGGAGAGAGAGGCTTTTGACGAGAGTCAGGCAGGACAGGAGAGAGAGGCATGGGACGAGAGTCAGGCAGGACAGGAGAGAGGCACTTGGCACGAGAGTTAGGCAGGACAGGAGAGAGAGGCTTAGGACGAGAGTCAGGCAGGACAGGAGAGAGAGGCTTGGGACGAGAGTCAGGCATGAGAGGGGAGAGAGGCTTGGGACGAGAGTCAAGCAGGAAAGGACAGAGAGCCTTGGGACGAGAGTCAGGTAGGACAGGAGAGAGAGGCTTAGGACGAGAGTTAGGCAGGACAGTAGAGAGAAGCTTGGGACTAGAGTCAGTCTTGAGAGGAGAGAGAGGCTTGAGGAGAGAATCAGGCAGGACAGGAGAGAGATGCTTGGGACAAGAGTGAAGCAGGACAGGGGAGAGGGGCTTGGTACGAGAGTCAGGCTGGACAGGAAGGGGATACTTGGGACGAGAGTCAAGCAGGAATGGAGAGAGAGGCTTCGGACGAGGATCAGGCTGGATATGAGAGAGGGAGGAGCTTGGGACGAGAGTCAAGGTGGACAGGAGAAAGAGGCTTATGACAAGAGTCAGGCAGGGCAGGAGAGACAGGCTAGGGACGAGAGTCAGGCAGGACTTGAGAGACAGGCTTAGGACAAGAGTCAGGCTGGACAGGAGAGAGACGCTTGGGACAAGAGTCAGGCATGGGAGGAAAGAGAAGCTTGAGGAGAGAATCAGGCAGGACAGGAGAGAGAGGCTTGGGACAAGAGTCAAGCAGGACAGGAGAGAGGGGCTTGGGACGAGAGTCAAGCTGGACAAGAGAGAGAGTCTTAAGACGAGAGTCAGGCAGGACACGAGAGAGTGGCTTAGGACGAGAGTGAGGAAGGACAGGAGAGAGAGGCTTGGGACGAGATACAGGCTGGACATGAGAGAGAAGCTTACGACGAGTGTCAGGCAGGACAGGAGAGAGAGGCCTGGGACGAGAGTAAGGCAGGACAGAAGAGAGAGGCTTGGGTCGAGAGTCATCAGGACTTGAGAGAGAGGCTTGATACAAGAGTCAGGCTACACAGTAGAGAGAGAGGAGCTTGGGACGAGAGTCAGGCTGGACAGGAGTGAGAGGCCTGGGACGAGAGTCAGGCTGGGCAGGACAGGAGAGAGGTTCTTGGGACGAGAGTAAAGCTTTACAGGAGAGACAGGAGGGCGGGACAGGAGAAAGATGCTTGGGACGAGAGTAAGGCAAGACAGAAGAGAGAAGCTTGGGACGAGAGTCAGGCAGGGCAGGAGACAGAGGCTTGGGACGAGGATCGGGCTGGACAACAGAGAGGCTTGGTACGAGGATCGGGCTGGACAACAAAGAGGCTTGGGACGAGATTCAGGGTGGACAGTAGAGAGAGGCGTAGGACGAGAGGCAAGCAGGACAGGAGAGAGAGCCTTGGGAAGAGAGTCAGGCAGGACAGGAGAGAGAGAGGCTTGGGACGACAGTAAGGCAGGACAGGAGAGAGAGGCTTGGGACGTGGATAAGACTGGTCCTGAGAGAGAGCGGGGCTTGGGACGAGAGTTTTGGTGGACAGGAGAAATAGGCTTAGGACGAGAGTCAGGCAGGATAGGAGAGAGTGGCTTGGGACGAGAGTCAGGCAGGAAATGAGAGAGAGTCTTGGCACGAGAATCAGGCAGGGTAGGAGAGAGAGGCTTGGGACGAGGGTCAGGCTGGACAGTAAAGAGAGAGGGGCTTGGGGCGAGCGTTAGGCAGGACAGGAGAGAGACGCTTGGGACGAGAGTCAGGCTGGACAGGACAAGAGAGAGGCTCTTGGGACGAGAGTTAGGCTGGACAGGAGAGAGAGGCTTAAGACGAGAGTCAGGCTGGACAGGAGAGAGAGGCTTGGGACGAGAGTCAGGAAGGACTCTAGAGAGAGGCCTGGGACGAGAGTTAGGCAGGACAGTAGAGAGAGCCTTGGGACGAAAGTCAGTCAGGACAGGAAAGAGAGTCTTGGGACGAGAGTCAGGCAGGACAGGAGAGAGATGCTTGAGAAGAGAGTCAAGACGGACAGGAGAGAGAGGCTTGTGACAAGAGTCAGGCAGGACTGGACAGACAGGCTTGGGACGGGTATCATTCTAGACATGAGAGAGAGAGAGGGTCTTGGGACGAGAGTCAGGGTAGACAAAGAGAGAGAGGCATAGGATGAGAGTCAGGCAGGACAGGAGAGAGAGG
The DNA here is from genome assembly GCF_036320965.1 of Panulirus ornatus. Classification (NCBI taxonomy): domain Eukaryota; kingdom Metazoa; phylum Arthropoda; class Malacostraca; order Decapoda; family Palinuridae; genus Panulirus; species Panulirus ornatus. Next base: position 33,508,225 of record NC_092236.1, read on the forward strand.
CTTAGGAAGAGAGTCAGGCAGGACAGGAGAGAGAGGCTTGGGACGAGAGTCAGGCTGGACAAGAGATAGAAGATTGGGACGAGAGTCAGGCAGGATAGGAGAGAGACACTTGGTACGAGAGTAAGGCAGGACAGAGGAGAAAGGCTTGGGACGAGAATCAGGCAGGACAGGAGAGAGAGGCTTGAGACGAAAGTCAGACAGGACAGGAGAGAGAGGCTTGGGAAGAGGCTCATGCTGTGCTTGAGAGATAAAAGGGCTTAGGACGAGAGTCAGGTTGGAAAGGAGAGAGAGAGAGAGAGGAGCTTGGGACAAGAATCAGGTAGGACAGGAAAGATAGGCTCGGGACGAGAGTAAGGCTAGACAAAAGAGAGAGGCTTTACACGAGAGTCAGGCAGGACAGGAGAGAGAGTCTTGGGACGAGAGTCAGTCAAGGCAGGAGAGAGAGGCTTGGGACGAGAGTCAGGCTAGGCAAGAGAGAGACGGGCTTGGAACGAGAATCAGGCAAGACAGGAGAAGAAGGCTTGGGAGGAGAGTCAGGCAGGAGAGAGAGAGAGAGAGAGAGAGAGAGAGAGAGAGAGAGAGAGAGAGAGAGAGAGAGAGAGAGAGAGAGAGAGAGAGAGAGAGAGAGTCTTGGGACGAGAGTCAGGCAGGAGAGGAGAGAGAGGCTTGTGACGAGAGTAAGGGTGGACAGAAGAGAGAGGCTTTGGACGAGAGTCGGGCAGCACAGGAGAGAGCCCTGGGACGAGAGTCAGGCAAGGAAGTAGAGAGACGCTTGGGACGAGAGTCAGGCATGAGAGGAGAGAGAGGCTTGAGGAGAGAATCAGGCAGGACAGGAGAGAGAGGCTTGGGATAAGAGTCAGGCAGGACAGGAGAAAGGGGCTTGGGACGAGATTCAGGATGAACAGGTGAGAGAGGCTTAAGACGAGAGTCAGGCCGGACAGGAGAGAGGGGCTTGCTACGAAAATCAGGCTGGACATGAGAAAGAAGCTTACGACGAGAGTTAGGCAGGACAGGAGAGAGAGGCCTAGGACGAGAGTAAGGCAGGACAGAAGAGAGAGGCTTGGGACGAGAGTCCTCAAGACCTGAGAGAGTGGCTTGGGACGAGAGTCAGGCAGGACTGGAGGGAGAGGCTTGGGACGAGGATCAGGCTGGACATGAGAATGGGAAGGGTTTGGGACGAGAGTAAGGGTAAACAGGAGAGAGAGGCTTAGGACGAGAGTCAGGAAGGAATGGAGAGAGAGGCTTAGGAAGAAAGTCAGGCAGGACGAGATAGAAAGCCTTGGCACGAGAGTAAGGCAGGACAGGAGAGAGAGGCTTAGGACGAGAGTCAGGCAGGACAGGAGAGAGATGCTTGGAACGAGAGTAAGGCTGGACAGGAGAAAGAGACTTGGGACGAGAGACACGGTGGACAGGAGAGAGAGGCTTAGGGCGAGAGTCAGGCTGGACAGGACAGGAGAGAGGCTCTTGGGACGAGAGTAATCATGGACAGGAAAGAGAAGCTTGGGACGAGAGTCAGGTAGGACATTAGAAAGAGGTTTGGGACGAGAGACAGGCAGGACAGGAGAAAGAGGCTTGAGACGAAAGTGAAGCAGGTAAGGAGAGAGAGGCTTGGGAGGAGAGTAGGGCAGGACAGAAGAGAGAGGCTCGTGACGAGAGTCAGGTAGGACATTAGAGATAGGTTTGGGACGAGAGACAGGCAGGACAGGAGAGAGAGGCGAGTGACGAGAGTGAGGCTGGACAGAAGAGAGAGGCTTTGGATGAGAGTCGGGCAGCACAGGAGAGAGAGCCCTGGGACGAGAGTCAGGCAAGACAGGAGAGAGAGGCTTGGGACGAGAGTCAGGCTGGGCAAGAGAGAGAGAGGGGCTTGGGACGAGAGTCAGGCAAAACAGGAGAGGGAGGCAGGATAGTAGGGAGAGGCTTGGGACGAGAGTCACGTAGGACATGAGAGAGAGGCTTGGGACGCGAGTCAGGCGGGACAGGAGAGAGAGGCTTGGGACGAGAGTTAGGCAGGACAGGAGGGAGAGGCTTGGGACGAGATTCAGGAAGGGCAGGAGAGAGAGGCTTGGGACGCGAGTCAGGCAGGACGGGAGAGAGAGGTTTGGGATGAGAGTCAGGCAGGACTACAGAGAGAGGGTTAGGAGGAGAGTCAGGCAGGACAGTAGATAGACGCTTGGGACGAGAGTCAGGCATGAGAAGAGAGAGAGGCTTGAGGAGAGAATCAGGCAGGACAGGAGAGAGAGGCTTGGGACGCGAGTCAGGCAGGACAGGAGAAAGGGGCTTGGGACGAGATTCAGGACGGACAGGTGAGAGAGGCTTAAGACGAGAGTTAGGCTGGACAGGAGAGAGAGGCTTGTTACGAGAATCAGGCGGGACATGAGAGAGAAGCTTAGGACGAGAGTCAGGCAGGACAGGATAGAGAAGCCTGGGACGAGAGTAAGGCAGGACAGAAGAGAGAGGCTTGGGACGAGAGTCCTCAAGACCTGAGAGAGAGGCTTGGGACGAGAGTCAGGAAGGACTGGAGGGAGAGGCTTGGGACGAGGATCAGGCTGGACATGAGAATGGGAAGGTCTTGGGACGGGAGTAAGGGTACACAGGAGAGAGAGGCTTAGGACGAAAGTCAGGAAGGAATGGAGAGAGAGGCTTAGGTAGAGAGTCAGGCAGGGCGAGATAGAAAGCCTTGGCACGAGAGTCAGGCAGGAAAGGAGAGAGAGGCTTAGGAAGAGAGTCAGGCAGGACAGGAGAGAGATGCTTGGAACGAGAGTAAGGCTGGACAGGAGAGAGAGGCTTTGGACGAGAGTCACGGTGGACAGGAGAGAGAGGCTTAGGACGAGAGTCAGGCAGGACAGGAGAGAGGTTCTTAGGACGAGAGCCAGGCTGGACAGGAGAGAGAGGCTTGAGACGAGAGTCAGGCAGGATAGGAGAGAGAAGCTTGGGAGGAGAGTAGGGCAGGACAGAAGAGAGAGGCTTGGGACGAAAGTCAGGTAGGACATTAGAGAGAGTTTTAGGACGAGAGACAGGCAGGACAGGAGAAAGAGGCTTCGGACGAGGATCAGGCTGGACATGAGAGAGAGAGAGAGGGGCTTAGGACGAGAGTCAGGGTGGAGAGGAGATAGAGGCTTAGGACGATAATCAGGCAGGATAGGAGAGAAAGGCTTGGGACGAGAGCCAGGCAGGACAGGAAAGAGAGTTTTGGCACGAGAGTCAGGCAGGACAGGAGAGAGAGGCTTGGGACGAAAGTCAGGCTTGACAGGAGAGAGAGAGGGGCTCGGAACGAGATTTACGCAGGTCAGGAGAGAGAGGCTTGGGACAAGAGTCAGGCTGGACAGGACAGAAGAGGCTCTTGGGACGAGAGTAATGCTTGACAGGAGAGATAGGCTTGGGATGAGAGTCAGGGAGGACAGGAGAGAGAGGCTTGGGACGAGAGTCAGGAGGGACAGGAGAGAGAAGCCTGGGACGAGAGTCAGGCAGGACAGGAGAGAGAGGCTTAGCACGAGAGTCAGGCAGGACAGGAGAGAGAGGGTTGGGACGAGAGTCAGGCTTGAGAGGAAAGAGAGGATTGAGGAGAGAATCAGGCAGGACAGGAAAGAGGGGCTTGGGACGAGAGCCAGGCTGGACAGGAAAGGGAGACTTTGGACGAGAGTCAAGCAGGAATAGAGAGGCTTAGGATGAGGATCAAGCTGGATATGACAGAGAGAGGGGCTTGGGACGAGAGTCAGGGTGGACAGGAGAGAGAGGCTTGGGACGAAAGTCAGGCTTGACAGGAGAGAGAGAGGGGCTCGGAACGAGAGTCAGGGTGGAGATGAGAGAGAGGCTTAGGACGATAATCAGGCAGGATACGAGAGAAAGGCTTAGGACGAGAGCCAGGCAGGACAGGAAAGAGAGTTTTGGCACGAGAATCAGGCAGGACAGGAGAGAGAGGCTTGGGGCGAAAGTCAGGCTTGACAGGAGAGAGAGAGGGGCTCGGAACGAGATTTACGCAGGACAGGAGAGAGAGGCTTGGGACAAGAGTCAGGCTGGACAGGACAGAAGAGGCTCTTGGGAGGAGAGTAATGCTTGACAGGAGAGACAGGCTTGGGATGAGAGTCAGGGAGGACAGGAGAGAGAGGCTTGGGACGAGACTCAGGCAGGACAGGAGAGAGAGGCTTAGGACTAGAGTCATGTAGGACAGGAGAGAGAGGAGTAGGACGAGAGTTAGGCAGGACAGGAGAGAGACGCTTGGGACGAGAGTCAGGCTTGAGAGGAGAGAGGGGATTGAGGAGAGAATCAGGCAGGACAGGAATGAGGGGCTTGGGACGAGAGTCAGGCTGGACAGGAAAGAGAGACTTTGGACGAGAGTCAAGCAGGAATAGAGAGGCTTAGGATGAGGATCAAGCTGGATATGACAGAGAGAGGGGCTTGGGACGAGAGTCAGGGTGGACAGGAGAGAGAGGCTTATGACGCGAGTCAGGCTGGGCAGGAGAGAGAGGATGGGGACGAGAGTCAGGCTGGACAGTAGAGGGGGGCTTGGGAAGACATTCAAATAGCAGAGGAGAGAGAGACGCTTGGGAAGACAGTCAGGCAGGTCAGGAGAGAGAGACTTGGGACGAGAGTCAGGCAGAACAGGAGACAGAGTCTTCGGACGAGAGTCAGGCAGGAGAGGAGAGATAGGCTTGGGACGAGAGTCAGGCAGTACAGGAGAGAGAAGCTTGGGATGAGAGTCAGGAAGGAAAGGAGAGAGAGGCTTGGGACGAGAGTCGAGCAGGACTGGAGAGAGGGGCTTAGGACAAGACTCAGGCAGGACAGGAGAGAGACGCTTGGGACGAGAGTCAGGCATGGGAGGAGAGAGAGGCTGGTGAAAGAATCAGGCAGAACAGGAGAGAGAGGCTTGGGACAAGAGTCAGGCAGGAGAGGAGAGAGGGGCTTGGGACGAGAGTCAGGCTGGACAGGAGAGAGAGTCTTAAGAAGAGAGTCAGACTGGACACGAGAGAGAGGCTTGGGACGAGATTCAGGCTGGACAGGAGAGAGAAGCTTAAGACGAGTGTCAGGAAGGACAGGAGAGAGAGGCCTGGGACGAAAGTAAGGCAGGACAGAAGAGAGAGGCTTGGGACGAGAGTCATCAGGACATTAGCGAGAGCCTTGGGACAAGACTCAGGCTGGACCGTAGAGAGAGAGGGGTTTGGGACGAGAGTCAGGATGGACAGTAGAGAGAGGACTGGGACGAGACAGGCTGGAAAGGACAGGAGAGAGGTTCTTGGGACGAGAGTAAAGCTTTACATGACTGACAGGCTTAGGACGAAAGTCAGGCGGGACAGAAGAGAGAGGCTTGGGACGAGAGTAAGGCAGAACAGAAGAGAGAGGCTTGGGACGAGAGTCAGGCAGGACAGGAGAGAGAGGCTTGGGACGAGGATCGGGCTGGACAGAAGAGAAAGAGGGGCTTGGGACGAGAGTCATGGTGGACAGGACAGAGAGGTTTAGGACGAGAGGCAGGCAGGACAGGAGAGAGAGGCATGGGACGAGTGTCAGTCAGGACAGGAGAGAGACACTTGCCACGAGTGTTAGGCAGAACAGGAGAGAGAGGCTTGGGACGAGAGTGAGGCAGGACAGGAGAGAGAAGGTTGGGACGAGAGTAAGGCTGGACAGGAGAGAGAGGTTTAGGACGCGACTAAGGCAGGACAGGAGAGAGAGGCTTAGGACGGGAGTCAGGTAGGAGCGGAGAGAGAGGCTTAAGACGAGAGTTAGGCAGAACTGGAGAGAGACGCTTGGGACCAGAGTCAGGCTTGAGAGGAGAGAGAGGCTTGAGGAGAGAATCAGGCAGGACAGGAGAGAGAGGCTTCGGACAAGAGTCATGCAGGAGAGGATAGAGGGACTTGGGACGAGAGTCAGGCTGGACAGGATAGAGAAGCCTGGGACGAGAGTAAGGCAGGACAGAAGAGAGAGGCTTGGGACGAGAGTCCTCAAGACCTGAGAGAGAGGCTTGGGACGAGAGTCAGGAAGGACTGGAGGGAGAGGCTTGGGACGAGGATCAGGCTGGACATGAGAATGGGAAGGTCTTGGGACGGGAGTAAGGGTACACAGGAGAGAGAGGCTTAGGACGAAAGTCAGGAAGGAATGGAGAGAGAGGCTTAGGTAGAGAGTCAGGCAGGGCGAGATAGAAAGCCTTGGCACGAGAGTCAGGCAGGAAAGGAGAGAGAGGCTTAGGAAGAGAGTCAGGCAGGACAGGAGAGAGATGCTTGGAACGAGAGTAAGGCTGGACAGGAGAGAGAGGCTTTGGACGAGAGTCAAGGTAGACAGGAGAGAGAGGCTTAGGACGAGAGTCAGGCAGGACAGGAGAGAGGTTCTTAGGACGAGAGTCAGGCTGGAGAGGAGAGAGAGGCTTGAGACGAGAGTCAGGCAGGATAGGAGAGAGAAGCTTGGGAGGAGAGTAGGGCAGGACAGAAGAGAGAGGCTTGGGACGAGAGTCAGGTAGGACATTAGAGAGAGTTTTAGGACGAGAGACAGGCAGGACAGGAGAAAGAGGCTTCGGACGAGGATCAGGCTGGACATGAGAGAGAGAGAGGGGCTTAGGACGAGAGTCAGGGTGGAGAGGAGATAGAGGCTTAGGACGATAATCAGGCAGGATAGGAGAGAAAGGCTTAGGACGAGAGCCAGGCAGGACAGGAAAGAGAGTTTTGGCACGAGAGTCAGGCAGGACAGGAGAGAGAGGCTTGGGACGAAAGTCAGGCTTGACAGGAGAGAGAGAGGGGCACGGAACGAGATTTACGCAGGTCAGGAGAGAGAGGCTTGGGACAAGAGTCAGGCTGGACAGGACAGAAGAGGCTCTTGGGACGAGAGTAATGCTTGACAGGAGAGATAGGCTTGGGATGAGAGTCAGGGAGGACAGGAGAGAGAGACTTGGGACGAGAGTCAGGAGGGACAGGAGAGAGAAGCCTGGGACGAGAGTCAGGCAGGACAGGAGAGAGAGGCTTAGCACGAGAGTCAGGCAGGACAGGAGAGAGAGGGTTGGGACGAGAGTCAGGCTTGAGAGGAAAGAGAGGATTGAGGAGAGAATCAGGCAGGACAGGAAAGAGGGGCTTGGGACGAGAGTCAGGCTGGACAGGAAAGGGAGACTTTGGACGAGAGTCAAGCAGGAATAGAGAGGCTTAGGATGAGGATCAAGCTGGATATGACAGAGAGAGGGGCTTGGGACGAGAGTCAGGGTGGACAGGAGAGAGAGGCTTATGATGAGAGTCAGGCTGGGCAGGAGAGAGAGGATGGGGACGAGAGTCAGGCTGGACAGTAGAGGGGGGCTTGGGAAGACATTCAGATAGGAGAGGAGAGAGAGACGCTTAGGAAGACAGTCAGGCAGGTCAGGAGAGAGAGACTTGGGACGAGAGTCAGGCAGAACAGGAGACAGAGTCTTCGGACGAGAGTCAGGCAGGAGAGGAGAGAGAGGCTTGCGACGAGAGTCAGGCAGTACAGGAGAGAGAAGCTTGGGATGAGAGTCAGGAAGGAAAGGAGAGAGAGGCTTGGGACGAGAGTCGAGCAGGACTGGAGAGAGGGGCTTAGGACAAGGCTCAGGCAGGACAGGAGAGAGACGCTTGGGACGAGAGTCAGGCATGGGAGGAGAGAGAGGCTGGTGAAAGAATCAGGCAGAACAGGAGAGAGAGGCTTGGGACAAGTGTCAGGCAGGAGAGGAGAGAGGGGCTTGGGACGAGAGTCAGGCTTGAGAGGAGAGAGAGTCTTAAGACGAGAGTCAGGCTGAACACGAGAGAGAGGCTTGGGACGAGATTCAGGCTGGACAGGAGAGAGAAGCTAAGGACGAGTGTCAGGAAGGACAGGAGAGAGAGGCCTGGGACGAAAGTAAGGCAGGACAGAAGAGAGAGGCTTGGGACGAGAGTCATCAGGACATTAGCAAGAGCCTTGGGACAAGACTCAGGCTGGACCGTAGAGAGAGAGGGGTTTGGGACGAGAGTCAGGATGGACAGTAGAGAGAGGACTGGGACGAGACAGGCTGGATAGGACAGGAGAGAGGTTCTTGGGACGAGAGTAAAGCTTTACAGGACTGACAGGCTTGGGACGAAAGTCAAGCGGGACAGAAGAGAGAGGCTTGGGACGAGAGTAAGGCAGAACAGAAGAGAGAGGCTTGGGACGAGAGTCAGGCAGGACAGGAGAGAGAGGCTTGGGACGAGGATCGGGCTGGACAGAAGAGAAAGAGGGGCTTGGGACGAGAGTCATGGTGGACAGGACAGAGAGGTTTAGGACGAGAGGCAGGCAGGACAGGAGAGAGAGGCATGTGACGAGTGTCAGTCAGGACAGGAGAGAGACACTTGCCACGAGTGTTAGGCAGGACAGGAGAGAGAGGCTTGGAACGAGATTGAGGCAGGACAGGAGAGAGAAGGTTGGGACGAGAGTTAGGCTGGACAGGAGAGAGAGGTTTAGGACGAGACTAAGGCAGGGCAGGAGAGAGAGGCTTAGGACGGGAGTTAGGTAGGAGCGGAGAGAGAGGCTTAAGACGAGAGTTAGGCAGAACAGGAGAGAGACGCTTGGGACCAGAGTCAGGCTTGAGAGGAGAGAGAGGCTTGAGGAGAGCATCAGGCAGGACAGGAGAGAGAGGCTTGGGACAAGAGTCATGCAGGAGAGGATAGAGGGACTTGGGACGAGAGTCAAGCTGGACAGGAATAGGAGACTTTGGACGCGAGTCAAGCAGGAATAGAGAGAGAGCCTTAGGACGAGGATCAGGCTGGATATGAGAGAGAGAGGAGCTTGAGACGAGAGTCAGGGTGGAGAGGAGAGAGGCTTAGGACTCGAGTCAGGAAGGACAGGGGAGAGAGGCTTGGGACGAGAGTCAGGCTGAACAGTAGAGAGAGGCTTGGGAAGACATCAGGCAGGAGAGGAGAGAGAGGCTTGGGACGAAAGTCAGGCAGGTCAGGAGAGAGAGACTTGGGACGAGAGTCAGGCAGGACAGGAGAGAGAGGCTTAGGACGAGAGTCAGGCAGGAGAGGAGAGAGAGGCTTGGGACGAGAGTCAGGCAGGACAGAAGATAGAGGCTTTGGATGAGAGTCACTAATGACATGAGAGAGGCTTGGGACGAGAGTCAGGTAGGACTGGAGAGAGAGACTTGGGACGAGAGTCAGGCAGGACAGGAGAGAGAGGCTTGGGAGGAGAGTCAAGCAGGACTGGAGAGAGAGGCTTAGGACAAGAGTCAGGAAGGACAGTCGAGAGACGCTTGGGGCGAGAGTCAGGCATGGGAGGAGAGAGAGGCTTGAGGAGAGAATCAGGTAGGACAGGAGAGAGAGGCTTGGGACAAGAGTCAGGAAGGACAGGGGAGAGAGGCTTGGGACGAGAGTCAGGCTGAACAGTAGAGAGAGGCTAGGGAAGACATCAGGCAGGAGAGGAGAGAGAGGCTTGGGACGAGAGTCAGGCTGAACAGTAGAGAGAGGCTTGGGAAGACATCAGGCAGGAGAGGAGAGAGAGGCTTGGGACGAAAGTCAGGCAGGTCAGGAGAGAGAGACTTGGGACGAGAGTCAGGCAGGACAGGAGAGAGAGGCTTAGGACGAGAGTCAGGCAGGAGAGGAGAGAGAGGCTTGGGACGAGAGTCAGGCAGGACAGAAGAGAGAGGCTTGGGATGAGAGTCACTAATGACAGGAGAGAGGCTTGGGACGAGAGTCAGGTAGGACTGGAGAGAGAGAATTGGGACGATAGTCAGGCAGGACAGGAGAGAGAGGCTTGGGAGGAGAGTCAAGCAGGACTGGAGAGAGAGGCTTAGGACAAGAGTCAGGAAGGACAGTCGAGAGACGCTTGGGACGAGAGTCAGGCATGGGAGGAGAGAGAGGCTTGAGGAGAGAATCAGGTAGGACAGGAGAGAGAGGCTTGGGACAAGAGTCAGGAAGGACAGGGGAGAGAGGCTTGGGACGAGAGTCAGGCTGAACAGTAGAGAGAGGCTTGGGAAGACATCAGGCAGGAGAGGAGAGAGAGGCTGGGGACGAAAGTCAGGCAGGTCAGGAGAGAGAGACTTGGGACGAGAGTCAGGCAGGACAGGAGAGAGAGGCTTGGGACGAGAGTCAGGCTGAACAGTAGAGAGAGGCTTGGGAAGACATCAGGCAGGAGAGGAGAGAGAGGCTTGGGACGAATGTCAGGCAGGTCAGGAGAGAGAGACTTGGGACGAGAGTCAGGCAGGACAGGAGAGAGAGGCTTAGGACGAGAGTCAGGCAGGAGAGGAGAGAGAGGCTTGGGACGAGAGTCAGGCAGGACAGAAGAGAAAGGCTTAGGATGAGAGTCACTAATGACAGGAGAGAGGCTTGGGACGAGAGTCAGGTAGGACTGGAGAGAGAGACTTGGGACGAGAGTCAGGCAGGACAGGACAGAGAGGTTTAGGACGAGAGGCAGGCAGGACAGGAGAGAGAGGCATGGGACGAGTGTCAGTCAGGACAGGAGAGAGACACTTGGCACGAGAGCTATGCAGGACAGGAGAGAGAGGCTTGGAACAAGAGTGAGGCAGGACAGGAGAGAGAGGGTTGGGACGAGAGTCAGGCTGGACCTGAGAGAGAAGCTTAGGACGAGTGTCAGGAAGGACAGGAAAGAGAGGCCTGGGACGAAAGTAAGGCAGGACAAAAGAGAGAGTCTTGGGACGAGAGTCATCAGGACATGAGAGAGAGACTTGGGACAAGACTCAGGTTGGACCGTAGAGAGAGAGGGGTTTGGATCGAGAGTCAGGCCGGAGAGTAG